>NC_059214.1:43168466-43508466 GCF_020615455.1 Coregonus clupeaformis | reverse complement strand
CCATGTGGCCCAGCCCCCTAGCAATTCGAGTTCTAGCCAATGAGCTTCAGCCCTTCGAATTTGAGTGACAGCTAGCAAGAGGCCTGCCCAGAATTATCCAATGAGGTTGCAGGGCGTGCCCAACAGCTCAGTGGACATAGCAGAGAGAGAGAGATGCCGATTTTAGGTGCTAGTCGGAACGAGGAAACTCTGACATTTCCGACATGCTAACTGGTTGTAGTTATACACGTGCCGCGTTCAATGAATCAGCAAGTCAGAAATGTCAGAGTTCCGACTAGCATATGAACGCTGCAATAGAGAGAGCAATGACGTGGCGCACATATCTGGACAAATGTGACTTAGTAGGTCATTTTCGGGACCACTTTAGGCTCGTGAGTGCTATTTTCAGAACTGCTGTCTAAAATGTATACAAAAGTACTGGATAATCTCTTTAAGATATTTTAAGGGATGATGTTGAGAGCATAGTATCCTTTTTTTTGTTGCTACTTTATCATGCAGACTGGATTGGACACCTTCTAGACTGTAACATGCTACTTTATCATGCAGACTGGACTGAACACCTTCTAGACCAGTGGTATTCAAACTTCTTCAGTGGGTACCCCATTTTTTCCTGCATAATTTCTGGGGACCCCATTTTTTCCCCAAGAATTGCTCGCAACCCCATCCCACCCCAAATCTAATGAGTAGGGGTCACTAGGGGTCGTAACCCCGACTTTGAATACCACTGTTCTAGACTGTAATATGGTACTTTATCATGCAGACTGGACAAAACACCTTCAAGACAGCAACTTGCTGAAAGCAAAGCACCATGGGTTAAAATAATGATTCTAAATTAACAGTTGTGTGTAGAATGTTTTAAAAGTCTTGAAATCAACAGATGTGGGATACATATGGTATAAGATGCTGATGGAAACATGGACAACTGGATGGACAGACAGTAAAGAAGTGAGACACAGATAGAGGAAGAGCGAGAAAGACGATTTACTTGTTTGTGGGACGTGACTGACGAGAAACACACTGAGTGAACAAGCAGCGCTTATGCAACGTGCTCAAAAGTTCAAAGGTCGTTCTCACCTGGACCAACCAACCACGTGGCTAGGCCATGCTGCCGTGGCAACCTACCTCCGCCTCCATGGGGACCAATTGTCTGAGGCAGTATTAGAACTTTTAGCCATCTTCTCCAGAGATCCGGATGAGGGGCTTTCTCCTTACTGTACTTAGTGCATGCCAAATTACTCATGCAGCCAATCATAAAAGAAAATCCCTCTGAAATAGCATCCACCCACCCAGCCTTTCATTGGCTGCAGCCAAGCTGACTGACTGTTAAGCCGTCCTGTCTTGTCAGGGAGTAAAGTGTCTGTTTGTTTACCGGTTGGCTCGTTCTGCATCATAGGCATTGTGGGTCTTGGAGAGGACAGGAAGTGCTGTCTATTGGCTGAGGTTGGCGCTGAGGAACATAACAAACTTTAAGAACAACACACAATCTGTGGAGAGAAACGTGATGTCCTACTACAGGATATAAATGGTGAAATGGTGTCAATGCTTTCCTGAGGAAAAGAAAGAGACATGAAAAGTGTAAGATTGAAAAAGACTACAAGGTCAAGAAGGAATAAGGTCAAGAAGGAATAAGGTCAAGAAGGAATAAGGTCAAGAAGGAATAAGGTCTAGAAGGAATAAGGTCAAGAAGGAATAAGGTCAAGAAGGAATAAGGTCAAGAAGGAATAAGGTCTAGAAGGAATAAGGTCAAGAAGGAGAGATCATGGGACATAGTTGCATGGCTCATTACCGAAGGTGGTCCTTGGAGCCATAGGGGTCCTGAAGAGGGTTCTGCCCTGGCTCCTGTTATGGACAGCTAAACAGAAGGAGGGGACAAACATCAACAGCTATCATCACTTTGCCAGCCTGGAGTTTCCCAATGTGGCTGCTGTGAGGAGGAATTACATTCCCAGTGTATTGGCTCTGTTCATTGTATTACAGTAGAGTATGTATGGGTTTAGTGTATTACAGTGCAGTATGTATGGGCTCAGTGTATTACAGTGCAGTATGTATGGTTCAGTGTATTACAATGCAGAATGTGTGGGTTCATTGTATTACAGTGTCGTATGTATGGGCTCAGTGTATTACAGTGCAGTATGTATGGGCTCAGTGTATTACAGTGCAGTACGTATGGGCTCAGGGTATTACAGTGCAGTATGTATGGCTTCAGTGTATTACAGTGCAGTATGTATGGGCTCAGTGTATTACAGTGCAGTATGTTTGGGCTCAGTGTATTACAGTGCAGTATGTTTGGGATCAGTGTATTACAGTGCAGTATGAATGGGCTCAGTGTATTACAGTGCAGTATGTAAGGGTTCAGTGTATTACAGTGCAGTATGTAGGGGCTCAGTGTATTACAGTGCAGTATGGGTTCAGTGTATTACAGTGCATTATGTATGGGCTCAGTGTATTACAGTGCAGTATGTTAGGGTTCAGTGTATTACAGTGCAGTATGTATGGGCTCAGTGTATTACAGTGCAGTATGTGTGGGTTCAGTGTATTACTGTGCAGTATGTATGGGCTCAGTGTATTACAGTGCAGTATGTATGGGCTCAGTGTATTACAGTGCAGTATGTATGGGCTCAGTGTATTACAGTGCAGTGTGTTTGGGCTCAGTGTATTACAGTGCAGTATGTATGGGTTCAGTGTATTACAGTGCAGTATGTATGGGCTCAGTGTATTACAGTACAGTATGTGTGGGTTCAGTGTATTACAGTGCAGTATGTATGGGTTCAGTGTATTACAGTGCAGTATGTATGGGCTCAGTGTATTACAGTACAGTATGTGTGGGTTCAGTGCATTACAGTGCAGTATGTATGGGTTCAGTGTATTACAGTGCAGTATGTATGGGCTCAGTGTATTACAGTGCCGTATGTATGGGCTCAGTGTATTACAGTGTAGTATGTATGGGTTCAGTGTATTACAGTGCAGTATGTATGGGCTCAGTGTATTACAGTGCAGTATGTATGGGCTCAGTGTATTACAGTGCAGTATGGGCTCAGTGTATTACAGTGCATTATGTATGGGCTCAGTGTATTACAGTGCAGGTTGTATGGCCTAAATTAAGTACAAAGATGATTTAAAAAACATTGACAGCCCTAGCAAGCATTTATCTTGCTGATCACATTAACGTTACCATCATAGGCAACATGTGTGTACAGTAGACAGGTACACAGTGGCTGTCATCTTCTCTGGTCACCTGGAATAAACCCTGTGGTTATCAGAAGGAAGATTAGGTGACTATAACATGGAATTAATGATGATGAGGTCCTGTCGGCAGAGTCGTAATTCAGACGTCCTGTTAAAATTATTTCAGTGCTGGTTCCTCAGAACAGGGTTCAGTGAGGAGGGGTGAAACAGAAGTTTCGGAAGGGAGAGTGATAAATCATCATGTCCTGTACAGTCTTTGCCGAAGTGTAAAACCAGGTTTCAGTGGGTTTGACCAAACCAGGAGCATGTGTGTATGTGCGTGCGTGTGTATGTGTGTGTGTGTGTGTGTGTCTATTGGCTTACCGTGACGAGGAGGGAAGAAGGCCCGTGGCATGTTGGCCGTTTTCTGTTAGGAGAGGGAAAGAAAGAGAAAGATGAGGGAGAGAGAGGGGGAAGGGGTTACGATAGCGAGGTCAGCCATGATACTGTATCCTATGATCACTGAACATGACACAACAATGATAATATGAAGAGCTACCTACGTCACTCATTTACTTCACTCAATCCAGTCAGTGTCTGTCTCTCTCCTCTCCTCTCCTCCTTATCTGGCTATGGTCCTATCTACTGGTCTTGGCTATGGCTAGCTGCTCATTTTGCTTTTTTCCACTAAGGAGCAGGATGGAAAGAAAGAAGCTCCATGCATCTCTAATATTACACTGTAGACCTACTAAAGACAGACTATAGCACACTACAGACTAGAGTGCACTACAGATTAGAGCACACTACAGACTAGAGCACACTACAGACTAGAGCACACTACAGACTAGAGCACACTACAGATTAGAGCACACTACAGATTAGAGCACACTACAGACTAGAGCACACTACAGATTGGAGCTCACTACAGACTAGAGCACACTACAGATTAGAGCACACAACAGATTAGAGCACATTACAGATTAGAGCACACTACAGATTAGAGCACACTACAGACTAGAGCATACTACAGATTAGAGCACACTACAGATTAGAGCACACTACAGATTAGAGCACACTACAGACTAGACCACACTACAGACTAGAGCGCACTACAGATTAGAGCACACTACAGACTAGAGCACACTACAGACTAGAGCACACTACAGATTAGAGCACACTACAGATTAGAGCACACTACAGACTAGAGCACACTACAGATTAGAGCACACAACAGATTAGAGCAACCTACAGACTAGAACACACTACAGATTAGAGCACATTACAGATTAGAGCACACTACATATTAGAGCACACTACAGATTAGAGCACACTACAGACTAGACCACACTACAGACTAAAGAGCACTACAGATTAGAGCACACTACAGACTAGAGCACACTACAGATTAGAGCACACTACAGACTAGAGCACACTACAGACTAGAGCACACTACAGATCAGAGCACACTACAGATTAGAGCACACTACAGACTAGAGCACACTACAGATTAGAGCACACTACAGATTAGAGCACACTACAGACTAGAGCACACTACAGATTAGAGCACACTACAGATTAGAGCACACTACAGATTAGAGCACACTACAGACTAGAGCACACTACAGATTAGAGCACACTACAGATTAGTGCACACTACAGATTAGAGCACACTACAGATTAGCACACACTACAGATTAGAGAACACTACAGACTAGAGCACACTACATATTAGAGCACACTACAGACTAGACCACACTACATATTAGAGCACACTACAGACTAGACCACACTACAGATTAGATAGAGCACACTACAGATTAGAGCACACTACATACTAGAGCACACTACAGTTTAGAGCACACTACAGACTAGAGCACAAAAGCACATTACAGACTTACTAAGGTAAACCACAAACTTTCTACAGCACTCTCACCGCAGAAACAATGCACATTCACTAAAGCAAGAGTAATGAGTGCAGGACGTACCACAGGCGTCAGAGGGGTCCTTGGTCTGTAAGGTTTCTGCATGGCCTTCTCTGAAAAGACAACCACAACACAAAAATAATGATTAACTGGAACTAGTAGAATACATGTTACTGGTATTGGACCATAAGGAATATATATAGAAAACATGTGATATGTGCAAGATACTGACAGACTCAGTGCTGCATCCATTTTGGGATGAGTTTGAAGGGGGAATGATTTGAACGATGCACCATGGAAGGAAAGAGAGGAAGGGTTTAAGTGACGTACCCATGTTGGTATTGTGGATGACTGGCTTGCTCCACACTCCGCTGCGTTCCTTGTTGTTGGGTTGGACACCGAACTCATAGGCCGTGTTGGGCTTCAGGTTGTCGATGACCATGTCGCTGGTAGGGCACATCTGTTGAGTCCACTTCCTGTTCCTCTCACGGTAACGCACCGTGTAGTGCCTGTGTCAACACAGACAGAACACAACATTGTTCATTATCACACATTTTCATCAGTAGTTTTAGAACATTGTGTATTGTGTAGTGACTGTGTCAACAAACATAGAATTGAATAGAAATGTCAGACATTGTGTAGTAACATGGATATTACAGCCTGATGGCACAGTTTCTAGGGACTAATTTGTAACACAATGGCTTGTTATGAGCTGTGACAGTCTGTCCACTATTTTGTGTCAGTGACTGCCATGAGTGTCAGTGACTGCCATGAATGCAGAGCTGTAAGTTCTAGTTTCCTGGTTGAGAAGTGCTGTGCAGGCCAGGGTCGTGTGCGACATTATAGTATTTAAAAAGCCAGTAGGGACTTTAGAGTGGGCTGTGAGCAGAGCAGGGTGAGGTCAAGCTTTCCAATGGGTTTTCCAAAGCTCCTCTCTCCACTGAGAGAGAAGAGGGGAAGTTTAGAGAAGTACAGTTGGTTGATGTGTAGGATGAGGATCACTCCACCACTACTAAACACCTGTGCCCTCCCTCTACTGCCTCCCTGGGGGAACAATGTGTTGCAGTTATACCAGATGTTTAACGCTGTCTGTTGTGTATGACATACCGTAAGTGTGAGTTTGAGTGAAATACGTCTTTGTTTTTCTCAAGCTGTGAAAATAATCTCCTTAGTGTGGTGGGACTCGCTGTGTGCTTTTTGGCCCATCTGAGCACCCTTACTGCCCTGTGTCTCTGTAGACAGAGAGCAACATGACGAACCAGCACTGGAATGGGAACAACATGAACCTCTGTAGGCGGGCTGGGACGTGGGCTGTGTACCCATAACCCCCTCACTGGCTCACTCTGCTGAGCGTGCACGTTTGTGCGTCCTTACGTGTGTGTGTGTGCTAACTCACCCATCCTCCAGGCAGTCGTTCATGATGTTCCCCTCGTAGGGCGTCTTGAGGAAGGTCCCCCAGGACAGCATCACCGAGGTGGGGGTCACGGACCCAATCACCAGGTGCAAGGGCTTCTCCAGGTTCACCTTGCCTGGGGAGTCACAGGGGTCAGAGTTCAAAGGTCAACCTCGTCAGATTCAAAGCAATGGGCATAAATAAGAAAAGAGTCAATGTAATCTATCAAATTATTACTGGTAACACTTAGAGTTGGTGCATGTGCAGTACCTGTGCACTGTTTCTTCACATCGTTGACTGGGATGGGCTGGACAGCAATCAGATACTTGGGCTCCGCATCTGGAAGAGAGATTCAGGGTTTAGCCCTGCTAGCAGAAGAAAGGTTGTTAATGAATGTCTCTGAAGTTGATCGCTCCATAGCGTTGAATTTGCATGTTCTCATACGTTACCTGACCGAACATTCCAGACAGGAACAGGAAAAGCTGTCTTGAAAAGGAGGCTTGAGGGTGAGGTGTGTGTGTGCAAGCATTTACATGTGTTTAGGTGTGTGTGTTGTAAGGGTGTTGGAGGAGTAAAAGTGAGTCTGCACAGATGTGTTCTCTGTCAGTGATGCATAGAATCAAACTATGACTAAAACGTGAAGATAAAACACATGTGTGCCAGAGCACTCTACCTCAAAGGCTCAAATATTTTTATTCCTATGGAAGACCTGCATGGCATCATTCACAGTTCATGGGGCATAATCATGCAATCATACATAACATACAAAACACACACACACAAACGGCTCACCGATCTCGGTCTCGTAGGGCAGTCCGTTCTCTGGGAGTTGGATGAACTGTTTAGAGAACATACTGCTGCCGTAGCCCAAGATGTAGCCCTCCAGCTTGGTGTCAGCGTTGGGACGGACAAACTTCATCACGATGGTGTCACCTGTAGCGTTGATCCTCACCTTCATGTTCTGACGTCTCACTGGGGGGAGAGGAAAGTATACAGTAGTCAGCATGGTGGGCACACACACATGCACACACACACACGCACACACACACACACTGGGCACAATGTATGCCTTTCCTCCTAGACTACAGATACAGACAGAGTAGGCTTTGAATTGGACCAATGACAGTTCTACGACTGGCTTTGTTTACATATACAATGTGAACAAGAAGCTAATTTGCAAACAGAGGGCTTGTGTTTATGTTACGGCCCAAATTGTTTTGTTGGATGATACATCACAATAATCGATTGCAGACACACACACACACACACGTACCCACGCACCCACCCACCCACGCACCCACCCACCCAAGCACACACACACAGTACTGGTTCTGGTTTCACTGGTGTTTACTGGTAGTAAACAGGGACTGAAGCTTGGGGTGTGACTCGTTTCAGGAAACTAGACTTATGTCGCACGTCACAGGAGAGGCATTTGAACATAAACATTACTTTTTTATCAAAATGCGTTTTTGGGGCAGAAATGCCTTCTGGAACATGTAAACTTTCAATGCCTTAAAAACAAACTTGTATGCCATCTGTAAATAGGAAGATTTTTATTATTTATTACGAGCCTAGTTGGTTTAGCCACGGAAAAAGACAGGAACCTTCCTGCTAGCCATGATTGGCTGAGATAATGGATGGGCTGGACATGCAGAGAGATGAGTTCGGATTGGTCTGCTATGTAGCACGCTTCTGTCTAACATGAGCTGCTCAGAATGTGTAGGTAATCCTTTCTAACGCGTCCATCCATGTTTACGGGTAAGAGAGTCTAGCTAGCTGCATTCTCAGATATTATACGTTTCTAATTATGTCAGAAAATAATTTAATAGCAAGTTAAATCGTACTGTTAGCTAGCTAGCTAATGTTAGCTGGCTGGCTGGCTCGCTAGCTAACGTTACGTGTGTGATCTGTGTAGTGATATTATTTTAATCTCAGAAATCCATTTGCATTGCTAGTAATGTTTTTTTTTTTTCTTTTTTTTAAGGGGGTAGATCATTTTAACATTGCAGATAGATTGTAACTTCCATCAATGTAATTGTCTGCATCACTTCCAATCCCCCATGTTTTTATATATATACATATATACATACATACACATACATATATACACATACATACACACATACATATACATATCCTTTAAAAAAAAAAAATCCCCTTTATTACTTCCCAACCCCACCACCCTTTCCCTAATTGGTGTAAACTAGTGAACAACAATGCTTAGGCCTCTACTTCCAGCTTATACTTACTATATACATTTTATGGACACAGTCAATTTGATAATAATTATATTTTGTTTGTTTTTTCTCCCGAACTTCTACTCTCAACCTCTCCGATCATTTTCATGATGTCCATCCGGTTTGCTTCTATATGCATATCTTTCTAACTGTGCTCTTTCACAAAAGCTCCCAACCTACAACCTACAGTGGGGAGAACAAGTATTTGATACACTGCCGATTTTGCAGGTTTTCCTACTTACAAAGCATGTAGAGGTCTATAATTTTTTATCACACTTCAATGGTGAGAGACGGAATCTAAAACAAAAATCCAGAAAATAACATTGTATGATTTTTAAGTAATTAATTTCCATTTTATTGCATGACAGAAGTATTTGATCACCTACCAACCAGTAAGAATTTCGGCTCTCACAGACCTGTTAGTTTTTCTTTAAGAAGCCCTCCTGTTCTCCACTCATTACCTGTATTAACTGCACCTGTTTGAACTCGTTACCTGTATAAAAGACACCTGTCCACACACTCAATCAAACAGACTCCAACCTCTCCACAATGGCCAAGACCAGAGAGCTGTGTAAGGACATCAGGGATAAAATTGTAGACCTGCACAAGGCTGGGATGGGCTACAGGACAATAGGCAAGCAGCTTGGTGAGAAGGCAACAACTGTTGGCGCAATTATTAGAAAATGGAAGAAGTTCAAGATGACGGTCAATCACCCTCGGTCTTTGCCTCCATGCAAGATCTCACCTCGTTGGGCATCAATGATCATGAGGAAGGTGAGGGATCAGCCCAGAACTACACGGCAGGACCTGGTCAATGACCTGAAGAGAGCTGGGACCACAGTCTCAAAGAAAACCATTAGTAACACACTACGCCGTCATGGATTAAAATCCTGCAGCGCACGCAAGGTCCCCCTGCTCAAGCCAGCGCATGTCCAGGCCCGTCTGAAGTTTGCCAATGACCATCTGGATGATCCAGAGGAGGAATGGGAGAAGGTCATGTGGTCTGATGAGACAAAAATATAGCTTTTTGGTCTAAACTCCACTTGCCGTGTTTGGAGGAAGAAGAAGGATGAGTACAACCCCAAGAACACCATTCCAACCGTGAAGCATGGAGGTGAAAACATCATTCTTTGGGGATGCTTTTCTGCAAAGGGGACAGGACGACTGCACCGTATTGAGGGGAGGATGGATGGGGCCATGTATCGCGAGATCTTGGCCAACAACCTCCTTCCCTCAGTAAGAGCATTGAAGGTGGGTCGTGGCTGGGTCTTCCAGCATGACAACGACCCGAAACACACAGCCAGGGCAACTAAGGAGTGGCTCCGTAAGAAGCATCTCAAGGTCCTGGAGTGGCCTAGCCAGTCTCCAGACCTGAACCCAATAGAAAATCTTTGGAGGGAGCTGAAAGTCCGTATTGCCCAGCGACAGCCCCGAAACCTGAAGGATCTGGAGAAGGTCTGTATGGAGGAGTGTGTGCAAACCTGGTCAAGACCTACAGGAAACGTATGATCTCTGTAATTGCAAACAAAGGTTTCTGTACCAAATATTAAGTTCTGCTTTTCTGATGTATCAAATACTTATGTCATGCAATAAAATGCAAATTAATTACTTAAAAATCATACAATGTGATTTTCTGGATTTTTGTTTTAGATTCCATCTCTCACAGTTGAAGTGTACCTATGATAAAAATTACAGACCTCTACATGCTTTGTAAGTAGGAAAACCTGCAAAATCGGCAGTGTATCAAATACTTCTTCTCCCCACTGTACTTATTATTTATTATGGACACAGTATGCTCACATTATTAGTTATCTTGTTATTAGTTGTTGTTAGTTGTTATTAGTCCCATCCTTCAACTCCATTCAACACCTCCCATCTATCTCTTAACACCATCCATATAGGATTTCTATTTGCCATATATTTTTCAACTGTACTGTGATAAAATTCTGAACCTTTCTATTCTCATTGTTTCTACAGATTGTGAATTGAAAATAACAATTTTTGCTAAAAGTATTATTATATTATTGATCGATTGACTATGACTTTTCAGATCACCCAGTAATGCTATCTGCAAGGTTAGCTCCATGTCACGAACGTTATGAAAAGCGGACCAAGGCGCAGCGTGGTAAGCGTACATACTTTTATTGAAGTACACCACACGAACAAAACAACAAACGAAACGTGAAGTCCTGGGTTAAACACAAAACCATACGGAACAAGATCCCACAAAATAACAGTGCCAAACAGGCTGCCTAAGTATGGTCCCCAATCAGAGACAACAAGCAACAGCTTCCTCTGATTGGGAACCACCCTGGCCAACATAGATATACACAAACTAGAACACAAACCTAGAAAACTAAACAATGAAACCTACACACCCTGGCTCAACATATAATAGTCCCCAGAGCCAGGGCGTGACACTCCAGGTAAATATTGCAATCCTTTAGCCATTCCTGGACCTATGTCCAAAAACAAGCTACAAATGGACAGTACCAAAACAAATGATCTAATGATTCTGTCTCTTCGCAGCAAAATCTACAGAGCTGGGAAGATTGTATCCCCCATATAAATAACATTCTATTGGTAGCAAGAATTTTATATAATAATTTAAATTGAAAGATTCTAAGTTTTGAATCCGGTGTCATTATGCGTATCAGTTCATAAACACTATGCCATGGGATCGGTACATCAAAAAATCTCTTCCCAACTATTTTGCAATCTATATGGGACGGCTGTCAATCCTTTGGTCCTTAAATGAAACTGGTATACTTTTTTATTTATCACAGTTTTTCTTAACCAATTATGTTCTTTAATGCAAGGCCGACAGACAAGTTCCTTACTTTCTCCCCCTTCCACTTTCCTCTTCCATTTTTGCGGTAAGGCTGCAATTATTTGGTTGTAATTTTGGGTAGAGCAGACATTTCCATGTTTTTGTTAGCTGCATAACTCCACCAGTTCTACCGATGATGATATCATTTAAGAAGATTATACCTTTTTTAAACATTTTGTCCAAAAAATGTATTTTTTTCAATTAGTATATTTGAGTTCAACCACAATATTTGTTGCATTATATGTTTTGTCGTTTCTGGAGGTTTAAATTGAAATTGCAACCAACTTTCTATGGCTTGTTTTAGAAATAGTGATATTTGGGAGATTATTTCCTTTTCAAATAACTGAAAGTGAGAGGTTGTAATCTGAATAAATGGAAAAAGGCCATTCTTGAACATTGGGTGAGACAATCTTACTAATTTGCTAGAGAACCAGTTCGGATTTAAGTATAACTTTTGTATGACTGAAGCTTTTAGTGATAGGTCTAATGCTTTAATATTTAATAATTTCTGTACTCCGAATTCATATTCATTATATAAATAGGCCCGTTTAATTTTGTCTGGCTTGCTGATCCAAATAAAATTGAATATTTTTTTCTCATATAATTTAAAAAACTGTTCGCTAGGCGTAGGCAAGACCATAAGCAAATAGGTAAACTGGGATAAAGAGTTAATCAGGGTGATTTTTCCACAAATTGACAGGTACCCACCTTTCCATGGAAACAAGATCTTATCTATTTTTGCTAACTTTCTATTAAAATGTATTGAAGTGAGATCATTTATTTCCTTTGGGATATGTATTCCAAGAATATCCACATCACCATCAGACCATTTTATTGGTAAACTACATGGTAATGTAAAAATTGTATTTTTTTGTGATCCAATACATAATATAGTACATTTGTCATAATTTGGTTGTAATCCAGAGTGGTTAGAAAATGTATCTAGATCCTCTATGAGGCTGTGGAGGGATTCTAGTTGTGGATTTAAAAGGAAACATGAATCATCAGCGTACAATGACACCTTTGTTTTTAAGCCCTGGATTTCTAATCCCCTGATATTATTGTTGGATCTGATTTTAATAGCTAACATCTCGATGGCCACAATAAATAGATATGCCGATAGTGGACAACCTTGATTCACTCCTCTTGACAGTTTAAAATTTTCTGAGAAATAGCCATTATTTACTATTTTACACCTAGGGTTACTATACATGATTTTGATCCATTTTATAAGAGATTCTCCAAAACTGAAATGCTCCAGGCATTTATATATAAACCCCAGTCGTACTTTATCAAATGCCTTTTCGAAGTCTGCTATGAATAGCAGGCCTGGTTTCCCATATTTTCCATAGTGTTCTATTGTTTCCAATACTTGCCTTATATTATCTCCAATGTATCTTCCATGTAAAAAACCTGTCTGATTAGAATGAATAATATCCGACAATACCTTTTTAATTCTATGTGCTATACATTTTGCTAGAATTTTTGCAGCACAACATTGAAGTGTAAGGGGCCTCCAATTTTTTAAATGGACTGGATCTTTATATTTTCCACTTGTATCCTGTTTCAGTAATAATGAGATCAGACCTTCTTCTTGAGTGTCAGATAATCTACCATTTACATAGGAGTGGATAAAACATGCTAATAACGGTCCTCTTAGTATATAAAAAAAGGTTTGGTATACCTCGACTGGTATGCCATCCAACCCTGGAGTTTTCCCGGACTTAAAGTCTTTAATTGCATCCAGAAGTTCCTCCTCTGTAATTTCACCTTCACATGAGTCTTTCTGTATGGCTGTTAATTTTACATTATCAATAGAGAAAAAATCTCTACAATTAGCTTCAGTTAGAGGAGATGGAGGCAACTGAAACGAAAACATATGCTTAAAGTATTTTGTTTCCTCCTTCAAAATATAATTTGGTGAATCATGGGTGACTCCATCAATTGTAACCAGTTTCATTAAATTATTTTTGGTAGCATTCCTATGTTGAAGATTAAAAAAGAATTTGGTGCATTTTCCCCCATTTTCCATCCAGTTTGCTTTATTTTTATAATATATTACACTTGATCTTTCTTGAATAAGTTTCTCAATTTCTTTTAGTTTTTCCTCTAATTTATTCTGAGCCTCTATGTTACAGTTTTTATTGCCATCTATCTGTTCTGTTAGACTTTCTATTTCCTTTGTTAGTATAAACCATTTTGACCTAAATTGCTTTTGTTTTCGAGATGAGTACTGAATTGCATGGCCTCTAAAGGCACATTTAAAGGCGTCCCATACAATAAGGGGATTTGCTGTACCTATGTTATGTCGGAAAAAGTCAGTTATAAATTCCTTTGTCATAGTTAAAAATAAATTATCATCCAATAGGCTTTGAATAAATTTCCAATATCCTCGCCCACGTGGAAATTCAGTAAGAGTAATGTATATGCCAATTATATGATGGTCCGAACGCATTCTGTCCCCTATCAACACTTTTTAAACTTTTGGTACCAACGAGAATGAGATAAGAAAGAAGTCAAGACGACTAGCTTGACTGAGTCTCCGCCATGTATATCTCACTAGATGGTCCTCTGTAGCTCAGCTGGTAGAGCACGGCGCTTGTAACGCCAAGGTAGTGGGTTCGATCCCCGGGACCACCCATACACAAAAAAAATGTATGCACGCATGACTGTAAGTCGCTTTGGATAAAAGCGTCTGCTAAATGGCATATTATATTATTATTATATTATTATCAGGGTATTTGAGCCTCCATATATCTACTAGTTCTAATGTATCCATGACATTCACGATTTCCTTAAGAGCATGTGGGTGATTGTTTGTGGTGTGATTTCCTTTACTGTCCATTGAGCTATTTAAAACGGTATTATAATCCCCCACCATAATAATATTGTCTTGAATTGCTTGCAGGGTTGATAATTTATTATATATATTGTCAAAGAAGTGTGGATCATCATTATTTGGTCCGTAAAGGTTAATGAGCCATATCTGTTTATGGTCCAATAACATATTTAAAATAATCCATCTACCTTGCGTATCTATTTGGACAATTTGCACATTCGAATCGAAATTACTATTAATTAATATAATCACCCCATTTGAGTTTCTTTGCCCATGGGAGAAGTATATTTGCTATTTTGGACCATCAGGCTTCTGATGTCATGTAGCCTGTCATTTTTGTGGTTATACTTTTTCATAACATTTACATTTACATAACGACAATAACAAGTTTGATGTCGGACAACAATAGAATGTTCATGATGTCACAACTGTCTACAGACATGTCAAAAGATGTAGTATAAACAAGCCTTTAATCTTTGGCTGTTTAGTACACTACCGTACTCACTCTGTTTAGCACATGGCATCACATGTGAATCCTTAAAAAGATGGGTGGGGCTAAGGCTTAAGAGGGTGTGAACGATGTTGAATGGGTGTAGACAAAGAAGAGCTCTCCAGTAGGTACACCAAAACATTCAAGGGCCATTTTCTCAAAAGTGGGGTTACAAGTTGATCAACTTTCAAAGCAGAACTATTTTCCCATTGTTCCTCAACTGTAGTTATGATAAACCATTTTCTAACTCTGAGTCTCTACTTTTATCCAATGTAAAAAACACAATTTCAAATGTTGCTACTTAAGACTGAATCAAGCCGGTTAGTCACATATTTTACTTCATTGTGCTGTATGTGCATTTTGCAAACTAAAAAGTTAAGTTGAAATTGTGGAACATGCTTTTGAAAAAAGAAATATGTGTCACGATTGTCGTTAAGAGAGGAGGACCAAGGCGCAGCGTGATGAACGAACATGTTTATTTATCATTAGCGATAAACACGGACAGTAAACAAAAACAACAAACGACTCGTAACGTCCTAGGTAACATAGACCAACACGGAACAAGAACCCACCAACACAAAGGGAAAAACAGACAGTTTAAATATGGCTCCCAATCAGAGACAACCAGCCAACAGCTGACACTCGTTGCCTCTGATTGGGAGTCACTCAGGCCAACATAGAAATAAACAAACTAGAACTCCCAACATAGAAATACACCACATAGAAAGAACACACCCTGGCTCAACATATAGAGTCCCAGAGCCAGGGTGTTACAGTACCCCCTAAAGGCGCGGACTGCGACCGCGCCTCAACTAGAGCAAAACAGGGGAGGGCTGGGTGGGCATTCCTCCTCGGCGGCGGTTCTGGCTCCGGCCTTGCCCACCACCCTCCATTAAACCCCCCATAGCGCCCCTGGTCCGGTCTGGCCCCGCTGGCTGGAGCCGAACTGGACGTAGCAGGAGCGGTTAGCTTCAGCTCCGTAGTGGAGCAGTTGACCGGTACCTTACCAGGCACCGGTGACAAGGGCACGGGTTGTGCTGGACTGACGACGCGCACCCCTGGCTTGGTGCGTGGGGCCGGACCGGGCTGACGACTCGCACCCCTGGCTTGGTGCGTGGGGTAGGAACGGGCGAACCGGCTGGCGACTTCGCACCCCTGGCTTGGTGCGTGGGTAAGGCAGGGCCGGACCAGGCTGACGATGCGCACCCCTGGCTTGGTGCGTGGAGTAGGAACAGGCCGGACCGGGCTGGCGACGCACACCGTAGGCTTGGTGCGAGGAGCAGGGACAGGCCGGACCGGGCTGGCGACGCACACCGTAGGCTTGGTGCGAGGAGCAGGGACAGGCCGGACCGGGCTGGCGACGCACACCGTAGGCTTGGTGCGTGGAGCAGGGACAGGCCGGACCGGGCTGGCGAGATGGATAGGAGACCTGGAGTGAAGAGCTGCCACAACCCGTCCTGGCTGAATGCCTACCTTCACACACTCTGTGTGAGGCATCAGCACAGGACGTACAGGGCTGTGTACCCGTACTGGCATAACAGCACGTGACACTGGCGCAGGATATCCGGGACCGAGGAGAGGCACTGGAGGCCACGAGCGCTGAGCCGGCACACTCCGTCCTGGCTGCATGCCCACCTCCTGCGCAACGCGTGCGGGGTGCTCGCACAGGACGTACGGACTATGCCGGACCACTTCGTGGCACAGTACGCAGCTCCGCATACCCCGAACCTGACCAGTCTCATGCTGCCATGCCTGAGTACGGGGAGTTGGCTCTGCTCTCCATCCAGGCTCCGCCAACCTGCCTTCTGGCCCCCAAACCCGGTGGCCTCCTCTCCCAAATCGCCCTGTGGCAGCCTCCTGCTGCCCAGCCGCCCATGCCGTGTGCCCCCCAAAAATTTTTTTGGGGTTGCCTCTCGATCCGTCCGACGATGACACTGCTGACGCCGCTGCTCCTCTCTCTCGCCAGGGCCTTAATCCTAGCCCATGGCCCTTTGCCCCCGAGCATGTCCTCCCAGGACCACGATTTGCCCACCTGGGCCATCGCCAACCTCTCCATCTCCTTTCCCGGCGCTTCCTCCCATGTCCAGTCTGCCTGCTCCTGGACACGCTGCTTGGTCCTTGTATGGTGGGTTCTTCTGTCACCGATCGTCGTTAAGAGAGGAGGACCAAGGCGCAGCGTGATGAACGAACATGTTTATTTATCATTAGCGATAAACACGGACAGTAAACAAAAACAACAAACGACTCGTAACGTCCTAGGTAACATAGACCAACACGGAACAAGAACCCACCAACACAAAGGGAAAAACAGACAGTTTAAATATGGCTCCCAATCAGAGACAACCAGCCAACAGCTGACACTCGTTGCCTCTGATTGGGAGTCACTCAGGCCAACATAGAAATAAACAAACTAGAACTCCCAACATAGAAATACACCACATAGAAAGAACACACCCTGGCTCAACATATAGAGTCCCAGAGCCAGGGTGTTACAATATGCACACACTGCCAGCAGCCGCCAGAGACAAAGAGGTTGGCCAGAAATGAGGGGAAACTATGGTTTTGATAAATAGCCTCAGGCTTTGTGTGTTTTCTATCAAAACTGCATTTGTTTTGTTTCTCCCTTAATATTTCAGATCAAACAATGAGGAATTGGCTTTTGCTTTGGCTCCAAGGAGGGGGGTTTCCAGTGTATGAAATATTAGGAAACTTCAGACTGCGTTTATCCAACTCCAAAACAAGCAAACATTGTCCCAGTCACCTAACAACCTGGTCCAAACCCCAACCGTTTGGTCATTCTACACCAGGGACTATTAGGCTTATCTGAATTTCCAGTTTGAAATGACTGGATGTTTATAAATGGACAGAGTCATAACCCCAATCATCTACAGTGCCTTCAGAACGTTTTCATACCCCTTGACTTATTCCACAATTGTTGTGTTACAGCCTGAATTCCAAAAGTATTTAATAAAAAAAATCTCACCCATCTACACACAATAACCCATTTTATTGAAAATGAAATACAGAAATATCTCATTTACATAAGTCTTCACACCTTTAAGTCAATACTTTGTAGAAGCACCTTTGGCGGCGATTACAGCTTTGAGTCGTCTTGGGTATGTCTGTATCAGCTTTGCACATCTGGATTTGGGGATTTTCTCCCATTCTTTCTTGCAGATTTTCTCAAGTTCAATTAAGTTAGATGGGGACAGTGAACAGCAATCTTCAAGTCTTTCTACAGATTTTCAATGGGATTCAAGTTTGGGCTTTGGCTGGGCCAATCAATGACTTTCACATTCTTGTTCTGAAGCCATTCCACCATTGGCTGTATGCTCGGGGTCATAGTCCTGTTGGAATGTACATCTTTGCCCCAGTCCAAGGTATTTTGCACTCTGAAGCAGGTTCTCATCATGGATTTGCCTGCATTTGGCTCCATTCATTGTTCCATCTATCCTTACCAGTCTCCCAGTCCCTGCTGCTGAAAAGCATACCCATAGCATGATACTGCCACCACCATGCTTCATAATAGAGATGGTAGACGGATGATGAGCTGTGCCTGGTTTTCTCCAGAATTAGCACTTTGCAAGCCAAAGTGTTAAATTTTTGTCTCAGACCACAGAATCTTTTGTCTTATGATCTCAGAGTCTTTCACGTGCCTTTTTGCAAACTCCAGGCGTGCTGTCATGTGCCTTTTTCTCAGGAGTGGTTTCCGTCTAGCCACTCTCCCATAAAGCCCAGATTGGTGAAGTGCTGTTGAGACTGTTGTCCTTCTGGCAGGTTCTCCCATCTCAGCCAAGGAACTCTGTAGTTCAGTCAGAGTGGTCATTGGGTTCTTGGTCACCTCCCTGACCAAGGTCCTTCTTGCCCGGTTGCTCAGTTTGGTCGGATGGCCAGCTCTAGGCAGAGTCTGGGTAGTTCCATATTTTTTCCATTTCCAATGATGGAGACCACTGTGCTCTTGGAAACTTTCAACACTCTAGAAATGGTTTTACACCCTTCTCCATATATATCTTGGCGATCTACGGACAGTTCCTTGGTATAGTTTCTGCACTGACATGCACTGTCATCTGTGGGACCTTATATAGACAGGAGCGTTTCTTTCTAAATCATGTCCAAACAATTGAATTTACCACAGGTGGACACTACAAATCAAGTTGTAGTGACATCTTAAGGATGATCAAAGGAAATTGGATGCACCTGAGCTCAATTTGGAGTGTTATAGCAAAGGGTTGTGAATACTTATGTAAATGAGATATTTCTGTATTTCATTTTCAATACATTTGCAAAAGTTAGCAAAAATCTATTTCACCCATTATGAATGCAGCAAAATGTGGAATAAGTCAAGATGTATGAAAACTTTCTGAAGGAAAGTGTGGAAGCTGTTCACAGCCAAGCCACAAGAACAGATGAGACTAGAAAGGAATATTAGCCAACAATAACACAGATAAGGAAGGAAGAGGATTTTGTCATCGTCTTGGATACAGGCAGTGAGGATTAAGAATGACGGATGAACATCTTAAAGTTCAAACATCTTCAAAGTAACAGAATGTTTAAACTGACCAAAGCTTTTTCACGGTTACCACTGACTTACAGTTTGAGGACCATGTCATCTGATATTAATCTTCATAACAACAATGGAGGTCAAAGGTCAACAATGCAGATCACATGACCAGCTGGCAAGAGGAACCAGGAGCTCCGAATGCAGTGTGATCACCTCCGGTATTTTAGACACAGACACAGACACACACACACACACACACACACACACACACACACACACACACACACACACACACACACACACACACACACACACACACACACACACACACACAAACAAACACAAACACCTAGGCCTGTACTGAGGGAAGAGGGCAGCAGACCTGTAGATAGCCATCTGTAATCATGGACCTGACCTTACCAGCACCCTGTTATTTGTAAAGAATAAATACTTCAGTTGAATGTACCAATTGACTCTATGACCTTGATGGACCACATGGATAGGGCATGCCTTTGACCACCAAGGGCCAGAATTACTAAGCATTTGCACTAGGTGAGAAGTTCACACCTATAGCAACAACATATTACTAAACAATTGTGTTACTATATATGTTACAACACAGGTATGAGAGAAACGTAATGTAAAATGTTTAGATAAAACGATTGAGATAGCTAATTGGCTCTTCATCTGAGAAAATGTAGTCCACATGTTGTGATAGGGACACAGTGTGTGCAGTGTGCTTCATTCTCTGTTCCAGGTCTCAGCAGCTACGCTCATTTATTTAATCATGCAATAGATCAAAAAATCATACATTCTTTCATAAATGTCATCTGAATTTTATTAGAAAGTGATATCCAATGCACATTTCGCAAAAAGCTGCAGGATTCATCCAAGTGGTTACTAAGAGGGAGGATCAGTTAGATGTTTTGTTTTTATGGAGGAGAGCTCTGCCTATCACCATGTTATCATGGGGTTTACTACAACAGCTTTCTCTACTCGCACACTTCAACAAACATCATAGAAACTACACAATCCTAAAGTACAATCCTTTCTTGATCAGAGATGAAACTTCCACCTCATACTGATAGTGAATCACCACAAAAAGTGGACCAGGCAATCCATCAAACTCTGAAAACACAGCCAACACACTTGACAAGATACAATAAACTCTCCCACTCTGATCCCACTGTATTCCTCTAGGGCTGGATCATAGAACCTCCCTTGGACAGAAGACACTGAGCGGAAACATTAACTGGAGGTGACTTGGCTTCACGACGGCCATCTTGGCTCATCATTGGTGATGGATGGTCCTCTGGGAGAGGGAGTAGGTCATTAGGCTTGTCAGTGGTTGAGCTCAGTGGTTGAGCAGCAATGCAAATTCACTGTGTGTGTGTGTGTGTGTGCAGCTTTGGAATCATTGTCACATTGTTGATTTCAATCTTGCTCTCTTGCACAGCCAAAGGTCCTCTTGGCAGCTTGTTTTGTACGGTTAGTCTTTTGATTCCTCCTCCCTCATATCCTTTATCCTTCCTCTGTTTGAAGGGACATTGACTACTATGATCTCACTGTATGCACATACAGTGAGGGAAAAAAGTATTTGATCCCCTGCTGATTTTGTACGTTTGCCCACCGACAAAGAAATGATCAGTCTATCATTTTAATGGTACATTTATTTGAACAGTGAGAGACAGAATAACAACAAATAATTTCCAGAAAAACGCATGTCAAAAATGTTATAAATTGATTTGCATTTTAATGAGGGAAATAAGTATTTGACCCCCTCTTAATCAGAAAGATTTCTGTCTCCCAGTTGTCTTTTATACAGGTAACGAGCTGAGATTAGGAGCACACTCTTAAAGGGAGTGCTCCTAATCTCAGTTTGTTACCTATATAAAAGACACCTGTCCACAGAAGCAATCAATCAATCAGATTCAAAACTCTCCACCATGGCCAAGACCAAAGAGCTCTCCAAGGATGTCAGGGACAAGATTGTAGACCTACACAAGGCTGGAATAGGTTACAAGACCATCGCCAAGCAGCTTGGTGAGAAGGTAACAACAGTTGGTGCGATTATTCGCAAATGGAAGAAACACAAAATAACTGTCAATCTCCCAAGGCCTGGGGCTCCATGAAAGATCTCACCTCGTGGAGTTGCAATGATCATGAGAACGGTGAGGAATCAGCCCAGAACTACACAGGAGGATCTTGTCAATGATCTCAAGGCAGCTGGGGCCATAGTCACCAAGAAAACAATTGGTAACACACTACGCCGTGAAGGACTGAAATCCTGCAGCGCCCGCAAGGTCCCCCTTGCCAATGAACATCTGAATGATTCAGAGGAGAACTGGGTGAAAGTGTTGTGGTCAGATGAGACCAAAATGGAGCTCTTTGGCATCAACTCAACTCGCCGTGTTTGGAGGAGGAGGAATGCTGCCTGTGACCCCAAGAACACCATCCCCACCGTCAAACATGGAGGTGGAAACATTATGCTTTGGGGGTATTTTTCTGCTGAGGGGACAGGACAACTTCACCGCATCAAAGGGACGATGGCCGGGGCCATGTACCGTCAAATCTTGGGTGAGGACCTCCTTCCCTCAGCCAGGGCATTGAAAATGGGTCGTGGATGGGTATTCCAGCATGACAATGACCCAAAACACACGGACGGCCAAGGCAAATAAGGAGTGGCTCAAGAAGAAGCACAGTAAGGTCCTGGAGTGGCTTAGCCAGTCTCCAGACCTTAATCCCATAGAAAATATGTGGAAGGAGTTGAAGTTTCGAGTTGCCAAACGTCAGCCTCAAAACCTTAATGACTTGGAGAAGATCTGCAAAGAGGAGTGGGACAAAATCCCTCCTGAGATGTGTGCAAACCTGGTGGCCAACTACAAGAAACGTGTGACCTCTGTGATTGCCAACAATGGTTTTGCCACCAAGTACTAAATCATGTTTGGAGAGAAGTCAAATACTTATTTCCACATTAAAATGCAAATCAATTAATAACATTTCTGACATGCGTTTTTCTGGATTTTGTTGTTGTTATTCTGTCTCTCACTGTTCAAATAAACCTACCATTAAAATTATAGACTGATCATTTCTTTGTCAGTGGGCAAACGTACAAAATCAGCAGGGGATCAAATACTTTTTTCCCTCACTGTACAGTACATAAAACAAACACACATATTCACACACTACTGGAAAGGTTTTGTGTGTTTGGGGCTGTGTGGCTCTAGTCTAGTTGAATACTGTGGTGCTCTGTGGCTCTAGTCTAGTTGAATACTGTGGTGCTCTGTGGCTCTAGCCTAGTTGAAGACTGTGGTGCTCTGTGGCTCTAGTCTAGTTGAAGACTGTGGTGCTCTGTGGCTCTAGCCTAGTTGAAGACTGTGGTGCTCTGTGGCTCTAGCCTAGTTGAAGACTGTGGTGCTCTGTGGCTCTAGTCTAGTTGAAGACTGTGGTGCTCTGTGGCTCTAGTCTAGTTGAATACTGTGGGGCTCTGTGGCTCTAATCTAGTTGAAGACTGTGGGGCTCTGTGGCTCTAATCTAGTCAACGACTGTGGTGCTATGTGACTCTAATCTAGTTGAAGACTGTGGGAGTCTGTGGCTGTAGTCTAGTTGAAGACTGTGGTGCTCAGTGACTCTAATATAATTGAAAACTCTGGGGTTCTGTGGCACTACTCCAGCTGAATACTGTGGTGCTCTGTGGCTGTAGTCTAGTTGAAGACTGTGGTGCTCTGTGGATCTATCCTAGTTGAAGACTGTGGTGCTCTGTGGCTCTAGTCTAGTTGAAGACTGTGGTGCTCTGTGGCTCTAGTCTAGTTGAATACTGTGGGGCTCTGTGGCTCTAATCTAGTTGAAGACTGTGGGGCTCTGTGGCTCTAATCTAGTCGACGACTGTGGTGCTATGTGACTCTAATCTAGTTGAAGACTGTGGGAGTCTGTGGCTGTAGTCTAGTTGAAGACTGTGGTGCTCAGTGACTCTAATATAATTGAAAACTCTGGGGCTCTGTGGCACTACTCCAGCTGAATACTGTGGTGCTCTGTGGCTGTAGTCTAGCTGAAGACTGTGGTGCTCTGTGGCTGTAGTCTAGTTGAATAATGGGGAGCTCTGTGGCTCTAGTCTAGTTGAATACTGTGGTGCTCTGTGGCTCTAGTCTAGTTGAATACTGTGGTGCTCTGTGGCTCTAGTCTAGTGTAATACTGTGGTGCTCTGTGGCTCTAGTCTAGTTGAATACTATGGTGCTCTGTGGTTCTAGTCTAGTTGAATACTGTGGTGCTCTGTTGCTCTAGTCTAGTTGAAGACTGTGGTGCTCTGTGGTTCTAGTCTAGTTGAAGACTGTGGTGCTCTGTGGCTCTAGTTATTTGAAGACTGTGGTGCTCTGTGGCTCTTGTCTAGTTGAAGACTGTGGTGCTCTGTGGCTCTAGTCTAGTGGAATAATGTGGTGCTCTGTGGCTCTAGTCTAGTCGAAGACTGTGGTGCTCTGTGGCTCTAGTATATTTGAAGACTGTGGTGCTCTGTGGCTCTAGTCTAGTTGAAGACTGTGGTGCTCTGTGGCTCTAGTCTAGTTGAAGACTGTGGTGCTCTGTGGCTCTTGTCTAGTTGAATACTGTGGTGCTCTGTGGCTCTAGTCTAGTGAAGACTGTGGTGCTCTGTGGCTCTAGTCTAGTTGAATACTGTGGTGCTCTGTGGCTCTAGTCTATTTGAAGACTTTGGTGCTCTGTGACTCCTGTTGAGAATTTGGTGCTGTGGCTCCTAGTTGAATACTAGGTGCTCTGTGGCTCTAGTCTAGTTGAATACTGTGGTGCTCTGTTGCTCTAGTCTAGTTGAAGAATCTGGTGCTCTGTGGCTCTAGTATATTTGAAGACTGTGGTGCTCTGTGGCTCTATCTAGTTGAGACTTTGGTGCTCTGTGGCTGTAGTCTAGTTGAAGACTGTGGTGCTCTGTGACTCTAATCTAGTTGAAAACTGTGGTGCTCTATGGCACTAGTCCAGCTGAATACTGTGGTGCTCTGTGGCTGTAGTCTAGTGTAAGACTGTGGTGCTCTGTGGCTCTAGTCTAGTGTAATACTGTGGTGCTCTGTGGCTCTAGTCTAGTTGAATACTGTTGTGCTCTGTGGCTCTAGTCTAGTTGAAGACTGTGGTGCTCTGTGGCTCTAGTCTAGTGGAATACTGTGGTGCTCTGTGGCTCTAGTCTATTTGAATACTGTGGTGCTCTGTGGCTCTTGTCTAGTTGAATACTTTGGGGCTCTGTGACTGTAGTCTAGTTGAAGACTGTGGTGCTCTGTGGCTCTAGTCTATTTGAATACTGTGGGGCTCTGTGGCACTAGTCTAGCTGAATACTGTGGTGCTCTGTGGCTCTAGTCTAGTTGAAGACTTTGGTGCTCTGTGGCTCTAATCTAGTTGAATACTGTGGTGCTCTTTGGCTCTAGTCTAGTTGAATACTGTGGTGCTCTGTGGCTCTAGTCTAGTTGAAGACTGTGGTGCTCTGTGGCTCTAGTCTAGTTGAATACTTTGGTGCTCTGTGGCTCTAGTTATTTGAAGACTGTGGTGCTCTGTGGCTCTTGTCTAGTTGAAGAGTTTGGGGCTCTGTGGCTCTAGTCTAGTTGAAGACTGTGGTGCTCTGTGACTCTAATCTAATTGAAAGACTGTGGGGCTCTATGGCTCTAGTCCATCTGAATACTGTGGTGCTCTGTGGCTGTAGTCTAGTTGAATACTGTGGTGCTCTGTGGCTCTAGTCTAGTGTAATACTGTGGTCCTCTGTGGCTCTAGTCTAGTTGAAAACTATGGTGCTCTGTGGCTCTAGTCTAGTTGAAGACTGTGGTGCTCTGTGGCTCTAGTCTAGTGTACTGTGGTGCTCTGTGGCTCTAATCTAGTTGAAGAATGCGGAGCTCTGTGGCTCTAGTCTAGTTGAATACTGTGGTGCCCTGTGCTCTAGTCTAGTTGAAGACTTTGGTGCTTTGTGGCTCTAGTCTAGTGTAATACTGTGGAGCTCTGTGGCTCTTGTCTAGTTGAATACTGTGGTGCTCTGTGGCTCTAGTCTAGTTGAAGATTGTGGTGCTCTGTGGCTCTAGTCTAGTTGAAGACTGTGGTGCTCTGTGGCTCTAGTTATTTGAAGACTTGTGTGCTCTGTGGCTCTTGTCTAGTTGAAGACTTTGGGGCTCTGTGGCTGTAGTCTAGTTGAAGACTGTGGTTATCTGTGACTCTAGTCTAATTGAAAACTGTGGTGCTCTATGGCACTAGTCCAGCTGAATACTGTGGTGCTCTGTGGCTGTAGTCTAGTTGAAGACTGTGGTGTTCTGTGGCTCTAGTCTAGTGTAATACTGTGGTGCTCTGTGGCTCTAGTCTAGTTGAAAACTATGGTGCTCTGTGACTCTAGTCTAGTTGAAGACTGTGGTGCTCTGTGGCTCTAGTCTAGAGTAATACTGTGGTGCTCTGTGGCTCTAGTCTAGTTGAAGAATGTGGTGCTCTGTGGCACTAGTCCAGCTGAATACTGTGGTGCTCTGTGGCTCTAGTCTAGTGTAAGACTGTGGTGCTCTGTGGCTCTAGTCTAGTGTAATACTGTGGTGCTCTGTGGCTCTAGTCTAGTTGAATACTGTTGTGCTCTGTGGCTCTAGTCTAGTTGAAGACTGTGGTGCTCTGTGGCTCTAGTCTAGTTGAAGACTGTGGTGCTCTGTGGCTCTAGTTATTTGAAGACTGTGGTGCTCTGTGGCTCTTGTCTAGTTGAAGACTTTGGGGCTCTGTGGCTGTAGTCTAGTTGAAGACTGTGGTGCTCTGTGACTCTAATCTATTTGAAAACTGTGGGGCTCTATGGCACTAGTCCAGCTGAATACTGTGGTGCTCTGTGGCTGTAGTCTAGTTGAAGACTGTGGTGCTCTGTGGCTCTAGTCCTAGTGTAATACTGTGGTGCTCTTTGGCTTTAGTCTAGTTGAATACTGTGGTGCTCTGTGGCTCTAGTCTAGTTGAAGACTGTGGTGGTCTGTGGCTCTAGTCTAGTTGAAGACTGTGGTGCTCTGTGGCTCTAGTTATTTGAAGACTGTGGTGCTCTGTGGCTCTTGTCTAGTTGAAGACTTTGGGGCTCTGTGGCTGTAGTCTAGTTGAAGACTGTGGTGATCTGTGACTCTAATCTAATTGAAAACTGTGGGGCTCTATGGCACTAGTCCAGCTGAATACTGTGGTGCTCTGTGGCTGTAGTCTAGTTGAATACTGTGGTGCTCTGTGGCTCTAGTCTAGTGTAATACTGTGGTGCTCTGTGGCTCTAGTCTAGTTGAAAACTATGGTGCTCTGTGGCTCTAGTCTAGTTGAAGACTGTGGTGCTCTGTGGCTCTAGTCTAGTGTAATACTGTGGTGCTCTGTGGCTCTAATCTAGTTGAAGAATGCGGAGCTCTGTGGCTCTAGTCTAGTTGAATACTGTGGTGCCCTGTGGCTCTAGTCTAGTTGAAGACTTTGGTGCTCTGTGGCTCTAGTCTAGTGTAATACTGTGGAGCTCTGTGGCTCTTGTCTAGTTGAATACTGTGGTGCTCTGTGGCTCTAGTCTAGTTGAAGACTGTGGTGCTCTGTGGCTCTAGTCTAGTTGAAGACTGTGGTGCTCTGTGGCTCTAGTTATTTGAAGACTTCGGTGCTCTGTGGCTCTTGTCTAGTTGAAGACTTTGGGGCTCTGTGGCTGTAGTCTAGTTGAAGACTGTGGTTATCTGTGACTCTAATCTAATTGAAAACTGTGGGGCTCTATGGCACTAGTCCAGCTGAATACTGTGGTGCTCAGTGGCTGTAGTCTGGTTGAAGACTGTGGTGCTCTGTGGCTCTAGTCTAGTGTAATACTGTGGTGCTCTGTGGCTCTAGTCTAGTTGAAAACTATGGTGCTCTGTGGCTCTAGTCTAGTTGAAGACTGTGGTGCTCTGTGGCTCTAGTCTAGAGTAATACTGTGGTGCTCTGTGGCTCTAATCTAGTTGAAGAATGTGGTGCTCTGTGGCACTAGTCCAGCTGAATACTGTGGTGCTCTGTGGCTGTAGTCTAGTGTAAGACTGTGGTGCTCTGTGGCTCTAGTTTAGTGAATACTGTGGTGCTCTGTGGCTCTAGTCTAGTTGAATACTGTTGTGCTCTGTGGCTCTAGTCTAGTTGAAGACTGTGGTGCTCTGTGGCTCTAGTCTAGTTGAAGACTGTGGTGCTCTGTGGCTCTAGTTATTTGAAGACTGTGGTGCTCTGTGGCTCTTGTCTAGTTGAAGACTTTGGGGCTCTGTGGCTGTAGTCTAGTTGAAGACTGTGGTGCTCTGTGACTCTAATCTATTTGAAAACTGTGGGGCTCTATGGCACTAGTCCAGCTGAATACTGTGGTGCTCTGTGGCTGTAGTCTAGTTGAAGACTGTGGTGCTCTGTGGCTCTAGTCTAGTGTAATACTGTGGTGCTCTGTGGCTTTAGTCTAGTTGAATACTGTGGTGCTCTGTGGCTCTAGTCTAGTTGAAGACTGTGGTGCTCTGTGGCTCTAGTCTAGTTGAAGACTGTGGTGCTCTGTGGCTCTAGTTATTTGAAGACTGTGGTGCTCTGTGGCTCTTGTCTAGTTGAAGACTTTGGGGCTCTGTGGCTGTACTCTAGTTGAAGACTGTGGTGATCTGTGACTCTAATCTAATTGAAAACTGTGGGGCTCTATGGCACTAGTCCAGCTGAATACTGTGGTGCTCTGTGGCTGTAGTCTAGTTGAATACTGTGGTGCTCTGTGGCTCTAGTCTCAGTGTAATACTGTGGTGCTCTGTGGCTCTAGTCTAGTTGAAAACTATGGTGCTCTGTGGCTCTAGTCTAGTTGAAGACTGTGGTGCTCTGTGGCTCTAGTCTAGTGTAATACTGTGGTGCTCTGTGGCTCTAATCTAGTTGAAGAATGCGGAGCTCTGTGGCTCTAGTCTAGTTGAATACTGTGGTGCCCTGTGGCTCTTAGTCTAGTTGAAGACTTTGGTGCTTTGTGGCTCTAGTCTAGTGTAATACTGTGGAGCTCTGTGGCTCTTGTCTAGTTGAATACTGTGGTGCTCTGTGGCTCTAGTCTAGTTGAAGACTGTGGTGCTCTGTGGCTCTAGTCTAGTTGAAGACTGTGGTGCTCTGTGGCTCTAGTTATTGGAAGACTTCGGTGCTCTGTGGCTCTTGTCTAGTTGAAGACTTTGGGGCTCTGTGCCTGTAGTCTAGTTGAAGACTGTGGTTATCTGTGACTCTAATCTAATTGAAAACTGTGGGGCTCTATGGCACTAGTCCAGCTGAATACTGTGGTGCTCAGTGGCTGTAGTCTAGTTGAAGACTGTGGTGCTCTGTGGCTCTAGTCTAGTGTAATACTGTGGTGCTCTGTGGCTCTAGTCTAGTTGAAAACTATGGTGCTCTGTGGCTCTAGTCTAGTTGAAGACTGTGGTGCTCTGTGGCTCTAGTCTAGAGTAATACTGTGGTACTCTGTAGCTCTAATCTAGTTGAAGAATGTGGTGCTCTGTGGCTCTAGTCTAGTTGAATAATATGGAGCTCTGTGGCTCTAGTCTAGTTGAATACTGTGGTGCTCTGTGGCTCTAGTCTAGTTGAAGACTGTGGTGCTCTGTGGCTCTAGTCTAGTGTAATACTGTGGAGCTCTGTGGCTCTAGTCTAGTTGAATACTATGGTGCTCTGTGGTTCTAGTCTAGTGTAATACTGTGGAGCTCTGTGGCTCTAGTCTAGTTGAATACTATGGTGCTCTGTGTTTCTAGTCTAGTTGAATAATGTGGAGCTCTGTGGCTCTAGTCTAGTTGAATACTGTGGTGCTCTGTGGCTCTAGTCTAGTTGAAGACTGTGGTGCTTTGTGGATCTAGTCTAGTGTAATACTGTGGAGCTCTGTGGCTCTAGTCTAGTTGAATACTATGGTGCTCTGTGGTTCTAGTCTAGTTGAATACTGTGGTGCTCTGTTGCTCTAGTCTAGTTGAAGACTGTGGTGCTCTGTGGCTCTAGTCTAGTTGAATACTGTGGTGCTCTGTGGCTCTAGTTATTTGAAGACTGTGGTGCTCTGTGGCTCTTGTCTAGTTGAAGACGGTGGTGCTCTGTGGCTCTAGTCTAGTGGAATAATGTGGTGCTCTGTGGCTCTAGTCTAGTTGAAGATTGTGGTGCTCTGTGGCTCTAGTATATTTGAAGACTGTGGTGCTCTGTGGCTCTAGTCTAGTTGAATACTGTGGTGCTCTGTGGCTCTAGTCTAGTTGAAGACTGTGGTGCTCTGTGGCTCTAGTCTAGTGGAATACTGTGGTGCTCTATGGCTCTAGTATATTTGATGACTGTGGTGATCTGTGAATCTGGTCTAGTTGAATACTGTGGTGCTCTGTGGCTCTAGTCTAGTTGAAGACTGTGGTGCTCTGTGGCTCTAGTCTAGTGGAATACTGTGGTGCTCTATGGCTCTAGTCTAGTTGAATACTGTGCTGCTCTGTGGCTCTAGTCTAGTTGAATACTTTGGTGCTCTGTGACTCAAATATAGTTGAAGAATGTGGTGGTCTGTGGCTCTAGTCTAGTTGAATACTGTGGTGCTCTGTGGCACTAATCTAGTTGAATACTGTGGTGCTTGTGGCTCTAGTCTAGTTGAATACTTTGGTGCTCTGTGACTCAAATCAAGTTGAACAATGTGGTGGTCTGTGGCTCTAGTCTAGTTGAATACTGTTGTGCTCTGTGGCTCTAGTCTAGTGGAATAATGTGGTGCTCTGTGGCTCTAGTCTAGTTGAATAGTTTGGTGCTCTGTGACTCAAATCTAGTTGAAGAATGTGGTGGTCTGTGGCTCTTGTCTAGTTGAAGAGTGTGGTGCTCTGTGGCTCTAGTCTAGTGGAATAATGTGGTGCTCTGTGACTCTAGTCTAGTTGAAGATTGTGGTGCTCTGTGGCTCTAGTATATTTGAAGACTGTGGTGCTCTGTGGCTGTAGTCTAGTTGAATACTGTGGTGCTCTGTGGCTCTAGTCTAGTGTAATACTGTGGTCCTCTGTGGCTCTAGTCTAGTTGAAAACTATGGTGCTCTGTGGTTCTTGTCTCGTTGAATACTGTGGTGCTCTGTGGCTCTTGTCTAGTTGAAGACTGTGGTGCTCTGTGGCTCTAATCTAGTTGAAGACTGTGGTGGTCTGTGGCTCTTGTCTAGTTGAAGACTGTGGTGCTCTGTGGCTCTCGTCTAGTTGAATAATCTGGTGCTCTGTGGCTCTAGTCTAGTTGAAGACTGTTGTGCTCTGTGGCTCTAGTTATTTGAAGACTGTGGTGCTCTGTGGCTCTTGTCTAGTTGTAGACTGTGGTGCTCTGTGGCTCTAGTCTAGTGGAATACTGTGGTGCTCTATGGCTCTAGTCTAGTTGAATACTGTGGTGCTCTGTGGCTCTAGTCTAATTGAAAACTGTGGGGCTCTATGGCACTAGTCCAGCTGAATGCTGTGGTGCTCTGTGGCTGTAGTCTAGTTGAAGACTGTGGTGCTCTGTGGCTCTAGTCTAGTGTAATACTGTGGTGCTCTGTGGCTCTAGTCTAGTTGAATACTGTGGTGCTCTGTGGCTCTAGTCTAGTTGAAGACTGTGGTGCTCTGTGGCTTTAGTCTAGTTGAATACATTGGTGCTCTGTGGCTCTAGTCTAGTTGAAGACTGTGGTGCTCTGTGGCTTTAGTCTAGTGGAATACTGTGGTGCTCTATGGCTCTAGTCTAGTTGAATACTGTGCTGCTCTGTGGCTCTAGTCTAGTTGAATACTTTGGTGCTCTGTGACTCAAATATAGTTGAATAATGTGGTGGTCTGTGGCTCTAGTCTAGTTGAATACTGTGGTGCTCTGTGGCTCTAATCTAGTTGAATACTGTGGTGCTTGTGGCTCTAGTCTAGTTGAATACTTTGGTGCTCTGTGACTCAAATCAAGTTGAACAATGTGGTGGTCTGTGGCTCTAGTCTAGTTGAATACTGTTGTGCTCTGTGGCTCTAGTCTAGTGGAATAATGTGGTGCTCTGTGGCTCTAGTCTAGTTGAATAGTTTGGTGCTCTGTGACTCAAATCTAGTTGAAGAATGTGGTGGTCTGTGGCTCTTGTCTAGTTGAAGAGTGTGGTGCTCTGTGGCTCTAGTCTAGTGGAATAATGTGGTGCTCTGTGACTCTAGTCTAGTTGAAGATTGTGGTGCTCTGTGGCTCTAGTATATTTGAAGACTGTGGTGCTCTGTGGCTGTAGTCTAGTTGAATACTGTGGTGCTCTGTGGCTCTAGTCTAGTGTAATACTGTGGTCCTCTGTGGCTCTAGTCTAGTTGAAAACTATGGTGCTCTGTGGTTCTTGTCTCGTTGAATACTGTGGTGCTCTGTGGCTCTTGTCTAGTTGAAGACTGTGGTGCTCTGTGGCTCTAATCTAGTTGAAGACTGTGGTGCTCTGTGGCTCTTGTCTAGTTGAAGACTGTGGTGCTCTGTGGCTCTCGTCTAGTTGAATAATCTGGTGCTCTGTGGCTCTAGTCTAGTTGAAGACTGTGGGGCTCTGTGGCTCTAGTTATTTGAAGACTGTGTGCTCTGTGGCTCTTGTCTAGTTGTAGACTGTGGTGCTCTGTGGCTCTAGTCTAGTGGAATACTGTGGTGCTCTATGGCTCTAGTCTAGTTGAATACTGTGGTGCTCTGTGGCTCTAGTCTAATTGAAAACTGTGGGGCTCTATGGCACTAGTCCAGCTGAATGCTGTGGTGCTCTGTGGCTGTAGTCTAGTTGAAGACTGTGGTGCTCTGTGGCTCTAGTCTAGTGTAATACTGTGGTGCTCTGTGGCTCTAGTCTAGTTGAATACTGTGGTGCTCTGTGGCTCTAGTCTAGTTGAAGACTGTGGTGCTCTGTGGCTTTAGTCTAGTTGAATACTCTGGTGCTCTGTGGCTCTAGTCTAGTTGAAGACTGTGGTGCTCTGTGGCTCTAGTTATTTGAAGACTGTGGTGCTCTGTGGCTCTTGTCTAGTTGTAGACTGTGGTGCTCTGTGGCTCTAGTCTAGTGGAATACTGTGATGCTCTATGGCTCTAGTCTAGTTGAATACTGTGGTGCTCTGTGGCTCTAGTCTAATTGAAAACTGTGGGGCTCAATGGCACTAGTCCAGCTGAATACTGTGGTGCTCTGTGGCTGTAGTCTAGTTGAAGACTGTGGTGCTCTGTGGCTCTAGTCTAGTGTAATACTGTGGTGCTCTGTGGCTCTAGTCTAGTTGAATACTGTGGTGCTCTGTGGCTCTAGTCTAGTTGAAGACTGTGGTGCTCTGTGGCTCTAGTCTAGTGGAATACTGTGGTGCTCTGTGGCTCTTGTCTATTTGAAGACTGTGTTGCTCTGTGGCTGTACTCTAGTTGAAGACTGTGGTGCTCTGTGGCTCTAATCTAGTTGAAGACTGTGGGGCTCTGTGGCTCTAGTCCAGCTGAATACTGTGGTGCTCTGTGGCTCTAGTCTAGTTGAAGACTGTGGTGCTCTGTGGCTCTAGTCTAGTGTAATACTGTGGTGCTCTGTGGCTCTAGTCTAGTTGAAGACTGTGGTGCTCTGTGGCTCTAGTCTAGTTGAATACTGTGGTGCTCTGTGGCTCTAGTCTATTTGAAGACTGTGGTGCTCTGTGGCTCTGGTCTAGTTGAAAGTGGTGCTCTGTGGCTCTAGTCTAGTTGAAGACTGTGGTGCTCTGTGGCTCTAGTCTAGTGTAATACTGTGGTGCTCTGTGGCTCTAATCTAGTTGAAGAATGTGGTGCTCTGTGGCTCTAGTCTAGTTGAATACTGTGGTGCTCTGTGGCTCTAGTCTAGTTGAAGACTGTGGTGCTCTGTGGCTCTAGTCTAGTTGAAAACTGTGGGGCTCTGTGGCTCTAATCTAGTTGAAGACTGTGGGCCTCTGTGACTCTAATCTAGTCGAAGACTGTGGTGCTATGTGACTCTAATCTAGTTGAAGACTGTGGTGCTCTGTGGCTCTAGTCTAGTTGAATACTGTGGTGCTCTGTGGCTCTAGTCTAGTTGAAGACTGTGGTGCTCTGTGGCTCTAGTCTAGTGGAATACTGTGGTGCTCTATGGCTCTAGTATATTTGATGACTGTGGTACTCTGTGGCTCTGGTCTAGTTGAATACTGTGGTGATCTGTGGCTCTAGTCTAGTTGAAGACTGTGGTGCTCTGTGGCTCTAGTCTAGTGGAATACTGTGGTGCTCTATGGCTCTAGTCTAGTTGAATACTGTGGTGCTCTGTGGCTCTAGTCTAGTTGAATACTTTGGTGCTCTGTGACTCAAATATAGTTGAAGAATGTGGTGGTCTGTGGCTCTAGTCTAGTTGAATACTTTGGTGCTCTGTGGCTCTAATCTAGTTGAATACTGTGGTGCTCTGTGGCTCTAGTCTAGTTGAATACTTTGGTGCTCTGTGACTCAAATCAAGTTGAAGAATGTGGTGGTCTGTGGCTCTTGTCTAGTTGAAGAGTGTGGTGCTCTGTGGCTCTAGTCTAGTGGAATAATGTGGTGCTCTGTGACTCTAGTCTAGTTGAAGATTGTGGTGCTCTGTGGCTCTAGTATATTTGAAGACTGTGGTGCTCTGTGGCTCTAGTCTAGTTGAAGACTGTGGTGCTCTGTGGCTCTAGTCTAGTTGAAGACTGTGGTGCTCTGTGGCTCTAGTCTAGTGTAATACTGTGGTGCTCTGTGGCTCTAGTCTAGTTGAATACTGTGGTGCTCTGTGGCTCTAGTCTAGTTGAAGACTGTGGTGCTCTGTGGCTCTTGTCTAGTTGAAGACTTTGGGGCTCTGTGGCTGTAGTCTAGTTGAAGACTGTGGTGATCTGTGACTCTAATCTAAGTGAAAACTGTGGGGCTCTATGGCACTAGTCCAGCTGAATACTGTGGTGCTCTGTGGCTGTAGTCTAGTTGAAGACTGTGGTGCTCTGTGGCTCTAGTCTAGTGTAATACTGTGGTGCTCTGTGGCTCTAGTCTAGTTGAAAACTATGGTGCTCTGTGGCTCTAGTCTAGTTGAAGACTGTGGTGCTCTGTGGCTCTAGTCTAGTGTAATACTGTGGTGCTCTGTGGCTCTAATCTAGTTGAAGAATGTGGTGCTCTGTGGCTCTAGTCTAGTTGAATACTGTGGTGCTCTGTGGCTCTAGTCTAGTTGAAGACTGTGGTGCTCTGTGGCTCTAGTCTAGTTGAAAACTGTGGGGCTCTGTGGCTCTAATCTAGTTGAAGACTGTGGGCCTCTGTGACTCTAATCTAGTCGACGACTGTGGTGCTATGTGACTCTAATCTAGTTGAAGACTCTGGGAGTCTGTGGCTGTGGTCTAGTTGAAGACTTTGGGGCTCTGTGGCTGTAGTCTAGTTGAAGACTGTGGTGCTCTGTGACTCTAATCTAATTGAAAACTCTGGGGCTCTGTAGCACTAGCCCAGCTGAATACTGTGGTGCTCTGTGGCTGTAGTCTAGTTGAAGACTGTTGTGCTCTGTGGCTCTAGTCTAGTTGAATAATGTGGAGATCTGTGGCTCTAGTCTAGTTGAATACTGTGGTGCCCTGTGGCTCTAGTCTAGTTGAAGACTGTGGTGCTTTGTGGCTCTAGTCTAGTGTAATACTGTGGAGCTCTGTGGCTCTTGTCTAGTTGAATACTGTGGTGCTCTGTGGCTCTAGTCTAGTTGAATACTGTGGTGCTCTGTTGCTCTAGTCTAGTTGAAGACTGTGGTGCTCTGTGGCTCTAGTCTAGTTGAAGACTGTGGTGCTCTGTGGCTCTAGTTATTTGAAGACTGTGGTGCTCTGTGGCTCTTGTCTAGTTGAAGACTGTGGTGCTCTGTGGCTGTAGTCAAGTTGAATACTGTGGTGCTCTGTGGCTCTAGTCTAGTTGAAGACTGTGGTGCTCTGTGGCTCTAGTCTAGTTGAATACTGTGTGGCTCTTTGACTAATCTAGTTGAAGACTGTGGTGCTCTGTGGTTCTAGTCTAGTTGAAGACTGTGGTGCTCTGTGACTCTAATCTAATTGAAAACTCTGGGGCTCTGTGGCACTAGTCCAGCTGAATACTGTGGTGCTCTGTGGCTGTAGTCTAGTTGAAGACTGTGGTGCTCTGTGGCTGTAGTCTAGTTGAATAATGTGGAGCTCTGTGGCTCTAGTCTAGTTGAATACTGTGGTGCTCTGTGGCTCTAGTCTAGTTGAAGACTGTGGTGCTTTGTGGGTCTAGTCTAGTTGAAGACTGTGGTGCTCTGTGGCTCTAGTCTAGTGGAATACTTTGGTGCTCTGTGACTCAAATATAGTTGAAGAATGTGGTGGTCTGTGGCTCTAGTCTAGTTGAATACTGTGGTGCTCTGTGGCTCTAATCTAGTTGAATACTGTGGTGCTCTGTGGCTCAAGTCTAGTTAAATACTTTGGTGCTCTGTGACTCAAATCAAGTTGAAGAATGTGGTGGTCTGTGGCTCTAGTCTAGTTGAATACTGTGGTGCTCTGTGGCTCTAGTCTAGTTGAAGACTGTGGTGCTCTGTGGCTCTAGTCTAGTTGAATACTATGGTGCTCTGTGGTTCTAGTTTAGTTGAATACTGTGGTGCTCTGTTGCTCTAGTCTAGTTGAAGACTGTGGTGTTCTGTGGCTCTAGTCTAGTTGAAGACTGTGTGGCTCTTTGACTAATCTAGTTGAAGACTGTGGTGCTCTGTGGTTCTAGTCTAGTTGAAGACTGTCGTGCTCTGTGACTCTAATCTAATTGAAAACTCTGGGGCTCTGTGGCACTAGTCCAGCTGAATACTGTGGTGCTCTGTGGCTGTAGTCTAGTTGAAGACTGTGGTGCTCTGTGGCTGTAGTCTAGTTGAATAATGTGGAGCTCTGTGGCTCTAGTCTAGTTGAATACTGTGGTGCTCTGTGGCTCTAGTCTAGTTGAAGACTTTGGTGCTTTGTGGGTCTAGTCTAGTTGAAGACTGTGGTGCTCTGTGGCTCTAGTCTAGTGGAATACTGTGGTGCTCTATGGCTCTAGTATATTTGATGACTGTGGTGCTCTGTGGCTCTGGTCTAGTTGAAGACTGTGGTGCTCTGTGGCTCTAGTCTAGTTGAAGACTGTGGTGCTCTTTGGCTCTAGTCTAGTGGAATACTGTGGTGCTCTATGGCTCTAGTCTAGTTGAATACTGTGGTGCTCTGTGGCTCTAGTCTAGTTGAATACTTTGGTGCTCTGTGACTCAAATATAGTTGAAGAATGTGGTGGTCTGTGGCTCTAGTCTAGTTGAATACTGTGGTGCTCTGTGGCTCTAATCTAGTTGAATACTGTGGTGCTCTGTGGCTCAAGTTTAGTTAAATACTTTGGTGCTCTGTGACTCAAATCAAGTTGAAGAATGTGGTGGTCTGTGGCTCTAGTCTAGTTGAATACTGTGGTGCTCTGTGGCTCTAGTCTAGTTGAAGACTGTGGTGCTCTGTGGCTCTAGTCTAGTTGAATACTATGGTGCTCTGTGGTTCTAGTTTAGTTGAATACTGTGGTGCTCTGTTGCTCTAGTCTAGTTGAAGACTGTGGTGTTCTGTGGCTCTAGTCTAGTTGAAGACTGTGGTGCTCTGTGGCTCTAGTTATTTGAAGACTGTGGTGCTCTGTGGCTCTTGTCTAGTTGAAGACTGTGGTGCTCTGTGGCTCTAGTCTAGTTGAATAATGTGGTGCTCTGTGGCTCTAGTCTAGTTGAAGACTGTGGTGCTCTGTGGCTCTAGTCTAGTTGAATACTGTGTGGCTCTGTGACTAATCTAGTTGAAGACTGTGGTGCTCTGTGGTTCTAGTCTAGTTGAAGACTGTGGTGCTCTGTGACTCTAATCTAATTGAAAACTCTGGGGCTCTGTGGCACTAGTCCAGCTGAATACTGTGGTGCTCTGTGGCTGTAGTCTAGTTGAAGACTGTGGTGCTCTGTGGCTGTAGTCTAGTTGAATAATGTGGAGCTCTGTGGCTCTAGTCTAGTGGAATACTGTGGAGCTCTGTGGCTCTAGTCTAGTTGAATACTATGGTGCTCTGTGGTTCTAGTCTAGTTGAATACTGTGGTGCTCTGTTGCTCTAGTCTAGTTGAAGACTGTGGTGCTCTGTGGCTCTAGTCTAGTTGAAGACTGTGGTGCTCTGTGGCTCTAGTTATTTGAAGACTGTGGTGCTCTGTGGCTCTTTTGTAGTTGAAGACGGTGGTGCTCTGTGGCTCTAGTCTAGTGGAATAATGTGGTGCTCTGTGGCTCTAGTCTAGTTGAAGATTGTGGTGCTCTGTGGCTCTAGTCTATTTGAAGACTGTGGTGCTCTGTGGCTCTAGTCTAGTTGAATACTGTGGTGCTCTGTGGCTCTAGTCTAGTTGAAGACTGTGGTGCTCTGTGGCTCTAGTCTAGTGGAATACTGTGGTGCTCTATGGCTCTAGTATATTTGATGACTGTGGTGCTCTGTGGCTCTGGTCTAGTTGAAGACTGTGGTGCTCTGTGGCTCTAGTCTAGTTGAAGACTGTGGTGCTCTATTGGCTCTAGTCTAGTGGAATACTGTGGTGCTCTATGGCTCTAGTCTAGTTGAATACTGTGGTGCTCTGTGGCTCTAGTCTAGTTGAAGACTGTGGTGCTCTGTGGCTCTAGTCTAGTGGAATACTGTGGTGCTCTATGGCTCTAGTCTAGTTGAATACTGTGGTGCTCTGTGGCTGTAGTCTAGTTGAAGACTGTGGTGCTCTGTGGCTGTAGTCTAGTTGAATAATGTGGAGATCTGTGGCTCTAGTCTAGTTGAATACTGTGGTGCCCTGTGGCTCTAGTCTAGTTGAAGACTGTGGTGCTCTGTGGCTCTAGTCTAGTGGTAATACTGTGAGCTCTGTGGCTCTTGTCTAGTTGAATACTGTGGTGCTCTGTGGCTCTAGTCTAGTTGAATACTGTGGTGCTCTGTTGCTCTAGTCTAGTTGAAGACTGTGGTGCTCTGTGGCTCTAGTCTAGTTGAATACTGTGGTGCTTTGTAGCTCTAATCTAGTTGAATACAGTGGTGCTCTGTGGCTCAAGTCTAGTTAAATACTTTGGTGCTCTGTGACTCAAATCAAGTTGAAGAATGTGGTGGTCTGTGGCTCTAGTCTAGTTGAATACTGTGGTGCTCTGTGGCTCTAGTCTATTGGAATACTGTGGTGCTCTGTGGCTCTAGTCTAGTTGAATACTTTGGTGCTCTGTGACTCAAATCTAGTTGAAGAATGTGGTGGTCTGTGGCTCTTGTCTAGTTGAAGACTGTGGTGCTCTGTGGCTCTAGTCTAGTGGAATAATGTGGTGCTCTGTGGCTCTAGTCTAGTGTAATACTGTGGTGCTATGTGGCTCTAGTCTAGTTGAATACTATGGTGCTCTGATGCTCTAGTCTAGTTGAATACTGTGCTACACTTTGGCTCTAGTCTAGATGAAGACTGTGGTGCTCTGTGGCTCTAGTCTAGTTGAATACTCTGGTGCTCTGTGGCTCTAGTCTAGTTGAAGACTGTGGTGCTCTGTGGCTCTAGTTATTTGAAGACTGTGGTGCTCTGTGGCTCTTGTCTAGTTGTAGACTGTGGTGCTCTGTTGCTCTTGTCTAGTTGTAGACTGTGGTGCTCTGTGGCTCTAGTCTAGTGGAATACTGTGGTGCTCTATGGCTCTAGTCTAGCTGAATACTGTGGTGCTCTGTGGCTCTAGTCTAGTTGAAAACTGTGGGGCTCTATGGCACTAGTCCAGCTGAATGCTGTGGTGCTCTGTGGCTGTAGTCTAGTTGAAGACTGTGGTGCTCTGTGGCTCTAGTCTAGTGTGAATACTGTGGTGCTCTGTGGCTCTAGTCTGGTTGAATACTGTGGTGCTCTGTGGCTCTAGTCTAGTTGAAGACTGTGTGCTCTGTGGCTCTAGTCTAGTTGAAGACTCTAGTCTCTGGCTCATTTGAAGACTGTGGTGCTCTGTGGCTCTTGTCTAGTTGAAGACTTTGGGGCTCTGTGGCTGTAGTCTAGTTGAAGACTGTGGTGCTCTGTGACTCTAATCTAATTGAAAACTGTGGGGCTCTATGGCACTAGTCCAATTGAATACTGTGGTGCTCTGTGGCTGTAGTCTAGTTGAAGACTGTGGTGCTCTGTGGCTCTAGTCTAGTGTAATACTGTGGTGCTCTGTGGCTCTAGTCTAGTTGAAAACTGTGGTGCTCTGTGGCTCTAGTCTAGTTGAAGACTGTGGTGCTCTGTGGCTCTAGTCTAGTGTAATACTGTGGTGCTCTGTGGCTCTAATCTAGTTGAAGAATGTGGTGCTCTGTGGCTCTAGTCTAGTTGAATACTGTGGTGCTCTGTGGCTCTAGTCTAGTTGAAGACTGTGGTGCTCTGTGGCTCTAGTCTAGTTGAAAACTGTGGGGCTCTGTGGCTCTAATCTAGTTGAAGACTGTGGGCCTCTGTGACTCTAATCTAGTCGACCACTGTGGTGCTTATGTGACTCTAATCTAGTTGAAGACTGTGGGAGTCTGTGGCTGTGGTCTAGTTGAAGACTTTGGGGCTCTGTGGCTGTAGTCTAGTTGAAGACTGTGGTGCTCTGTGACTCTAATCTAGTTGAAAACTCTGGTGCTCTGTAGCACTAGCCCAGCTGAATACTGTGGTGCTCTGTGGCTGTAGTCTAGTTGAAGACTGTGGTGCTCTGTGGCTGTAGTCTAGTTGAATAATGTGGAGATCTGTGGCTCTAGTCTAGTTGAATACTGTGGTGCCCTGTGGCTCTAGTCTAGTTGAAGACTGTGGTGCTTTGTGGCTCTAGTCTAGTGTAATACTGTGGAGCTCTGTGGCTCTTGTCTAGTTGAATACTGTGGTGCTCTGTGGCTCTAGTCTAGTTGAATACTGTGGTGCTCTGTTGCTCTAGTCTAGTTGAAGACTGTGGTGCTCTGTGGCTCTAGTCTAGTTGAATACTGTGGTGCTCTGTGGCTCTAATCTAGTTGAATACAGTGGTGCTCTGTGGCTCAAGTCTAGTTAAATACTTTGGTGCTCTGTGACTCAAATCAGTTGAAGAATGTGGTGGTCTGTGGCTCTAGTCTAGTTGAATACTGTGGTGCTCTGTGGCTCTAGTCTATTGGAATAATGTGGTGCTCTATGGCTCTAGTCTAGTTGAATACTTTGGTTCTCTGTGACTCAAATCTAGTTGAAGAATGTGGTGGTCTGTGGCTCTTGTCTAGTTGAAGACTGTGGTGCTCTGTGGCTCTAGTCTAGTGGAATAATGTGGTGCTCTGTGGCTCTAGTCTAGTGTAATACTGTGGTGCTATATGGCTCTAGTCTAGTTGAATACTATGGTGCTCTGATGCTCTAGTCTAGTTGAATACTGTGCTACACTTTGGCTCTAGTCTAGATGAAGACTGTGGTGCTCTGTGGCTCTAGTCTAGTTGAATACTCTGGTGCTCTGTGGCTCTAGTCTAGTTGAAGACTGTGGTGCTCTGTGGCTCTAGTCTATTTGAAGACTGTGGTGCTCTGTGGCTCTTGTCTAGTTGTAGACTGTGGTGCTCTGTTGCTCTTGTCTAGTTGTAGACTGTGGTGCTCTGTGGCTCTAGTCTAGTGGAATACTGTGGTGCTCTATGGCTCTAGTCTAGCTGAATACTGTGGTGCTCTGTGGCTCTAGTCTAGTTGAAAACTGTGGGGCTCTATGGCACTAGTCCAGCTGAATGCTGTGGTGCTCTGTGGCTGTAGTCTAGTTGAAGACTGTGGTGCTCTGTGGCTCTAGTCTAGTGTAATACTGTGGTGCTCTGTGGCTCTAGTCTAGTTGAATACTGTGGTGCTCTGTGGCTCTAGTCTAGTTGAAGACTGTGGTGCTCTGTGGCTCTAGTCTAGTTGAAGACTGTGGTGCTCTGTGGCTCTAGTTATTTGAAGACTGTGGTGCTCTGTGGCTCTTGTCTAGTTGAAGACTTTGGGGCTCTGTGGCTGTAGTCTAGTTGAAGACTGTGGTGATCTGTGACTCTAATCTAATTGAAAACTGTGGGGCTCTATGGCACTAGTCCAATTGAATACTGTGGTGCTCTGTGGCTGTAGTCTAGTTGAAGACTGTGGTGCTCTGTGGCTCTAGTCTAGTGTAATACTGTGGTGCTCTGTGGCTCTAGTCTAGTTGAAAACTATGGTGCTCTGTGGCTCTAGTCTAGTTGAAGACTGTGGTGCTCTGTGGCTCTAGTCTAGTGTAATACTGTGGTGCTCTGTGGCTCTAATCTAGTTGAAGAATGTGGTGCTCTGTGGCTCTAGTCTAGTTGAATACTGTGGTGCTCTGTGGCTCTAGTCTAGTTGAAGACTGTGGTGCTCTGTGGCTCTAGTCTAGTTGAAAACTGTGGGGCTCTGTGGCTCTAATCTAGTTGAAGACTGTGGGCCTCTGTGACTCTAATCTAGTCGACCACTGTGGTGCTATGTGACTCTAATCTAGTTGAAGACTGTGGGAGTCTGTGGCTGTGGTCTAGTTGAAGACTTTGGGGCTCTGTGGCTGTAGTCTAGTTGAAGACTGTGGTGCTCTGTGACTCTAATCTAATTGAAAACTCTGGGGCTCTGTAGCACTAGCCCAGCTGAATACTGTGGTGCTCTGTGGCTGTAGTCTAGTTGAAGACTGTGGTGCTCTGTGGCTGTAGTCTAGTTGAATAATGTGATGCTCTGTGGCTCTAGTCTAGTTGAATACTGTGGTGCCCTGTGGCTCTAGTCTAGTTGAAGACTGTGGTGCTTTGTGGCTCTAGTCTAGTGTAATACTGTGGAGCTCTGTGGCTCTTGTCTAGTTGAATACTGTGGTGCTCTGTGGCTCTTGTCTAGTTGAATACTGTGGTGCTCTGTTGCTCTAGTCTAGTTGAAGACTGTGGTGCTCTGTGGCTCTAGTCTAGTTGAATACTGTGGTGCTCTGTGGCTCTAATCTAGTTGAATACAGTGGTGCTCTGTGGCTCAAGTCTAGTTAAATACTTTGGTGCTCTGTGACTCAAATCAAGTTGAAGAATGTGGTGGTCTGTGGCTCTAGTCTAGTTGAATACTGTGGTGCTCTGTGGCTCTAGTCTATTGGAATAATGTGGTGCTCTATGGCTCTAGTCTAGTTGAATACTTTGGTGCTCTGTGACTCAAATCTAGTTGAAGAATGTGGTGGTCTGTGGCTCTTGTCTAGTTGAAGACTGTGGTGCTCTGTGGCTCTAGTCTAGTGGAATAATGTGGTGCTCTGTGGCTCTAGTCTAGTGTAATACTGTGGTGCTATATGGCTCTAGTCTAGTTGAATACTATGGTGCTCTGATGCTCTAGTCTAGTTGAATACTGTGCTACACTTTGGCTCTAGTCTAGATGAAGACTGTGGTGCTCTGTGGCTCTAGTCTAGTTGAATACTCTGGTGCTCTGTGGCTCTAGTCTAGTTGAAGACTGTGGTGCTCTGTGGCTCTAGTTATTTGAAGACTGTGGTGCTCTGTGGCTCTTGTCTAGTTGTAGACTGTGGTGCTCTGTTGCTCTTGTCTAGTTGTAGACTGTGGTGCTCTGTGGCTCTAGTCTAGTGGAATCTGTGGTGCTCTATGGCTCTAGTCTAGCTGAATACTGTGGTGCTCTGTGGCTCTAGTCTAGTTGAAAACTGTGGGGCTCTGTGGCTCTAGTCTAGCTGAATGCTGTGGTGCTCTGTGGCTGTAGTCTAGTTGAAGACTGTGGTGCTCTGTGGCTCTAGTCTAGTGTAATACTGTGGTGCTCTGTGGCTCTAGTCTAGTTGAATACTGTGGTGCTCTGTGGCTCTAGTCTAGTTGAAGACTGTGGTGCTCTGTGGCTCTAGTCTAGTTGAAGACTGTGGTGCTCTGTGGCTCTAGTTATTTGAAGACTGTGGTGCTCTGTGGCTCTTGTCTAGTTGAAGACTTTGGGGCTCTGTGGCTGTAGTCTAGTTGAAGACTGTGGTGATCTGTGACTCTAATCTAATTGAAAACTGTGGGGCTCTATGGCACTAGTCCAATTGAATACTGTGGTGCTCTGTGGCTGTAGTCTAGTTGAAGACTGTGGTGCTCTGTGGCTCTAGTCTAGTGTAATACTGTGGTGCTCTGTGGCTCTAGTCTAGTTGAAAACTATGGTGCTCTGTGGCTCTAGTCTAGTTGAAGACTGTGGTGCTCTGTGGCTCTAGTCTAGTGTAATACTGTGGTGCTCTGTGGCTCTAATCTAGTTGAAGAATGTGGTGCTCTGTGGCTCTAGTCTAGTTGAATACTGTGGTGCTCTGTGGCTCTAGTCTAGTTGAAGACTGTGGTGCTCTGTGGCTCTAGTCTAGTTGAAAACTGTGGGGCTCTGTGGCTCTAATCTAGTTGAAGACTGTGGGCCTCTGTGACTCTAATCTAGTCGACCACTGTGGTGCTATGTGACTCTAATCTAGTTGAAGACTGTGGGAGTCTGTGGCTGTGGTCTAGTTGAAGACTTTGGGGCTCTGTGGCTGTAGTCTAGTTGAAGACTGTGGTGCTCTGTGACTCTAATCTAATTGAAAACTCTGGGGCTCTGTAGCACTAGCCCAGCTGAATACTTTGGTGCTCTGTGGCTGTAGTCTAGTTGAAGACTGTGGTGCTCTGTGGCTGTAGTCTAGTTGAATAATGTGGAGATCTGTGGCTCTAGTCTAGTTGAATACTGTGGTGCCATGTGGCTCTAGTCTAGTTGAAGACTGTGGTGCTTTGTGGCTCTAGTCTAGTGTACTACTGTGGAGCTCTGTGGCTCTTGTCTAGTTGAATACTGTGGTGCTCTGTGGCTCTAGTCTAGTTGAATACTGTGGTGCTCTGTTGCTCTAGTCTAGTTGAAGACTGTGGTGCTCTGTGGCTCTAGTCTAGTTGAAGACTGTGGTGCTCTGTGGCTCTAGTTATTTGAAGACTGTGGTGCTCTGTGGCTCTTGTCTAGTTGAAGACTGTGGTGCTCTGTGGCTCTAGTCTAGTTGAATACTGTGGTGCTCTGTGGCTCTAGTCTAGTTGAAGACTGTGGTGCTCTGTGGCTCTAGTCTAGTTGAATACTGTGTGGCTCTTTGACTAATCTAGTTGAAGACTGTGGTGCTCTGTGGTTCTAGTCTAGTTGAAGACTGTGGTGCTCTGTGACTCTAATCTAGTTGAAAACTCTGGGGCTCTGTGGCACTAGTCCAGCTGAATACTGTGGTGCTCTGTGGCTGTAGTCTAGTTGAAGACTGTGGTGCTCTGTGGCTGTAGTCTAGTTGAATAATGTGGAGCTCTGTGGCTCTAGTCTAGTTGAATACTGTGGTGCTCTGTGGCTCTAGTCTAGTTGAAGACTGTGGTGCTTTGTGGGTCTAGTCTAGTTGGAAGACTGTGGTGCTCTGTGGCTCTAGTCTAGTTGAAGACTGTGGTGCTCTGTGGCTCTGGTCTAGTTGAAGACTGTGGTGCTCTGTGGCTCTAGTCTAGTTGAAGACTGTGGTGCTCTGTGGCTCTAGTCTAGTTGAATACTGTGGTGCTCTGTGGCTCTAGTCTAGTTGAATACTGTGGTGCTCTGTGGCTCTAGTCTAGTTGAATACTTTGGTGCTCTGTGACTCAAATCTAGTTGAAGAATGTGGTGCTCTGTGGCTCTAGTCTAGTTGAATACTGTGGTGCTCTGTGGCTCTAGTCTAGTTGAATACTGTGGTGCTCTGTGGCTCAAGTCTAGTTAAATACTTTGGTGCTCTGTGACTCAAATCAAGTTGAAGACTGTGGTGCTCTGTGGCTCTATTCTAGTTGAATACTGTGGTGCTCTGTGGCTCTAGTCTAGTTGAAGACTGTGGTGCTCTGTGGCTCTAGTCTAGTTGAATACTGTGGTGCTCTGTGGCTCTAGTCTATTTGAAGACTGTGGTGCTCTGTGGCTCTAGTCTAGTTGAAGACTGTGGTGCTCTGTGGCTCTAGTCTAGTTGAATACTGTGGTGCTCTGTGGCTCTAGTCTAGTTGAAGACTGTGGTGCTCTGTGGCTCTAGTCTAGTTGAATACTGTGGTGCTCTGTGACTTAATCTAGTTGAAGACTGTGGTGCTCTGTGGTTCTAGTCTAGTTGAAGACTGTGGTGCTCTGTGACTCTAATCTAGTTGAAGACTGTGGTGCTCTGTGGCTCTGGTCTAGTTGAAGACTTTGGTGCTCTGTGGCTGTAGTCTAGTTGAAGACTGTGGTGCTCTGTGACTCTAATCTAGTTGAAAACTCTGGTGCTCTGTAGCACTAGCCTAGTTGAATACTGTGGTGCTCTGTGGCTGTAGTCTAGTTGAAGACTGTGGTGCTCTGTGGCTCTAGTCTAGTTGAATACTGTGGTGCTCTGTGGCTCTAGTCTAGTTGAATACTGTGGTGCTCTGTGGCTCTAGTCTAGTTGAAGACTGTGGTGCTCTGTGGCTCTAGTCTAGTGTAATACTGTGGTGCTCTGTGGCTCTAGTCTAGTTGAATACTGTGGTGCTCTGTGGCTCTTGTCTAGTTGAATACTGTGGTGCTCTGTGGCTCTAGTCTAGTTGAATACTGTGGTGCTCTGTGGCTCTAGTCTAGTTGAATACTGTGGTGCTCTGTGGCTCTAATCTAGTTGAAGACTGTGGTGCTCTGTGGCTCAAGTCTAGTTAAATACTGTGGTGCTCTGTGACTCAAATCTAGTTGAAGACTGTGGTGCTCTGTGGCTCTAGTCTAGTTGAATACTGTGGTGCTCTGTGGCTCTAGTCTATTTGAATACTGTGGTGCTCTGTGGCTCTAGTCTAGTTGAATACTTTGGGTGCTCTGTGACTCTAATCTAGTTGAAGACTGTGGTGCTCTGTGGCTCTTGTCTAGTTGAAGACTGTGGTGCTCTGTGGCTCTAGTCTAGTGGAATACTGTGGTGCTCTGTGGCTCTAGTCTAGTGTAATACTGTGGTGCTATATGGCTCTAGTCTAGTTGAATACTATGGTGCTCTGTGCTCTAGTCTAGTTGAATACTGTGCTGCTCTGTGGCTCTAGTCTAGATGAAGACTGTGGTGCTCTGTGGCTCTAGTCTAGTTGAATACTGTGGTGCTCTGTGGCTCTAGTCTAGTTGAAGACTGTGGTGCTCTGTGGCTCTAGTTATTTGAAGACTGTGGTGCTCTGTGGCTCTTGTCTAGTTGTAGACTGTGGTGCTCTGTGGCTCTAGTCTAGTTGAAGACTGTGGTGCTCTGTGGCTCTAGTCTAGTGTAATACTGTGGTGCTCTGTGGCTCTAATCTAGTTGAAGAATGTGGTGCTCTGTGGCTCTAGTCTAGTTGAATACTGTGGTGCTCTGTGGCTCTAGTCTAGTTGAAGACTGTGGTGCTCTGTGGCTCTAGTCTAGTTGGAAACTGTGGGGCTCTGTGGCTCTAATCTAGTTGAAGACTGTGGGCCTCTGTGACTCTAATCTAGTCGACCACTGTGGTGCTATGTGACTCTAATCTAGTTGAAGACTGTGGGAGTCTGTGGCTGTGGTCTAGTTGAAGACTTTGGGGCTCTGTGGCTGTAGTCTAGTTGAAGACTGTGGTGCTCTGTGACTCTAATCTAATTGAAAACTCTGGGGCTCTGTAGCACTAGCCCAGCTGAATACTGTGGTGCTCTGTGGCTGTAGTCTAGTTGAAGACTGTGGTGCTCTGTGGCTGTAGTCTAGTTGAATAATGTGGAGCTCTGTGGCTCTAGTCTAGTTGAATACTGTGGTGCCCTGTGGCTCTAGTCTAGTTGAAGACTGTGGTGCTTTGTGGCTCTAGTCTAGTGTAATACTGTGGAGCTCTGTGGCTCTTGTCTAGTTGAATACTGTGGTGCTCTGTGGCTCTAGTCTAGTTGAATACTGTGGTGCTCTGTTGCTCTAGTCTAGTTGAAGACTGTGGTGCTCTGTGGCTCTAGTCTAGTTGAAGACTGTGGTGCTCTGTGGCTCTTGTCTATTTGAAGACTGTGGTGCTCTGTGGCTCTTGTCTAGTTGAAGACTGTGGTGCTCTGTGGCTCTAGTCTAGTTGAATACTGTGGTGCTCTGTGGCTCTAGTCTAGTTGAAGACTGTGGTGCTCTGTGGCTCTAGTCTAGTTGAATACTGTGTGGCTCTTTGACTAATCTAGTTGAAGACTGTGGTGCTCTGTGGCTCTAGTCTAGTTGAAGACTGTGGTGCTCTGTGACTCTAATGTAATTGAAAACTCTGGGGCTCTGTGGCACTAGTCCAGCTGAATACTGTGGTGCTCTGTGGCTGTAGTCTAGTTGAAGACTGTGGTGCTCTGTGGCTGTAGTCTAGTTGAATAATGTGGAGCTCTGTGGCTCTAGTCTAGTTGAATACTGTGGTGCTCTGTGGCTCTAGTCTAGTTGAAGACTGTGGTGCTCTGTGGCTCTAGTCTAGTTGAAGACTGTGGTGCTCTGTGGCTCTAGTCTAGTGGAATACTGTGGTGCTCTGTGGCTCTAGTCTATTGATGACTGTGGTGCTCTGTGGCTCTGGTCTAGTTGAAGACTGTGGTGCTCTGTGGCTCTAGTCTAGTTGAAGACTGTGGTGCTCTTTGGCTCTAGTCTAGTGGAATACTGTGGTGCTCTATGGCTCTAGTCTAGTTGAATACTGTGGTGCTCTGTGGCTCTAGTCTAGTTGAATACTGTGGTGCTCTGTGGCTCTAATCTAGTTGAAGACTGTGGTGCTCTGTGGCTCTAGTCTAGTTGAATACTGTGGTGCTCTGTGGCTCTAATCTAGTTGAATACTGTGGTGCTCTGTGGCTCTAGTCTAGTTGAATACTGTGGTGCTCTGTGACTCAATCTAGTTGAAGAATGTGGTGCTCTGTGGCTCTAGTCTAGTTGAATACTGTGGTGCTCTGTGGCTCTAGTCTAGTTGAAGACTGTGGTGCTCTGTGGCTCTAGTCTATTTGAAGACTGTGGTGCTCTGTGGCTCTAGTCTAGTTGAAGACTGTGGTGCTCTGTGGCTCTAGTCTAGTTGAATACTGTGGTGCTCTGTGGCTCTAGTCTAGTTGAAGACTGTGGTGCTCTGTGGCTCTAGTCTAGTTGAATACTGTGTGGCTCTGTGACTAATCTAGTTGAAGACTGTGGTGCTCTGTGGTTCTAGTCTAGTTGAAGACTGTGGTGCTCTGTGACTCTAATCTAATTGAAAACTCTGGGGCTCTGTGGCACTAGTCCAGCTGAATACTGTGGTGCTCTGTGGCTGTAGTCTAGTTGAAGACTGTGGTGCTCTGTGGCTGTAGTCTAGTTGAATAATGTGGAGCTCTGTGGCTCTAGTCTAGTTGAATACTGTGGTGCTCTGTGGCTCTAGTCTAGTTGAAGACTGTGGTGCTTTGTGGCTCTAGTCTAGTGTAATACTGTGGAGCTCTGTGGCTCTAGTCTAGTTGAATACTATGGTGCTCTGTGGTTCTAGTCTAGTTGAATACTGTGGTGCTCTGTTGCTCTAGTCTAGTTGAAGACTGTGGTGCTCTGTGGCTCTAGTCTAGTTGAAGACTGTGGTGCTCTGTGGCTCTAGTTATTTGAAGACTGTGGTGCTCTGTGGCTCTTGTCTAGTTGAAGACGGTGGTGCTCTGTGGCTCTAGTCTAGTGGAATAATGTGGTGCTCTGTGGCTCTAGTCTAGTTGAAGATTGTGGTGCTCTGTGGCTCTAGTATATTTGAAGACTGTGGTGCTCTGTGGCTCTAGTCTAGTTGAATACTGTGGTGCTCTGTGGCTCTAGTCTAGTTGAAGACTGTGGTGCTCTGTGGCTCTAGTCTAGTGGAATACTGTGGTGCTCTATGGCTCTAGTATATTTGATGACTGTGGTGCTCTGTGGCTCTGGTCTAGTTGAAGACTGTGGTGCTCTGTGGCTCTAGTCTAGTTGAAGACTGTGGTGCTCTTTGGCTCTAGTCTAGTGGAATACTGTGGTGCTCTATGGCTCTAGTCTAGTTGAATACTGTGGTGCTCTGTGGCTCTAGTCTAGTTGAATACTTTGGTGCTCTGTGACTCAAATATAGTTGAAGAATGTGGTGGTCTGTGGCTCTAGTCTAGTTGAATACTGTGGTGCTCTGTGGCTCTAATCTAGTTGAATACTGTGGTGCTCTGTGGCTCAAGTCTAGTTAAATACTTTGGTGCTCTGTGACTCAAATCTAGTTGAAGAATGTGGTGGTCTGTGGCTCTAGTCTAGTTGAATACTGTGGTGCTCTGTGGCTCTAGTCTATTGGAATAATGTGGTGCTCTGTGGCTCTAGTCTAGTTGAATACTTTGGTGCTCTGTGACTCAAATCTAGTTGAAGAATGTGGTGGTCTGTGGCTCTAGTCTAGTTGAATACTGTGGTGCTCTGTGGCTCTAGTCTAGTTGAATACTGTGGTGCTCTGTGGCTCTAGTCTAGTGTAATACTGTGGTGCTATATGGCTCTAGTCTAGTTGAATACTATGGTGCTCTGATGCTCTAGTCTAGTTGAATACTGTGCTACTCTTTGGCTCTAGTCTAGATGAAGACTGTGGTGCTCTGTGGCTCTAGTCTAGTTGAATACTCTGGTGCTCTGTGGCTCTAGTCTAGTTGAAGACTGTGGTGCTCTGTGGCTCTAGTCTAGTTTGAAGACTGTGGTGCTCTGTGGCTCTTGTCTAGTTGAAGACTGTGGTGCTCTGTGGCTCTAGTCTAGTTGTAGACTGTGGTGCTCTGTGGCTCTAGTCTAGTGGAATACTGTGGTGCTCTGTGGCTCTAGTCTAGCTGAATACTGTGGTGCTCTGTGGCTCTAGTCTAGTTGAAAACTGTGGTGCTCTGTGGCTCTAGTCTAGTTGAATGCTGTGGTGCTCTGTGGCTCTAGTCTAGTTGAAGACTGTGGTGCTCTGTGGCTCTAGTCTAGTTGAATACTGTGGTGCTCTGTGGCTCTAGTCTAGTTGAATACTGTGGTGCTCTATGGCTCTAGTCTAGTTGAAGACTGTGGTGCTCTGTGGCTCTAGTCTAGTTGAAGACTGTGGTGCTCTGTGGCTCTAGTCTATTGAAGACTGTGGTGCTCTGTGGCTCTTGTCTAGTTGAAGACTGTGGTGCTCTGTGGCTGTAGTCTAGTTGAAGACTGTGGTGCTCTGTGACTCTAATCTAGTTGAAAACTGTGGGGCTCTGTGGCTCTAGTCTATTTGAAGACTGTGATGCTCTGTGACTCTAGTCTAGTTGAAGACTGTGGTGCTCTGTGGCTCTAGTCTAGTTGAATACTGTGGTGCTCTGTGGCTCTAGTTTAGTTGAAGACTGTGGTGCTCTTTGGCTCTTGTCTAGTTGAAGACTGTGGTGCTCTGTGGCTCTAGTCTAGTTGTAATACTGTGGTGCTCTGTGGCTCTAATCTAGTTGAAGACTGTGGTGCTCTGTGGCTCTAGTCTAGTTGAATACTGTGGTGCTCTGTGTCTCTAGTCTAGTTGAAGACTGTGGTGCTCTGTGGCTCTAGTCTAGTTGAAGACTGTGGTGCTCTGTGGCTCTAGTCTAGTTGAAGACTGTGGTGCTCTGTGACTCTAATCTAGTTGAAGACTGTGGTGCTCTGTGACTCTAGTCTAGTTGAAGACTGTGGGGCTCTGTGGCTGTAGTCTAGTTGAAGACTGTGGCTCTGTGGCTCTGGTCTAGTTGAAGACTGTGGTGCTCTGTGGCTCTAGTCTAGTTGAAGACTGTGGTGCTCTGTGACTCTAATCTAATTGAAATCTGTGGTGCTCTGTGGCTCTAGTCTAGTTGAAGACTGTGGTGCTCTGTGGCTCTAGTCTAGTTGAAGACTGTGGTGCTCTGTGGCTCTAGTCTAGTTGAAGACTGTGGTGCTCTGTGGCTCTAGTCTAGTTGAATACTGTGGTGCTCTGTGGCTCTAGTCTAGTTGAAGACTGTGGTGCTCTGTGGCTCTAGTCTAGTTGAATACTGTGGTGCTCTGTGGCTCTTGTCTAGTTGAAGACTGTGGTGCTCTGTGGCTCTAGTCTAGTTGAATACTGTGGTGCTCTGTGGCTCTAGTCTAGTTGAAGACTGTGGTGCTCTGTGGCTCTAGTCTAGTTGAAGACTGTGGTGCTCTGTGGCTCTAGTCTAGTTGAAGACTGTGGTTCTCTGTGGCTCTAGTCTAGTTGAAGACTGTGGTGCTCTGTGGCTCTAGTCTAGTTGAATACTGTGGTGCTCTGTGGCTCTAGTCTAGTTGAAGACTGTGGTGCTCTGTGACTCTAATCTAATTGAAAACTCTGGTGCTCTGTGGCTCTAGTCTAGTTGAATACTGTGGTGCTCTGTGGCTCTAGTCTAGTTGAAGACTGTGGTGCTCTGTGGCTCTAGTCTAGTTGAATAGTCTGTGGTGCTCTGTGGCTCTAGTCTAGTTGAATACTGTGGTGCTCTGTGGCTCTAGTCTAGTTGAAGACTGTGGTGCTCTGTGGCTCTAGTCTAGTTGAATACTTTGGTGCTCTGTGGCTCTAGTCTAGTTGAAGACTGTGGTGCTCTGTGGCTCTAGTCTAGTTGAATACTGTGGTGCTCTGTGGCTCTAGTCTAGTTGAAGACTGTGGTGCTCTGTGGCTCTAGTCTAGTTGAAGACTGTGGTGCTCTGTGACTCTAGTCTAGTTGAAGACTGTGGTGCTCTGTGGCTCTAGTCTAGTTGAAGACTGTGGTGCTCTGTGACTCTAATCTAATTGAAAACTGTGGGGCTCTGTGGCTCTAGTCCAGCTGAATACTGTGGTGCTCTGTGGTTGTAGTCTAGTTGAAGACTGTGGTGCTCTGTGGCTGTAGTCTAGTTGAATACTGTGGTGCTCTGTTGCTCTAGTCTAGTTGAAGACTGTGGTGCTCTGTGGCTCTAGTCTAGTTGAAGACTGTGGTGCTCTGTGGCTCTAGTCTAGTTGTAATACTGTGGTGCTCTGTGGCTCTTGTCTAGTTGAATACTGTGGTGCTCTGTGGCTCTAGTCTAGTTGAATACTGTGGTGCTCTGTGGCTCTAGTCTAGTTGAAGACTGTGGTGCTCTGTGGCTCTAGTCTAGTTGAAGACTGTGGTGCTCTGTGGCTCTAGTCTAGTTGAATACTGTGGTGCTCTGTGGCTCTAGTCTAGTTGAATACTGTGGTGCTCTGTGGCTCTAGTCTAGTTGAATACTGTGGTGCTCTGTGGCTCTAGTCTAGTTGAAGACTGTGGTGCTCTGTGGCTCTAGTCTAGTTGAATACTGTGGGGCTCTGTGGCTCTAGTCTAGTTGAAGACTGTGGTGCTCTGTGGTTCTAGTCTAGTTGAAGACTGTGGTGCTCTGTGACTCTAATCTAATTGAAAGACTCTGGGTGCTCTGTGGCTCTAGTCTAGTTGAAGACTGTGGTGCTCTGTGGCTGTAGTCTAGTTGAAGACTGTGGTGCTCTGTGGCTGTAGTCTAGTTGAATACTGTGGTGCTCTGTGGCTCTAGTCTAGTTGAATACTGTGGTGCTCTGTGGCTCTAGTCTAGTTGAATACTGTGGTGCTCTGTGGCTCTAGTCTAGTTGAATACTGTGGTGCTCTGTGGCTCTAGTCTAGTTGAATACTGTGGTGCTCTGTGGCTCTAGTCTAGTTGAAGACTGTGGTGCTCTGTGGCTCTAGTCTAGTTGAAGACTGTGGTGCTCTGTGGCTCTAGTCTAGTTGAAGACTTTGGTGCTCTGTGGCTCTAGTTAGTTTGAAGACTGTGGTGCTCTGTGGCTCTTGTCTAGTTGAAGACGGTGGTGCTCTGTGGCTCTAGTCTAGTGGAATAATGTGGTGCTCTGTGGCTCTAGTCTAGTTGAATACTGTGGTGCTCTGTGGCTCTAGTATATTTGAAGACTGTGGTGCTCTGTGGCTCTAGTCTAGTTGAATACTGTGGTGCTCTGTGGCTCTAGTCTAGTTGAAGACTGTGGTGCTCTGTGGCTCTAGTCTAGTGGAATACTGTGGTGCTCTATGGCTCTAGTCTAGTTTGATGACTGTGGTGCTCTGTGGCTCTAGTCTAGTTGAAGACTGTGGTGCTCTGTGGCTCTAGTCTAGTTGAAGACTGTGGTGCTCTGTGGCTCTAGTCTAGTGGAATACTGTGGTGCTCTATGGCTCTAGTCTAGTTGAATACTGTGGTGCTCTGTGGCTCTAGTCTAGTTGAATACTTTGGTGCTCTGTGACTCAAATATAGTTGAAGAATGTGGTGGTCTGTGGCTCTAGTCTAGTTGAATACTGTGGTGCTCTGTGGCTCTAGTCTAGTTGAATACTGTGGTGCTCTGTGGCTCAAGTCTAGTTAAATACTTTGGTGCTCTGTGACTCAAATCAAGTTGAAGAATGTGGTGGTCTGTGGCTCTAGTCTAGTTGAATACTGTGGTGCTCTGTGGCTCTAGTCTAGTTGAAGACTGTGGTGCTCTGTGGCTCTAGTCTAGTTGAATACTATGGTGCTCTGTGGCTCTAGTCTAGTTGAATACTGTGGTGCTCTGTTGCTCTAGTCTAGTTGAAGACTGTGGTGCTCTGTGGCTCTAGTCTAGTTGAAGACTGTGGTGCTCTGTGGCTCTAGTCTATTTGAATACTGTGGTGCTCTGTGGCTCTAGTCTAGTTGAAGACTGTGGTGCTCTGTGGCTCTAGTCTAGTTGAATACTGTGGTGCTCTGTGGCTCTAGTCTAGTTGAAGACTGTGGTGCTCTGTGGCTCTAGTCTAGTTGAATACTGTGGTGGCTCTGTGACTCAATCTAGTTGAAGACTGTGGTGCTCTGTGGCTCTAGTCTAGTTGAAGACTGTGGTGCTCTGTGACTCTAATCTAGTTGAAAACTGTGGTGCTCTGTGGCTCTAGTCCAGCTGAATACTGTGGTGCTCTGTGGCTCTAGTCTAGTTGAAGACTGTGGTGCTCTGTGGCTCTAGTCTAGTTGAATACTGTGGTGCTCTGTGGCTCTAGTCTAGTTGAATACTGTGGTGCTCTGTGGCTCTAGTCTAGTTGAAGACTGTGGTGCTCTGTGGCTCTAGTCTAGTTGAATACTGTGGTGCTCTGTGGCTCTAGTCTAGTTGAATACTGTGGTGCTCTGTGGCTCTAGTCTAGTTGAATACTGTGGTGCTCTGTGGCTCTAGTCTAGTTGAAGACTGTGGTGCTCTGTGGCTCTAGTCTAGTTGAAGACTGTGGTGCTCTGTGGCTCTAGTTATTTGAAGACTGTGGTGCTCTGTGGCTCTTGTCTAGTTGAAGACTGTGGTGCTCTGTGGCTCTAGTCTAGTTGAATACTGTGGTGCTCTGTGGCTCTAGTCTAGTTGAAGACTGTGGTGCTCTGTGGCTCTAGTCTAGTTGAAGACTGTGGTGCTCTGTGGCTCTAGTCTAGTTGAATACTGTGGTGCTCTGTGGCTCTAGTCTAGTTGAAGACTGTGGTGCTCTGTGGCTCTAGTCTAGTTGAATACTGTGGTGCTCTGTGGCTCTAGTATATTTGATGACTGTGGTGCTCTGTGGCTCTGGTCTAGTTGAAGACTGTGGTGCTCTGTGGCTCTAGTCTAGTTGAATACTGTGGTGCTCTGTGGCTCTAGTCTAGTTGAATACTGTGGTGCTCTGTGGCTCTAGTCTAGTTGAATACTGTGGTGCTCTGTGGCTCTAATCTAGTTGAAGACTGTGGTGCTCTGTGGCTCTAGTCCAGCTGAATACTGTGGTGCTCTGTGGCTCTAGTCTAGTTGAATACTGTGGTGCTCTGTGGCTCTAGTCTAGTTGAATACTGTGGTGCTCTGTGACTCTAATCTAGTTGAAGACTGTGGTGCTCTGTGGCTCTAGTCTAGTTGAAGACTGTGGTGCTCTGTGGCTCTAGTCTAGTTGGAATACTGTGGTGCTCTGTGGCTCTAGTCTAGTTGAATACTTTGGTGCTCTGTGGCTCAAATCTAGTTGAAGAATGTGGTGGTCTGTGGCTCTTGTCTAGTTGAAGACTGTGGTGCTCTGTGGCTCTAGTCTAGTTGAATAATGTGGTGCTCTGTGGCTCTAGTCTAGTGTAATACTGTGGTGCTCTGTGGCTCTAGTCTAGTTGAATACTATGGTGCTCTGATGGCTCTAGTCTAGTTGAATACTGTGGTGCTCTTTGGCTCTAGTCTAGATGAAGACTGTGGTGCTCTGTGGCTCTAGTCTAGTTGAATACTCTGGTGCTCTGTGGCTCTAGTCTAGTTGAAGACTGTGGTGCTCTGTGGCTCTAGTCTATTTGAAGACTGTGGTGCTCTGTGGCTCTTGTCTAGTTGAAGACTGTGGTGCTCTGTGGCTCTAGTCTAGTGGAATAATGTGGTGCTCTGTGGCTCTAGTCTAGTTGAAGATTGTGGTGCTCTGTGGCTCTAGTCTATTTGAAGACTGTGGTGCTCTGTGGCTCTAGTCTAGTTGAATACTGTGGTGCTCTGTGGCTCTAGTCTAGTTGAAGACTGTGGTGCTCTGTGGCTCTAGTCTAGTTGAATACTGTGGTGCTCTGTGGCTCTAGTCTAGTTGAATGACTGTGGTGCTCTGTGGCTCTGGTCTATTTGAAGACTGTGGTGCTCTGTGGCTCTAGTCTAGTTGAAGACTGTGGTGCTCTTTGGCTCTAGTCTAGTGGAATAATGTGGTGCTCTATGGCTCTAGTCTAGTTGAATACTGTGGTGCTCTGTGGCTCTAGTCTAGTTGAATACTTTGGTGCTCTGTGACTCAAATATAGTTGAAGAATGTGGTTGTCTGTCGCTCTAGTCTAGTTGAATACTGTGGTGCTCTGTGGCTCTAATCTAGTTGAATACTGTGGTGCTCTGTGGCTCTAGTCTAGTTAAATACTTTGGTGCTCTGTGACTCAAATCTAGTTGAAGACTGTGGTGCTCTGTGGCTCTAGTCTAGTTGAAGACTGTGGTGCTCTGTGGCTCTAGTCTATTGGAATACTGTGGTGCTCTGTGGCTCTAGTCTAGTTGAATACTGTGGTGCTCTGTGACTCAAATCTAGTTGAAGAATGTGGTGCTCTGTGGCTCTTGTCTAGTTGAAGACTGTGGTGCTCTGTGGCTCTAGTCTAGTGGAATACTGTGGTGCTCTGTGGCTCTAGTCTAGTTGTAATACTGTGGTGCTCTGTGGCTCTAGTCTAGTTGAATACTGTGGTGCTCTGTGGCTCTAGTCTAGTTGAATACTGTGCTGCTCTTTGGCTCTAGTCTAGTTGAAGACTGTGGTGCTCTGTGGCTCTAGTCTAGTTGAATACTCTGGTGCTCTGTGGCTCTAGTCTAGTTGAAGACTGTGGTGCTCTGTGGCTCTAGTCTAGTTGAAGACTGTGGTGCTCTGTGGCTCTTGTCTAGTTGAAGACTGTGGTGCTCTGTGGCTCTAGTCTAGTTGAATACTGTGGTGCTCTGTGGCTCTAGTCTAGTGGAATACTGTGGTGCTCTGTGGCTCTAGTCTAGTTGAATACTGTGGTGCTCTGTGGCTCTAGTCTAGTTGAATACTGTGGTGCTCTGTGGCTCTAGTCTAGTTGAATACTTTGGTGCTCTGTGACTCTAATCTAGTTGAAGACTGTGGTGCTCTGTGGCTCTAGTCTAGTTGAATACTGTGGTGCTCTGTGGCTCTAGTCTAGTTGAAGACTGTGGTGCTCTGTGGCTCTAGTCTAGTTGAATACTGTGGTGCTCTGTGACTCTAGTCTAGTTGAATACTGTGGTGCTCTGTGGCTCTAGTCTAGTTGAATACTGTGGTGCTCTGTGGCTCTAGTCTAGTTGAATACTGTGGTGCTCTGTGGCTCTAGTCTAGTTGAATACTTTGGTGCTCTGTGACTCAAGTCTAGTTGAAGACTGTGGTGCTCTGTGGCTCTAGTCTAGTTGAAGACTCTGTGGGCTCTGTGGCTCTAGTCTATTGGAATACTGTGGTGCTCTGTGGCTCTAGTCTAGTTGAATACTTTGGTGCTCTGTGGCTCAAATCTAGTTGAAGAATGTGGTGCTCTGTGGCTCTAGTCTAGTTGAAGACTGTGGTGCTCTGTGGCTCTAGTCTAGTTGAATAATGTGGTGCTCTGTGGCTCTAGTCTAGTGTAATACTGTGGTGCTCTGTGGCTCTAGTCTAGTTGAATACTGTGGTGCTCTGTTGCTCTAGTCTAGTTGAATACTGTGCTACTCTGTGGCTCTAGTCTAGATGAAGACTGTGGTGCTCTGTGGCTCTAGTCTAGTTGAAGACTGTGGTGCTCTGTGGCTCTAGTCTAGTTGAAGACTGTGGTGCTCTGTGGCTCTAGTTATTTAAAGACTGTGGTGCTCTGTGGCTCTTGTCTAGTTGTAGACTGTGGTGCTCTGTGGCTCTTGTCTAGTTGTAGACTGTGGTGCTCTGTGGCTCTAGTCTAGTGGAATACTGTGGTGCTCTGTGGCTCTAGTCTAGTTGAATACTGTGGTGCTCTGTGGCTCTAGTCTAGTTGAATACTGTGGTGCTCTGTGGCTCTAGTCTAGTTGAATACTTTGGTGCTCTGTGACTCAAATCTAGTTGAAGAATGTGGTGGTCTGTGGCTCTAGTCTAGTTGAATACTGTGGTGCTCTGTGGCTCTAGTCTAGTTGAAGACTATGGTGCTCTGTGGCTCTAGTCTAGTTGAATACTGTGTGGCTCTGTGACTAATCTAGTTGAAGACTGTGGTGCTCTGTGGTTCTAGTCTAGTTGAAGACTGTGGTGCTCTGTGACTCTAATCTAATTGAAACCTGTTGGGCTCTGTGGCTCTAGTCCAGCTGAATACTGTGGTGCTCTGTGGCTGTAGTCTAGTTGAAGACTGTGGGGCTCTGTGGCTGTAGTCTAGTTGAAGACTGTGGTGCTCTGTGGCTCTAGTCTAGTGTAATACTGTGGTGCTATATGGCTCTAGTCTAGTTGAATACTATGGTGCTCTGATGCTCTAGTCTAGTTGAATACTGTGCTACTCTTTGGCTCTAGTCTAGATGAAGACTGTGGTGCTCTGTGGCTCTTGTCTAGTTGAAGACTGTGGTGCTCTGTGGCTCTTGTCTAGTTGAAGACTGTGGTGCTCTGGGGCTCTAGTCTAGTTGAAGACTTTGGTGCTCTGTGGCTCTAGTTATTTGAAGACTGTGGTGCTCTGTGGCTCTTGTCTAGTTGAAGATGGTGGTGCTCTGTGGCTCTAGTATAGTGGAATAATGTGGTGCTCTGTGGCTCTAGTCTAGTTGAAGATTGTGGTGCTCTGTGGCTCTAGTATATTTGAAGACTGTGGTGCTCTGTGGCTCTAGTCTAGTTGAATACTGTGGTGCTCTGTGGCTCTAGTCTAGTTGAATACTGTGGTGCTCTGTGGCTCTAGTCTAGTGGAATACTGTGGTGCTCTGTGGCTCTAGTATATTTGATGACTGTGGTGCTCTGTGGCTCTAGTCTAGTTGAAGACTGTGGTGCTCTGTGGCTCTAGTCTAGTTGAAGACTGTGGTGCTCTGTGGCTCTAGTCTAGTGGAATACTGTGGTGCTCTGTGGCTCTAGTCTAGTTGAATACTGTGGTGCTCTGTGGCTCTAGTCTAGTTGAATACTTTGGTGCTCTGTGACTCAAATATAGTTGAAGACTGTGGTGCTCTTTGGCTCTAGTCTAGTTGAATACTGTGGTGCTCTGTGGCTCTAGTCTAGTTGAATACTGTGGTGCTCTGTGGCTCTAGTCTAGTTGAATACTTTGGTGCTCTGTGACTCAAATATAGTTGAAGAATGTGGTGGTCTGTGGCTCTAGTCTAGTTGAATACTGTGGTGCTCTGTGGCTCTAGTCTATTGGAATAATGTGGTGCTCTATGGCTCTAGTCTAGTTGAATACTTTGGTGGTCTGTGACTCAAATCTAGTTGAAGAATGTGGTGGTCTGTGGCTCTTGTCTAGTTGAAGACTGTGGTGCTCTGTGGCTCTAGTCTAGTGGAATAATGTGGTGCTCTGTGGCTCTAGTCTAGTGTAATACTGTGGTGCTATGTGGCTCTAGTCTAGTTGAATACTGTGGTGCTCTGATGCTCTAGTCTAGTTGAATACTGTGCTGCTCTTTGGCTCTAGTCTAGTTGAAGACTGTGGTGCTCTGTGGCTCTAGTCTAGTTGAATACTCTGGTGCTCTGTGGCTCTAGTCTAGTTGAAGACTGTGGTGCTCTGTGGCTCTAGTTATTTGAAGACTGTGGTGCTCTGTGGCTCTTGTCTAGTTGTAGACTGTGGTGCTCTGTGGCTCTTGTCTAGTTGTAGACTGTGGTGCTCTGTGGCTCTAGTCTAGTGGAATACTGTGGTGCTCTATGGCTCTAGTCTAGTTGAATACTGTGGTGCTCTGTGGCTCTAGTCTAGTTGAATACTGTGGTGCTCTGTGGCTCTAGTCTAGTTGAATACTTTGGAGCTCTGTGACTCAAATCTAGTTGAAGAATGTGGTGGTCTGTGGCTCTAGTCTAGTTGAATACTGTGGTGCTCTGTGGCTCTAGTCTAGTTGAAGACTGTGGTGCTCTGTGACTCTAATCTAATTGAAAACTGTTGGGCTCTGTGGCTCTAGTCCAGCTGAATACTGTGGTGCTCTGTGGCTGTAGTCTAGTTGAAGACTGTGGGGCTCTGTGGCTGTAGTCTAGTGTAATACTGTGGTGCTATATGGCTCTAGTCTAGTTGAATACTATGGTGCTCTGATGCTCTAGTCTAGTTGAATACTGTGCTACTCTTTGGCTCTAGTCTAGATGAAGACTGTGGTGCTCTGTGGCTCTAGTCTAGTTGAATACTCTGGTGCTCTGTGGCTCTAGTCTAGTTGAAGACTGTGGTGCTCTGTGGCTCTAGTTATTTGAAGACTGTGGTGCTCTGTGGCTCTTGTCTAGTTGTAGACTGTGGTGCTCTGTTGCTCTTGTCTAGTTGTAGACTGTGGTGCTCTGTGGCTCTAGTCTAGTGGAATACTGTGGTGCTCTATGGCTCTAGTCTAGTTGAATACTGTGGTGCTCTATGGCTCTAGTCTAGTTGAATACTGTGGTGCTCTGTGGCTCTAGTCTAGTTGAATACTTTGGAGCTCTGTGACTCAAATCTAGTTGAAGAATGTGGTGGTCTGTGGCTCTAGTCTAGTTGAATACTGTGGTGCTCTGTGGCTCTAGTCTAGTTGAAGACTGTGGTGCTCTGTGACTCTAATCTAATTGAAAACTGTTGGGCTCTGTGGCTCTAGTCCAGCTGAATACTGTGGTGCTCTGTGGCTGTAGTCTAGTTGAAGACTGTGGGGCTCTGTGGCTGTAGTCTAGTTGAAGACTGTGGTGCTCTGTGGCTCTAGTCTAGTGTAATACTGTGGTGCTATATGGCTCTAGTCTAGTTGAATACTATGGTGCTCTGATGCTCTAGTCTAGTTGAATACTGTGCTACTATTTTGGCTCTAGTCTAGATGAAGACTGTGGTGCTCTGTGGCTCTTGTCTAGTTGAAGACTATGGTGCTCTGTGGCTCTTGTCTAGTTGAAGACTGTGGTGCTCTAGGGCTCTAGTCTAGTTTAATACTCTGGTGCTCTGTGGCTCTAGTCTAGTTGAAGACTGTGGTGCTCTGTGGCTCTAGTTATTTGAAGACTGTGGTGCTCTGTGGCTCTTGTCTAGTTGTAGTCTGTGGTGCTCTGTGGCTCTAGTCTAGTGGAATACTGTGGTCCTCTATGGCTCTAGTCTAGTTGAATACTGTGGTGCTCTGTGGCTCTAGTCTAGTTGAATATTTTGGTGCTCTGTGACTCAAATCTAGTTGAAGAATGTGGTGGTCTGTGGCTCTAGTCTAGTTGAATACTGTGGTGCTCTGTGGCTCTAGTCTAGTTGAAGACTGTGGTGCTCTGTGGCTCTAGTCTGGTTGAATACTGTGTGGCTCTGTAGTTGAAGACTGTGGTGCTCTGTGGTTCTAGTCTAGTTGAAGACTGTGGTGCTCTGTGACTCTAATCTAATTGAAAACTGTGGGGCTCTGTGGCTCTAGTCCAGCTGAATACTGTGGTGCTCTGTGGCTGTAGTCTAGTTGAAGACTGTGGTGCTCTGTGGCTGTAGTCTAGTTGAAGACTGTGGTAATCTGTGGCTCTAGTCTAGTGTAATACTGTGGTGCTATATGGCTCCAGTCTAGTTGAATACTATGGTGCTCTGATGCTCTAGTCTAGTTGAATACTGTGCTACTCTTTGGCTCTAGTCTAGATGAAGACTGTGGTGCTCTGTGGCTCTTGTCTAGTTGAAGACTGTGGTGCTCTGTGGCTCTAGTCTAGTTGAAGACTCTGGTGCTCTGTGGCTGTATTCTAGTTGAAGACTGTGGTGCTCTGTGACTCTAATCTAATTGAATACTGTGGTGCTCTGTGGCTCTAGTCTAGTTGAATACTTTGGTGCTCTGTGACTCAAATCTAGATGAAGAATGTGGTGGTCTGTGGCTCTAATCTAGTTGAAGACTGTGGTGCTCTGTGGCTCTAGTCTAGTTGAAAACTGTGGTGCTCTGTGGCTCTAGTATTGTTGAATACTGTGGGGCTCTGTGGCTGTAATCTAGTGTAAGACTGTGGGGCTCTGTGACTCTAATCTAATCGAAGACTGTGGTGCAATGTGACTCTAATCTAGTTGAAGACTGTGGGAGTCTGTGGCTGTAGTCTAGTTGAAGACTTTGGGGCTCTGTGGCTGTAGTCTAGTTGAAGACTGTGGTGCTCTGTGGCTCTAGTCTAGTGTAATACTGTGGTCCTCTGTGGCTCTAGTCTAGTTGAAAATTATGGTGCTCTGTGGCTCTAGTCTAGTTGAATACTGTGGTGCTCTGTGGCTCTTGTCTAGTTGAAGACAGTGGTGCTCTGTGGCTCTAATCTAGTTGAAGACTGTGGTGCTCTGTGGCTCTTGTCTAGTTGAAGACTGTGGTGCTCTGTGGCTCTAGTCTAGTTGAATACTCTGGTGCTCTGTGGCTCTAGTCTAGTTGAAGACTGTGGTGCTCTGTGGCTCTAGTTATTTGAAGACTGTGGTGCTCTGTGGCTCTTGTCTAGTTGAAGACTATGGTGCTCTGTGGCTCTTGTCTAGTTGAAGACTGTGGTGCTCTAGGGCTCTAGTCTAGTTTAATACTCTGGTGCTCTGTGGCTCTAGTCTAGTTGAAGACTGTGGTGCTCTGTGGCTCTAGTTATTTGAAGACTGTGGTGCTCTGTGGCTCTTGTCTAGTTGTAGTCTGTGGTGCTCTGTGGCTCTAGTCTAGTGGAATACTGTGGTCCTCTATGGCTCTAGTCTAGTTGAATACTGTGGTGCTCTGTGGCTCTAGTCTAGTTGAATATTTTGGTGCTCTGTGACTCAAATCTAGTTGAAGAATGTGGTGGTCTGTGGCTCTAGTCTAGTTGAATACTGTGGTGCTCTGTGGCTCTAGTCTAGTTGAAGACTGTGGTGCTCTGTGGCTCTAGTCTGGTTGAATACTGTGTGGCTCTGTGACTAATCTAGTTGAAGACTGTGGTGCTCTGTGGTTCTAGTCTAGTTGAAGACTGTGGTGCTCTGTGACTCTAATCTAATTGAAAACTGTGGGGCTCTGTGGCTCTAGTCCAGCTGAATACTGTGGTGCTCTGTGGCTGTAGTCTAGTTGAAGACTGTGGTGCTCTGTGGCTGTAGTCTAGTTGAAGACTGTGGTAATCTGTGGCTCTAGTCTAGTGTAATACTGTGGTGCTATATGGCTCTAGTCTAGTTGAATACTATGGTGCTCTGATGCTCTAGTCTAGTTGAATACTGTGCTACTCTTTGGCTCTAGTCTAGATGAAGACTGTGGTGCTCTGTGGCTCTTGTCTAGTTGAAGACTGTGGTGCTCTGTGGCTCTAGTCTAGTTGAAGACTCTGGTGCTCTGTGGCTGTATTCTAGTTGAAGACTGTGGTGCTCTGTGACTCTAATCTAATTGAATACTGTGGTGCTCTGTGGCTCTAGTCTAGTTGAATACTTTGGTGCTCTGTGACTCAAATCTAGTTGAAGAATGTGGTGGTCTGTGGCTCTAGTCTAGTTGAAGACTGTGGTGCTCTGTGGCTCTAGTCTAGTTGAATACTGTGGTGCTCTGTGGCTCTAGTCTAGTTTAATACTGTGGTGCTATATGGCTCTAGTCTAGTTGAATACTGTGGTGCTCTGTGGCTCTAGTCTAGTTGAATACTGTGGTGCTCTGTGGCTCTAGTCTAGTTGAAGACTGTGGTGCTCTGTGGCTCTAGTCTAGTTGAATACTGTGGTGCTCTGTGGCTCTAGTCTAGTTGAAGACTGTGGTGCTCTGTGGCTCTAGTCTAGTTGAAGACTGTGGTGCTCTGTGGCTCTTGTCTAGTTGAAGACTGTGGTGCTCTGTGGCTCTTGTCTAGTTGTAGACTGTGGTGCTCTGTGGCTCTAGTCTAGTGGAATACTGTGGTGCTCTATGGCTCTAGTCTAGTTGAATACTGTGGTGCTCTATGGCTCTAGTCTAGTTGAATACTGTGGTGCTCTGTGGCTCTAGTCTAGTTGAATACTTTGGTGCTCTGTGACTCAAATCTAGTTGAAGACTGTGGTGCTCTGTGGCTCTAGTCTAGTTGAATACTGTGGTGCTCTGTGGCTCTAGTCTAGTTGAAGACTATGGTGCTCTGTGGCTCTAGTCTAGTTGAATACTGTGTGGCTCTGTGACTAATCTAGTTGAAGACTGTGGTGCTCTGTGGTTCTAGTCTAGTTGAAGACTGTGGTGCTCTGTGACTCTAATCTAATTGAAAACTGTTGGGCTCTGTGGCTCTAGTCCAGCTGAATACTGTGGTGCTCTGTGGCTGTAGTCTAGTTGAAGACTGTGGTGCTCTGTGGCTGTAGTCTAGTTGAAGACTGTGGTGCTCTGTGGCTCTAGTCTAGTGTAATACTGTGGTGCTATATGGCTCTAGTCTAGTTGAATACTATGGTGCTCTGATGCTCTAGTCTAGTTGAATACTGTGCTACTCTTTGGCTCTAGTCTAGATGAAGACTGTGGTGCTCTGTGGCTCTTGTCTAGTTGAAGACTGTGGTGCTCTGTGGCTCTAGTCTAGTTGAAGACTGTGGTGCTCTGTGGCTCTAGTCTAGTTGAAGACTGTGGTGCTCTGTGGCTCTAGTCTATTTGAATACTGTGGTGCTCTGTGGCTCTAGTCTAGTTGAAGACTGTGGTGCTCTGTGGCTCTAGTCTAGTGGAATAATGTGGTGCTCTGTGGCTCTAGTCTAGTTGAAGACTGTGGTGCTCTGTGGCTCTAGTCTATTTGAAGACTGTGGTGCTCTGTGGCTCTAGTCTAGTTGAATACTGTGGTGCTCTGTGGCTCTAGTCTAGTTGAAGACTGTGGTGCTCTGTGGCTCTAGTCTAGTGGAATACTGTGGTGCTCTGTGGCTCTAGTCTATTTGATGACTGTGGTGCTCTGTGGCTCTGGTCTAGTTGAAGACTGTGGTGCTCTGTGGCTCTAGTCTAGTTGAAGACTGTGGTGCTCTTTGGCTCTAGTCTAGTTGAATACTGTGGTGCTCTGTGGCTCTAGTCTAGTTGAATACTGTGGTGCTCTGTGGCTCTAGTCTAGTTGAATACTTTGGTGCTCTGTGACTCAAATATAGTTGAAGACTGTGGTGCTCTGTGGCTCTAGTCTAGTTGAATACTGTGGTGCTCTGTGGCTCTAGTCTAGTTGAATACTGTGGTGCTCTGTGGCTCTAGTCTAGTTGAAGTACTTTGGTGCTCTGTGACTCAATCTAGTTGAAGACTGTGGTGCTCTGTGGCTCTAGTCTAGTTGAATACTGTGGTGCTCTGTGGCTCTAGTCTAGTTGAATACTGTGGTGCTCTGTGGCTCTAGTCTAGTTGAAGACGGTGGTGCTCTGTGGCTCTAGTCTAGTGGAATAATGTGGTGCTCTGTGGCTCTAGTCTAGTTGAAGATTGTGGTGCTCTGTGGCTCTAGTCTAGTGGAATAATGTGGTGCTCTGTGGCTCTAGTCTAGTGTAATACTGTGGTGCTATATGGCTCTAGTCTAGTTGAATACTATGGTGCTCTGATGCTCTAGTCTAGTTGAATACTGTGCTACTCTTTGGCTCTAGTCTAGATGAAGACTGTGGTGCTCTGTGGCTCTAGTCTAGTTGAATACTCTGGTGCTCTGTGGCTCTAGTCTAGTTGAAGACTGTGGTGCTCTGTGGCTCTAGTTATTTGAAGACTGTGGTGCTCTGTGGCTCTTGTCTAGTTGAAGACTATGGTGCTCTGTGGCTCTTGTCTAGTTGAAGACTGTGGTGCTCTGTGGCTCTAGTCTAGTTGAAGACTGTGGTGCTCTATGGCTCTAGTCTAGTTGAATACTGTGGTGCTCTGTGGCTCTAGTCTAGTTGAATACTGTGGTGCTCTGTGGCTCTAGTCTAGTTGAATACTTTGGTGCTCTGTGACTCTAGTCTAGTTGAAGACTGTGGTGCTCTGTGGCTCTAGTCTAGTTGAATACTGTGGTGCTCTGTGGCTCTAGTCTAGTTGAAGACTGTGGTGCTCTGTGACTCTAATCTAGTTGAAAACTGTGGGGCTCTGTGGCTCTAGTCCAGCTGAATACTGTGGTGCTCTGTGGCTCTAGTCTAGTTGAAGACTGTGGTGCTCTGTGGCTCTAGTCTAGTTGAATACTGTGGTGCTCTGTGGCTCTAGTCTAGTTGAAGACTGTGGTGCTCTGTGGCTCTAGTCTAGTTGAAGACTGTGCTGCTCTTTGGCTCTAGTCTAGATGAAGACTGTGGTGCTCTGTGGCTCTAGTCTAGTTGAATACTCTGGTGCTCTGTGGCTCTAGTCTAGTTGAATACTGTGGTGCTCTGTGGCTCTAGTCTATTTGAAGACTGTGGTGCTCTGTGGCTCTAGTCTAGTTGTAGACTGTGGTGCTCTGTGGCTCTAGTCTAGTTGAATACTGTGGTGCTCTGTGGCTCTAGTCTAGTTGAATACTGTGGTGCTCTGTGGCTCTAGTCTAGTTGAATACTGTGGTGCTCTGTGGCTCTAGTCTAGTTGAATACTGTGGTGCTCTGTGGCTCTAGTCTAGTTGAATACTGTGGTGCTCTGTGACTCTAATCTAGTTGAAGACTGTGGTGCTCTGTGGCTCTATTCTAGTTGAATACTGTGGTGCTCTGTGGCTCTAGTCTAGTTGAAGACTGTGGTGCTCTGTGACTCTAATCTAGTTGAAAACTGTGGGGCTCTGTGGCTCTAGTCCAGCTGAATACTGTGGTGCTCTGTGGCTCTAGTCTAGTTGAAGACTGTGGTGCTCTGTGGCTGTAGTCTAGTTGAATACTGTGGTGCTCTGTGGCTCTAGTCTAGTGTAATACTGTGGTGCTATGTGGCTCTAGTCTAGTTGAATACTGTGGTGCTCTGATGCTCTAGTCTAGTTGAATACTGTGCTACTCTTTGGCTCTAGTCTAGTTGAAGACTGTGGTGCTCTGTGGCTCTAGTCTAGTTGAAGACTGTGGTGCTCTGTGGCTCTAGTCTAGTTGAAGACTGTGGTGCTCTGTGGCTCTAGTCTAGTTTGAAGACTGTGGTGCTCTGTGGCTCTAGTCTAGTTGAAGACTGTGGTGCTCTGTGGCTCTAGTCTAGTTGAAGACTGTGGTGCTCTGTGGCTCTAGTCTAGTTGTAGTCTGTGGTGCTCTGTGGCTCTAGTCTAGTTGAATACTGTGGTGCTCTGTGGCTCTAGTCTAGTTGAATACTGTGGTGCTCTGTGGCTCTAGTCTAGTTGAATATTTTGGTGCTCTGTGGCTCTAATCTAGTTGAATACTGTGCTGCTCTTTGGCTCTAGTCTAGTTGAAGACTGTGGTGCTCTGTGGCTCTAGTCTAGTTGAAGACTCTGGTGCTCTGTGGCTCTAGTCTAGTTGAATACTGTGGTGCTCTGTGGCTCTAGTCTATTTGAAGACTGTGGTGCTCTGTGGCTCTAGTCTAGTTGTATACTGTGGTGCTCTTTGGCTCTAGTCTAGTTGTAGACTGTGGTGCTCTGTGGCTCTAGTCTAGTTGAAGACTGTGGTGCTCTGTGGCTCTAGTCTAGTTGAATACTGTGGTGCTCTGTGGCTCTAGTCTAGTTGAATACTTTGGTGCTCTGTGGCTCTAGTCTAGTTGAAGACTGTGGTGCTCTGTGGCTCTAGTCTATTTGAATACTGTGGTGCTCTGTGGCTCTAGTCTAGTTGTAGTCTGTGGTGCTCTGTGGCTCTAGTCTAGTTGAATACTGTGTGGCCTCTGTGGCTCAGTCTAGTTGAAGACTGTGGTGCTCTGTGGCTCTAGTCTAGTTGAAGACTTTTGGTGCTCTGTGACTCTAATCTAATTGAAAACTGTGGTGCTCTGTGGCTCTAGTCCAGCTGAATACTGTGGTGCTCTGTGGCTGTAGTCTAGTTGAAGACTGTGGGGCTCTGTGGCTGTAGTCTAGTTGAAGACTGTGGTGCTCTGTGGCTCTAGTCTAGTGTAATACTGTGGTGCTATATGGCTCTAGTCTAGTTGAATACTATGGTACTCTGATGCTCTAGTCTAGTTGAATACTGTGCTACTCTTTGGCTCTAGTCTAGATGAAGACTGTGGTGCTCTGTGGCTCTTGTCTAGTTGAAGACTGTGGTGCTCTGTACTCTTGTCTAGTTGAAGACTGTGGTGCTCTGGGGCTCTAGTCTAGTTTAATACTCTGGTGCTCTCTGGCTCTAGTCTAGTTGAAGACTGTGGTGCTCTGTGGCTCTAGTTATTTGAAGACTGTGGTGCTCTGTGGCTCTTGTCTAGTTGTAGACTGTGGTGCTCTGTGGCTCTAGTCTAGTGGAATACTGTGGTGCTCTATGGCTCTAGTCTAGTTGAATACTGTGGTGCTCTGTGGCTCTAGTCTAGTTGAATACTTTGGTGCTCTGTGACTCAAATCTAGTTGAAGAATGTGGTGGTCTGTGGCTCTAGTCTAGTTGAATACTGTGGTGCTCTGTGGCTCTAGTCTAGTTGAAGACTGTGGTGCTCTGTGGCTCTAGTCTAGTTGAAGATTGTGGTGCTCTGTGGATCTAGTCTGGTTGAATACTGTGTGGCTCTGTGACTAATCTAATTGAAAACTGTGGGGCTCTGTGGCTCTAGTCCAGCTGAATACTGTGGTGCTCTGTGGCTGTAGTCTAGTTGAAGACTGTGGTGCTCTGTGGCTGTAGTCTAGTTGAAGACTGTGGTAATCTGTGGCTCTAGTCTAGTGTAATACTGTGGTGCTATATGGCTCTAGTCTAGTTGAATACTATGGTGCTCCGATGCTCTAGTCTAGTTGAATAATGTGCTACTCTTTGGCTCTAGTCTAGTTGAAGACTGTGGTGCTCTGTGGCTCTAGTCTAGTTGAAGACTCTGGTGCTCTGTGGCTGTATTCTAGTTGAAGACTGTGGTGCTCTGTGACTCTAATCTAATTGAATACTGTGGTGCTCTGTGGCTCTAGTCTAGTTGAATACTTTGGTGCTCTGTGACTCAAATCTAGTTGAAGAATGTGGTGGTCTGTGGCTCTAATCTAGTTGAAGACTGTGGTGCTCTGTGGCTCTAGTCTAGTTGAAAACTGTGGTGCTCTGTGGCTCTAGTATTGTTGAATACTGTGGGGCTCTGTGGCTGTAATCTAGTGTAAGACTGTGGGGCTCTGTGACTCTAATCTAATCGAAGACTGTGGTGCTATGTGACTCTAATCTAGTTGAAGACTGTGGGAGTCTGTGGCTGTAGTCTAGTTGAAGACTTTGGGGCTCTGTGGTTGTAGTCTAGTTGAAGACTGTGGTGCTCTGTGGCTCTAGTCTAGTGTAATACTGTGGTCCTCTGTGGCTCTAGTCTAGTTGAAAATTATGGTGCTCTGTGGTTCTAGTCTAGTTGAATACTGTGGTGCTCTGTGGCTCTTGTCTAGTTGAAGACTGTGGAGCTCTGTGGCTCTTCTGTGACTGTGGTGCTCTGTGGCTCTTGTCTAGTTGAAGACTGTGGTGCTCTGTGGCCGACTCTGTGGCTCTAGTCTAGTTGAAGACTGTGGTGCTCTGTGGCTCTAGTTCTAGTTGAACTCTAGTTGAAGACTGTGTGCTCTGTGGCTCTAGTCTAGTTGAATACTCTGGTGCTCTGTGGCTCTAGTCTAGTTGAAGACTGCTGTGCTCTGTGGCTCTAGTTATTTGAAGACTGTGGTGCTCTGTGGCTCTTGTCTAGTTGTAGACTGTGGTGCTCTGTGGCTCTAGTCTAGTGGAATACTGTGGTGCTCTATGGCTCTAGTCTAGTTGAATACTGTGGTGCTCTGTGGCTCTAGTCTAGTTGAATACTTTGGTGCTCTGTGACTCAAATCTAGTTGAAGAATGTGGTGGTCTGTGGCTCTAGTCTAGTTGAATACTGTGGTGCTCTGTGGCTCTAGTCTAGTTGAAGACTATGGTGCTCTGTGGCTCTAGTCTAGTTGAATACTGTGTGGCTCTGTGACTAATCTAGTTGAAGACTGTGGTGCTCTGTGGTTCTAGTCTAGTTAAAGACTGTGGTGCTCTGTGACTCTAATCTAATTGAAAACTGTTGGGCTCTGTGGCTCTAGTCCAGCTGAATACTGTGGTGCTCTGTGGCTGTAGTCTAGTTAAAGACTGTGGTGCTCTGTGGCTGTAGTCTAGTTGAAGACTGTGGTGCTCTGTGGCTCTAGTCTAGTGTAATACTGTGGTGCTATATGGCTCTAGTCTAGTTGAATACTATGGTGCTCTGATGCTCTAGTCTAGTTGAATACTGTGCTACTCTTTGGCTCTAGTCTAGATGAAGACTGTGGTGCTCTGTGGCTCTTGTCTAGTTGAAGACTGTGGTGCTCTGTGGCTCTAGTCTAGTTGAAGACTGTGGTGCTCTGTGGCTGTATTCTAGTTGAAGACTGTGCTGCTCTGTGACTCTAATCTAATTGAAAACTGTGGGGCTCTGTGGCTCTAGTCCAGCTGAATAATGTCGTGCTCTGTGGTTGTAGTCTAGTTGAAGACTGTGGTGCTCTGTGGCTGTAGTCTAGTTGAATACTGTGGTGCTCTGTGGCTCTAGTCTAGTTGAATACAGTGGTGCTCTGTGGCTCTAGTCTAGTTGAAGACTGTGGTTCTTTGTGGCTGTAGTCTAGTGTAATACTGTGGTGCTATATGGCTCTAGTCTAGTTGAATACTATGGTGCTCTGTGGCTCTAGTCTAGTTTAATACTGTGCTGCTCTGTGGCTCTAGTCTAGTTGAAGACTGTGGTGCTCTGTGGCTCTTGTCTAGTTGAAGACTGTGGTGTTCTGTGGCTCTAGTCTAGTTGAAGACTGTGGTGCTTTTTGGCTCTAGTTTAGTTGAAGACTGTGGTGCTCTTTGGCTCTTGTCTAGTTGAAGACTGTGGTGCTCTGTGGCTCTAGTCTAGTGGAAGACTGTGGTGCTCTGTGGCTGTAGTCTAGTTGAATACTGTGGTGCTCTGTGGCTCTAGTATATTTGAAGACTGTGGTGCTCTGTGGCTCTAGTCTAGTTGAATACTGTGGTGCCCTGTGGCTCTAGTCTAGTTGAATACTTTGGTGCTCTGTGACTCAAATCTAGTTGAAGAATGTGGTGCTCTGTGACTCTAGTCTAGTTGAAGACTGTGGTGCTCTGTGGCTCTATTCTAGTTGAAGACTGTGGTGCTCTGTGGCTCTAGTCTAGTTGAAGACTGTGGTGCTCTGTGGCTCTAGTCTAGTTGAATACTGTGGTGCTCTGTGGCTCTAGTCTAGTTGAATACTTTGGTGCTCTGTGGCTCTAATCTAGTTGAAGACTGTGGTGCTCTGTGGCTCTAGTCTAGTTGAAGACTGTGGTGCTCTGTGGCTCTAGTCTAGTTGAATACTGTGGTGCTCTGTGGCTCTAGTCTAGTTGAAGACTGTGGTGCTCTGTGGCTCTAATCTAGTTGAAGACTGTGGTGCTCTGTGGCTCTAGTCTAGTTGAATACTGTGGTGCTCTGTGGCTCTAGTCTAGTTGAAGACTCTGGGGCTCTGTGGCTCTATTCTAGTTGAATACTGTGGTGCTCTGTGTCTCTAGTCTAGTTGAAGACTGTGGTGCTCTGTGGCTCTAGTCTAGTTGAAGACTGTGGTGCTCTGTGGCTCTAGTCTAGTTGAATACTGTGGTGCTCTGTGGCTCTAGTCTAGTTGAATACTGTGGTGCTCTGTGGCTCTAGTCTAGTTGAATACTGTGGTGCTCTGTGGCTCTAGTCTAGTTGAATACTGTGGTGCTCTGTGGCTCTAGTCTAGTTGAAGACTGTGGTGCTCTGTGGCTCTAGTCTAGTTGAAGACTGTGGTGCTCTTTGGCTCTTGTCTAGTTGAAGACTGTGGTGCTCTGTGGCTCTAGTCTAGTTGAAGACTGTGGTGCTCTGTGGCTCTAGTCTAGTTGAATACTGTGGTGCTCTGTGGCTCTAGTCTAGTTGAAGACTGTGGTGCTCTGTGGCTCTAGTCTAGTTGAATACTGTGGTGCTCTGTGGCTCTAGTCTAGTTGAATACTGTGGTGCTCTGTGGCTCTAGTCTAGTTGAATACTGTGGTGCTCTGTGGCTCTAGTCTAGTTGAATACTGTGGTGCTCTGTGACTCTAGTCTAGTTGAAGACTGTGGTGCTCTGTGGCTCTAGTCTAGTTGAATACTGTGGGGCTCTGTGGCTCTAGTCTAGTTGAAGACTGTGGTGCTCTGTGACTCTAGTCTAGTTGAAGACTGTGGTGCTCTGTGGCTCTAGTCCAGCTGAATACTGTGGTGCTCTGTGGCTCTAGTCTAGTTGAAGACTGTGGTGCTCTGTGGCTCTAGTCTAGTTGAATAATGTGGTGCTCTGTGGCTCTAGTCTAGTTGAATACTTTGGTGCTCTGTGGCTCTAGTCTAGTTGAAGACTGTGGTGCTCTGTGGCTCTAGTCTAGTTGAATACTGTGGTGCTCTGTGGCTCTAGTCTAGTTGAATACTGTGGTGCTCTGTGGCTCTAGTCTAGTTGAAGACTGTGGTGCTCTGTGGCTCTAGTCTAGTTGAAGACTGTGGTGCTCTGTGGCTCTAGTCTAGTTGAATACTGTGGTGCTCTGTGGCTCTTGTCTAGTTGAAGACTGTGGAGCTCTGTGGCTCTATTCTAGTTGAAGACTGTGGTGCTCTGTGGCTCTAGTCTAGTTGAAGACTGTGGTGCTCTGTGGCTCTAGTCTAGTTGAATACTGTGGTGCTCTGTGGCTCTAGTCTAGTTGAATACTGTGGTGCTCTGTGGCTCTAGTCTAGTTGAAGACTGTGGTGCTCTGTGGCTCTAGTCTAGTTGAATACTCTGGTGCTCTGTGGCTCTAGTCTAGTTGAAGACTGTGGTGCTCTGTGGCTCTAGTCTAGTTGAAGACTGTGGTGCTCTGTGGCTCTAGTCTAGTTGAAGACTGTGGTGCTCTGTGGCTCTAGTCTAGTTGAAGACTGTGGTGCTCTGTGGCTCTAGTCTAGTTGAAGACTGTGGTGCTCTGTGGCTCTAGTCTAGTTAATACTGTGGTGCTCTGTGGCTCTAGTCTAGTTGAAGACTGTGGTGCTCTGTGGCTCTAGTCTAGTTGAATACTGTGGTGCTCTGTGGCTCTAGTCTAGTTGAAGACTGTGGTGCTCTGTGGCTCTAGTCTAGTTGAAGACTGTGGTGCTCTGTGGCTCTTGTCTAGTTGAATACTGTGGTGCTCTGTGGCTCTAGTCTAGTTGAAGACTGTGGTGCTCTGTGGCTCTAGTCTAGTTGAATACTGTGGTGCTCTTTGGCTCTAGTCTAGTTGAAGACTGTGGTGCTCTGTGGCTCTAGTCTAGTTGAAGACTCTGGTGCTCTGTGGCTCTAGTCTAGTTGAAGACTGTGGTGCTCTGTGGCTCTAGTCTATTTGAAGACTGTGGTGCTCTGTGGCTCTAGTCTAGTTGAATACTGTGGTGCTCTGTGGCTCTAGTCTAGTTGAAGACTGTGGTGCTCTGTGGCTCTAGTCTAGTTGAATACTGTGGTGCTCTGTGGCTCTAGTCTAGTTGAATACTGTGGTGCTCTGTGGCTCTAGTCTAGTTGAAGTACTTTGGTGCTCTGTGGCTCAAATCTAGTTGAAGAATGTGGTGGTCTGTGGCTCTAGTCTAGTTGAATACTGTGGTGCTCTGTGGCTCTAGTCTAGTTGAATACTGTGGTGCTCTGTGACTCTAATCTAGTTGAAGACTGTGTGGCTCTGTGGCTCAGTCTAGTTGAAGACTGTGGTGCTCTGTGGCTCTAGTCTAGTTGAAGACTGTGGTGCTCTGTGGCTCTAGTCTAATTGAAAACTGTTGGGCTCTGTGGCTCTAGTCCAGCTGAATACTGTGGTGCTCTGTGGCTGTAGTCTAGTTGAAGACTGTGGTGCTCTGTGGCTGTAGTCTAGTTGAAGACTGTGGTGCTCTGTGGCTCTAGTCTAGTGTAATACTGTGGTGCTATGTGGCTCTAGTCTAGTTGAATACTATGGTGCTCTGATGCTCTAGTCTAGTTGAATACTGTGCTACTCTTTGGCTCTAGTCTAGATGAAGACTGTGGTGCTCTGTGGCTCTTGTCTAGTTGAAGACTGTGGTGCTCTGTGCTCTAGTCTAGTTGAAGACTGTGGTGCTCTGTGGCTCTAGTCTAGTTTAATACTCTGGTGCTCTCTGGCTCTAGTCTAGTTGAAGACTGTGGTGCTCTGTGGCTCTAGTTAGTTGAAGACTGTGGTGCTCTGTGGCTCTTGTCTAGTTGTAGACTGTGGTGCTCTGTGGCTCTAGTCTAGTGGAATACTGTGGTGCTCTATGGCTCTAGTCTAGTTGAATACTGTGGTGCCCTGTGGCTCTAGTCTAGTTGAATACTTTGGTGCTCTGTGACTCAAATCTAGTTGAAGAATGTGGTGCTCTGTGGCTCTATTCTAGTTGAATACTGTGGTGCTCTGTGGCTCTAGTCTAGTTGAAGACTGTGGTGCTCTGTGGCTCTAGTCTAGTTGAATACTGTGTGCTCTGTGTAATCTAGTTGAAGACTGTGGTGCTCTGTGGCTCTAGTCTAGTTGAAGACTGTGGTGCTCTGTGGCTCTAATCTAGTTGAAAACTGTGGGGCTCTGTGGCTCTAGTCCAGCTGAATACTGTGGTGCTCTGTGGCTGTAGTCTAGTTGAAGACTGTGGTGCTCTGTGGCTCTAGTCTAGTTGAAGACTGTGGTGCTCTGTGGCTCTAGTCTAGTGTAATACTGTGGTGCTCTGTGGCTCTAGTCTAGTTGAAAACTATGGTGCTCTGTTGCTCTAGTCTAGTTGAATAATGTGCTACTCTTTGGCTCTAGTCTAGTTGAAGACTGTGGTGCTCTGTGGCTCTAGTCTAGTTGAAGACTCTGGTGCTCTGTGGCTGTATTCTAGTTGAAGACTGTGGTGCTCTGTGACTCTAATCTAATTGAATACTGTGGTGCTCTGTGGCTCTAGTCTAGTTGAATACTTTGGTGCTCTGTGACTCAAATCTAGTTGAAGAATGTGGTGGTCTGTGGCTCTAATCTAGTTGAAGACTGTGGTGCTCTGTGTCTCTAGTCTAGTTGAATACTGTGGTGCTCTGTGTCTCTAGTCTAGTTGAAGACTGTGGTGCTCTGTGGCTCTAGTCTAGTTGAAGACTGTGGTGCTCTGTGGCTCTAGTCTAGTTGAAGACTGTGGTGCTCTGTGACTCTAATCTAGTTGAAGACTGTGGGGCTCTGTGGCTCTAGTCTAGTTGAAGACTTTGGTGCTCTGTGGCTCTAGTCTAGTTGAAGACTGTGGTGCTCTGTGGCTCTAGTCTAGTGGAATACTGTGGTCCTCTGTGGCTCTATTCTAGTTGAAGACTGTGGTGCTCTGTGGCTCTAGTCTAGTTGAAGACTGTGGTGCTCTGTGGCTCTAGTCTAGTTGAAGACTGTGGTGCTCTGTGGCTCTAGATCTAGTTGAAGACTGTGGTGCTCTGTGGCTCTAGTCTAGTTGAAGACTGTGGTGCTCTGTGGCTCTAGTCTATTTGAAGACTGTGGTGCTCTGTGGCTCTAGTCTAGTTGAAGACTGTGGTGCTCTGTGGCTCTAGTCTATTTGAATACTGTGGTGCCCTGTGGCTCTAGTCTAGTTGAATACTGTGGTGCTCTGTGGCTCTAGTCTAGTTGAAGACTGTGGTGCTCTGTGGCTCTAGTCTAGTTGAATACTCTGGTGCTCTGTGGCTCTAGTCTAGTTGAAGACTGCTGTGCTCTGTGGCTCTAGTTATTTGAAGACTGTGGTGCTCTGTGGCTCTTGTCTAGTTGATAGACTGTGGTGCTCTGTGGCTCTAGTCTAGTGGAAGACTGTGGTGCTCTATGGCTCTAGTCTAGTTGAATACTGTGGTGCTCTGTGGCTCTAGTCTAGTTGAATACTTTGGTGCTCTGTGACTCAAATCTAGTTGAAGAATGTGGTGCTCTGTGGCTCTATTCTAGTTGAATACTGTGGTGCTCTGTGGCTCTAGTCTAATTGAAGATTGTGGTGCTCTGTGGCTCTAGTTTAGTTGAAGACTTTGGTGCTCTGTGACTCTAATCTAGTTGAAAACTGTGGGGCTCTGTGGCTCTAGTCTATTTGAAGACTGTGGTGCTCTGTGACTCTAATCTAGTTGAAAACTGTGGTGCTCTGTGGCTCTAGTCCAGCTGAATACTGTGGTGCTCTGTGGCTCTAGTCTAGTTGAAGACTGTGGTGCTCTGTGGCTCTAGTCTAGTTGAAGACTGTGGTGCTCTGTGGCTCTAGTCTAGTTGAATACTGTGGTGCTCTGTGGCTCTAGTCTAGTTGAATACTGTGGTGCTCTGTTGCTCTAGTCTAGTTGAAGACTGTGCTGCTCTTTGGCTCTAGTCTAGTTGAAGACTGTGGTGCTCTTTGGCTCTTGTCTAGTTGAAGACTGTGGTGCTCTGTGGCTCTAGTCTAGTTGAAGACTGTGGTGCTCTGTGACTCTAATCTAGTTGAAGACTGTGGTGCTTTGTGGCTCTAGTCTAGTTGAATACTGTGGTGCCCTGTGGCTCTAATCTAGTTGAATACTTTGGTGCTCTGTGACTCAAATCTAGTTGAAGACTGTGGTGCTCTGTGGCTCTATTCTAGTTGAATACTGTGGTGCTCTGTGGCTCTAGTCTAGTTGAAGACTGTGGTGCTCTGTGGCTCTAGTTTAGTTGAAGACTGTGGTGCTCTTTGGCTCTTGTCTAGTTGAAGACTGTGGTGCTCTGTGGCTCTAGTCTAGTTGAAGACTGTGGTGCTCTGTGACTCTAATCTAGTTGAAGACTGTGGGGCTCTGTGGCTCTATTCTAGTTGAATACTGTGGTGCTCTGTGGCTCTAGTCTAGTTGAAGACTGTGGTGCTCTGTGGCTCTAGTCTAGTTGAAGACTGTGGTGCTCTGTGGCTGTAGTCTATTTGAATACTGTGGTGCTCTGTGGCTCTAGTATATTTGAAGACTGTGGTGCTCTGTGGCTCTAGTCTAGTTGAAGACTGTGGTGCTCTGTGGCTCTAGTCTAGTTGAAGACTGTGGTGCTCTGTGGCTCTAGTCTAGTTGAAGACTGTGGTGCTCTGTGGCTCTAGTCTAGTTGAATACTGTGGTGCCCTGTGGCTCTAGTCTAGTTGAATACTGTGGTGCTCTGTGGCTCTAGTCTAGTTGAAGACTGTGGTGCTCTGTGGCTCTAGTCTAGTTGAAGACTGTGGTGCTCTGTGGCTCTAGTCTAGTTGAAGACTGTGGTGCTCTGTGGCTCTAGTCTAGTTGAAGACTGTGGTGCTCTGTGGCTCTAGTTTAGTTGAAGACTGTGGTGCTCTTTGGCTCTTGTCTAGTTGAAGACTGTGGTGCTCTGTGGCTCTAGTCTAGTTGAAGACTGTGGTGCTCTGTGGCTCTAGTCTAGTTGAATACTGTGGTGCCCTGTGGCTCTAGTCTAGTTGAATACTTTGGTGCTCTGTGACTCAAATCTAGTTGAAGAATGTGGTGCTCTGTGGCTCTATTCTAGTTGAATACTGTGGTGCTCTGTGGCTCTAGTCTAGTTGAAGACTGTGGTGCTCTGTGGCTCTAGTTTAGTTGAAGACTTTGGTGCTCTTTGGCTCTTGTCTAGTTGAAGACTGTGGTGCTCTGTGGCTCTAGTCTAGTTGAAGACTGTGGTGCTCTGTGACTCTAATCTAGTTGAAGACTGTGGGGCTCTGTGACTCTAGTCTAGTTGAAGACTGTGGGGCTCTTTGGCTGTAGTTTAGTTGAAGACTGTCGTGCTCTGTGACTCTAATCTAGTTGAAGACTGTGGGGCTCTGTGGCTCTAGTCTAGTTGAATACTGTGGTGCTCTGTGGCTCTAGTTTAGTTGAAGACTGTGGTGCTCTGTGGCTCTATTCTAGTTGAATACTGTGGTGCTCTGTGTCTCTAGTCTAGTTGAAGACTGTGGTGCTCTGTGGCTCTAGTCTAGTTGAAGACTGTGGTGCTCTGTGGCTCTAGTTTAGTTGAAGACTGTGGTGCTCTTTGGCTCTAGTCTAGTTGAAGACTGTGGTGCTCTGTGACTCTAATCTAGTTGAAGACTGTGGGGCTCTGTGACTCTAGTCTAGTTGAAGACTGTGGGGCTCTGTGGCTGTAGTTTAGTTGAAGACTGTCGTGCTCTGTGACTCTAATCTAGTTGAAAACTGTGGGGCTCTGTGGCTCTAGTCTATTTGAAGACTGTGATGCTCTGTGACTCTAATCTATTTGAAGACTGTGGTGCTCTGTGACTCTAATCTAGTTGAAGACTCTGGGGCTCTGTGGCTGAAGTTGATTTTTCGTAGTTCTGCTGGTGTTTGGCTCTCAGGTTTCCATCCTGGGAATGAGAAGGTGAAAAGGTGGGGAAGAATGGTTCCGCCTCAGAACAAAAAGAGGGAACTTGAGAAAAACTGACATTTTGAAGGTTGTCAGAAATGAAAAGCAAGCCTCACCTACAATATCACAGAATTCCAATGGGGGACAGGGGAGGGGGTGGGGGGGTTGATAAGCTTTAGGGGGCTTTACACCTCTACACCACACCCTTGGCCATGGGCCAGCTCAGCCATGCTCCTGGTTCTCAGGGGGGAGAGCTTTACCTCACAGCCCAGCAGGAGAGAGCCGTGCCTGGGCTAACACTCCCACGCTATCATCTGCACTGGTCCCCCTGATTTCATACTGTATCTCCCACATCTGGCTCAACTACAGCTGTTTTATTTTCTCTGGTGGCAAAAATATTTATCTTTCACCAACTCTCCCTTCCTTCGTCTCTCGTGCCCGACATTGCTCTCCAATCATCCCTCCATCTGTCCTGCTCTCTCTCATCCATCCCTCCATCTGTCCTGCCCTCTCTCATCCATCCCTCCATCTGTCCTGCCCTCTCTTATCCAGCCCTCCATCTGTCTAGCCCTCTCTCATCCATCCCTCCATCTGTCCTCCCCTCTCTCATCCATCCCTCCATCTGTCCTCCCCTCTCTCATCCTTCCCTCCATCTGTCTAGCCCTCTCTCATCCATCCCTCCATCTGTCCTGCCCTCTCTCATCCATCCCTCCATCTGTCCTGCCCTCTCTCATCCATCCCTCCATCTGTCTAGCCCTCTCTCATCCATCCCTCCATCTCTCCTGCCCTCTCTCATCCATCCCTCCATCTGTCCTGCCCTCTCTCATCCATCCATCTGTCCTGCCCTCTCTCATCCTTCCCTCCATCTGTCTAGCCCTCTCTCATCCTTCTCTCCATCTGTCCTGCCCTCTCTCATCCATCCCTCCATCTGTCCTGCTCTCTCTCATCCATCCCTCCATCTGTCCTGCTCTCTCTCATCCATCCCTCCATCTGTCCTGCCCTCTCATCCATCCCTCCATCTGTCCTGCTCTCTCTCATCCATCCCTCCATCTGTCCTGCCCTCTCTCATCCATCCCTCCATCTGTCCTGCCCTCTCTCATCCATCCCTCCATCTGTCCTCCCCTCTCTCATCCATCCCTCCATCTGTCCTGCCCTCTCATCCATCCCGCCATCTGTCCTGCTCTCTCTCATCCATCCCTCCATCTGTCTAGCCCTCTCTCATCCATCCCTCCATCTGTCCTGCCCTCTCTCATCCATCCCTCCATCCCTCAGGCTGTTAGACACATACACCTGAATAAGAAAAGGAGAGCAGCAAACTCTAGGAGCTCAGATGAAATAATGTAATAGTAGCGTTTCGACAGCCATGCTGTATTCATCAGGATTTAATACACCTAACATGCACAAAGAGATATAAAGTGAATCAACAAATTATCCAGATGATTGATGTCACTTCAGCCAATAACAATTTAACGTAACATCTTCCAAACGGGGAACAAGCGCCAAAATGACGAGTTTTTCCACAGTGCTTGCCTTTCTAGCCAGTTTTTCCACAGTGCTTGCCTTTCTAGCCAGTTTTTCCACAGTGCTTGCCTTTCTAGCCAACTCCACTCTGGAGTCCCACTCACTTCAAATCAGCTTTATTAGCATCAAAGTTTTCAAACAGTTCCCAACTTTAATTCACAGAAAGCAGTGTAGAGACAGATAGGAGACATGGCAGGCACTTCCAGAGTTTTCTGTGACTGTCATGAGAATCCTAATCATAGTGAACCCTCAAAACAGGGCTGATTCCCATATTAAACAGATTAAACTTTTCGGCCCCATTTACAACATGATTAACAATAAACTAACTGACTGAAGAGACAGACAGACAGAGGCAAAGGGAGAGGGAGAGAGAGAGAGAGAGAGAGAGAGAGAGAGAGAGAGAGAGAGAGAGAGAGAGAGAGAGAGAGAGAGAGAGAGAGAGAGAGAGAGAGAGAGAGAGAGAGAGAGAGAGAGAGAGAGAGAGAGAGAGAGAGAGAGGGGGGCGACAAATAGGGAGAGTAATTAATTAGAAGTAATTAAACTGCAAAATAAAATAACAATTCTGCCTCGAAGGTAAGACAATGGCACACTTCTGGACAAGCACATGGCACATTGCAAAAAGGGACAAACTATCAACAACCCTGACCTGTAACCTGGAAACACTTTCATTTGTAAAGACTGGACACTATTAGTAGGAGTTAACCTCTCTTGCCCTCGCCTGCCCACCTTGTTTCACGGAAATGGGACAAACTCAAGTGGCTCTTAAAGAACCCAGCACAAGCACAATTTTTGTCCAGTTAGCGAACACCTTGGGACACCTTGCTCCCGGTCAACTAAAGACAGTTCATCGATTTTCAACATTACATACAGTAGACCTACAGTAGGCACAGAGTAGTGTATTCTACTGTGTACCACAATAGGGCAAACTTGATCTCTCAATTGAGTGCTTGCGTCTAGGCACACATTCACAGAACCACCAGCTTTTCAGGCAATATGGGGCAAGGCAACGGCCACCTGTGGTTGTCACAGCAACATATGCAGGACAGCACGTTTTTGCCATGTGATAACGGTCAAATGCAATAACACATGATACAATAACAACCACATCACATACCATCCAACATACAGTATAATTAAGCAATAAGGCACAAGGGGGTGTGGTAAATGGCCAATATACCATGGCTAAGGGCTGTTCTGATGCACAACGCAACGCGGCGTGCCTGGACACAGCCCTTAGCCATGGTATATTGGTCATATACCACAAACCCCCGAGGCGCCTTATTGCTATTATAAACTGGTTACCAACGTAATTAGAGCAGTAAAAATAAATATTTTGTCATACTCATGGTATACGGTCTGTTATACCACGGCTGTCAGACAATCAGCATTCAGGGCTCGAACCACCCAGTTTATAATAACAATTGCATACCATTAATCATACTGTACCTAGACCTAAACCACAACCACATACCATGAAATATGCACAGTGTTTTGAGCATGGTCTCAGTGGACATAGTCTCTGTGTAAACATTACAATAACAGTCATATGCCAGATTTAGATTCAACACTGCAATAATGTCTAGCAATATTATATGAACACAGAATCACTACAGGATCCATGCAAGGTGTCGATTCATAAAATACCATTCACCAATACTGTACAGTTTGGTCCAACAATTCTACATGAAACTGAGCGTTCAGAATCATTAAATGTAATGCAATCATAATATGTATGGGGTGTCCACATTTCATTCAACTGCATGTCTACATGTGTTTAATTACATTCATATTTTATTTACATCATCTGAGGCAAACTGTCTTTGCAAAACTCAATAGCCTGTGATAGGCAAGACAGAATTCCCATACAAATACATATATTCATCCTATTTGATGTACAGTCAACTCCTGATAAGTGCACATTGGATAACTGCAAGCTGTGCATTGTAGTTAATCAGTTCTTATTAAAGTTCAGTGTTTTTCATTGTTTTGTATCTGCATGCTTCAGTTTAGTGCATGCCAAGCCATTCCAATAACATTGTATTTCTCAGGAGCTGACTATAAGTGTTCTACATGGTGATGATGGTGATGCAGATGTCACCTACCTCTGCTTCTCCGAGCCGTGGACGAGCTGGCCAGCGCCATCCCAACGATTACGAGGAGGAAGAGGAAGAGGAGGAAGGTGTGTGAGCGCTGCATGGTTGTAGCTTCTCTGCAGAGGTCTCAGGTAAAAAGGACTGGCTGGTGGGTCTCACTAGATACACGTGACTTGTGTAGATCTGCTCAGGTACTCCACTAAATGATCACAGTTCAGGACTAAGAGGAGGACTAAGGTGAGCCACTGGACTACAGTACTGGAGAATTTCAGAGTAAATATCAACCAGCTCTGGACTAGCTCACAGACTGAGCCTGGTATACGACTACAACAGTAGAACTAGAACAGTAGAACTAGAATAGTAAAGTCATTCTCCTAGGTCTGTGTGATTCTGAGAACTGTCTCTGGTGGCTGGACTACTTCCCTGAGCTGGTGGGTCTCAGGACTTGTGCAGCACACTGGACAGGCTCTGTCTGAGGCTGAGGGGCTGGGTGCGCTGAGGCTCTATGCTGTGCTCTGGGATCCAGGGAGACCAGCCTGCAGCATATATACCTACAGAGGGAGGGGACACAGGAAAGCAGACACACCCCTTTTCTTTTTTCGCACTCTCCCACAGAGAACAGCACTCTTTTACTTGCTGTCACACCCTCTCTCTCTCTCTCTCTCGTGTCTCTGGCCCTTTCTCTTTCTCTCTTCCGTTCTCTTTCATTTTCACTCACTCTCTCTCTCTCTCATTCCCCCTTTCATTTTTTCTTTCTTTCTTTCTTTCTGTAAATTTTTTTCTACGATTTCCACACCTCCACTGTTTTCCATCCATAAGGTTCTTGCTGATTTTTCATTGCACTTACTCTCTAATTCTCTCTTTCCTTTCTTTCTCTCCCTCCTTCTTTTTCCTCCCTTTCCTATCCCTCACTCTAACACTCTTTTTACCTCTCTCTTAATTTAGCCCAAAGTTGTAAGGTGTTTAAAGGTTCTGGAAGAGTCTTCCAAAAACGGAGGTAAGGAGGAAAAAGAGAAGAGTGGTGTTCCAGTAGAGTTTTTCCTCTTTCATCCCTCTCTCATCCCTCTGTCATCCCTCTGTCATCCCTCTCTCATTCCTCTCTCATCCCTCTCTCATCCCTCTCTCATCCCTCTCTCATTCCTATCTCATCCCTCTCTCATCCCTCTGTCATCCCTCTCTCATTACTCTGTCATCCCTCTGTCATCCCTCTCTCTTCCCTCTCTCATCCCTCACTCATTCCTCTCTCATTCCTCTCTCATCCCTCTCTCATTTCTCTCATCCCTCTCTCATCCCTCTCTCATTCCTCTCTCATCCCTCTGTCATCCCTCTCTCTTCCCTCTCTCATTCCTCTCTCATCCCTCTGTCATCCCTCTGTCATCCCTCTGTCATTCCTCTGTCATCCCTCTGTCATCCCTCTCTCATCCCTCTCACTCCTCTCTCATCCCTCTCTCATCTCTATGTCATCCCTCTCTCATCCCTCTCACTCCTCTCTCATCCCTCTGTCATCCCTCTCTCATTCCTCTCTCATCCCTCTGTCATCCCTCTCTCGTCCCTCTCACTCCTCTCTCATCCCTCTGTCATCCCTCTTTCATCCCTCTATCATCCCTCTGTCATCCCTCTGTCATCCCTCTGTCATCCCTCTCTCATCCCTCTCCCCTCTCTCATACCTCTCTCATCCCTCTCTCATCCCTCTCTCATTCCTATCTCATCCCTCTCTCATTCCTCTCTCATCCCTCTGTCATCCCTCTCTCATTCCTATCTCATCCCTCTCTCATCCCTCTCTCATCCCTCTGTCATCCATCTCTCATTCCTATCTCATCCCTCTCTCATCCCTCTGTCATCCCTCTGTCATCCCTCTCTCATCCCTCTCATACCTCTCTCATCCCTCTCTCATTCCTATCTCATCCCTCTCTCATTCCTCTCTCATCCCTCTGTCATCCCTCTCTCATTCCTATCTCATCCCTCTCTCATTCCTCTCTCATCCCTCTGTCATTCCTATCTCATCCCTCTCTCATTCCTCCGTCATCCCTCTCTCATCCCTCTCTCATTCCTCTCATTCCTCTCTCATCCCTCTCTCATCCCTCTCTCATTCCTCCATCATCCCTCTCTCATCCCTCCGTCATCCCTCTCTCACACAATCTCAATTCATTCTGCTGTACCAAACCCCAAAACACGCCACCAACACGTGCAACTTTGGTCACTTCATGCACGTGTGGTAACCCGCCTACTATGAGCAAGCCCCCAAACATGGCCTTTTGGCAACATGTCACCCACCCATCACAAACACGTGCTGGTAAATTAGTGCTGCTGCATCATAAAAGTGCCTTTGAACTGCAGACGCATCCATCAATGTTTACAACCATTGGGCACAGTGTGTGTGTGTGTGCGTGCCTGCCTGCGTGTGTGCGTGTGTGCGTGTGTGCGCGTGTGTGTGTGTATGCGCATGTGATTGAGTGTGTGCATGTGTGTGTCTGTCTGGGTCCAGATTGCTAGCAGTCAGTCGTCCAGCACGGTTCTGCCAGAACCAGGCCTCTGGGATGAGGTGTGTGTCCATGGATGTGTGTATGTGTGTGTTTCCAGGAGCTCCACCGCTCTGGCACTGAGGTTCCATCCCACATGCCATCACACGAGACAGGAACCAGGCTTGGGCAGAGGGGGCGGGTCTATTCAAACAGGAAGTCCCTAAGCACTGTCATATTCCAGGTCACAGGCTTCGTTCTCCAATATTCATTTAAAGATATGTGTTATGGTGCTACAGAGTCAATATCCATATAAAGATATCCCACTGGGCACATACTGGTTGAATCAACATTGATTCCACGTCATTTCAATGAAATGACATTGAACCAATGTGGAATAGGCATTGAATTGACGTCTGTGCCCAGTGGGATGTGTTATGGTGCTACAGACTGCTTTCCTTTAAATGTTATAATTCAGAGCTTATAAACGAGAAAACATCTATATTTAGAACAAAATAGGAAAAATGTTAATTTGCATAAGACATCAAGGACTAAGGACTTAGTCAGATCACAAAATGGCTATAGTTATGGTTGTAAAAATGTTGATTCTTTGTCTCTTTGTCCTGTCCAGTAATCCAGCCAGACAGGTGTGTCAGGGTTTATCTGAGGGCTGAATGTTACAGGAAGTGGACATACAGAGGTGCCAGGTCCAGAAGTCAACAGAGAGCATTTCTAGGACAATGGGAAACCTTTTAATATCCTCCCCCTGTACCTCGCCAAGCCCCGTCCCCCTGTTCAACCGCTCCAACTACATTTACATTTACATCATTTAGCAGACGCTCTTATCCAGAACGACTTACAAATTGGTGCATTCAACTTATGATAGCCAGTGGGACAACCACTTTTCTTCTTCTTCTTTTTTTATGGGGGGGGTGGGGGATGGTGGGGGTAGAAGGATTACTTTATATTATTCCAGGTATTCCTTAAAGAGGTAGGGTTTCAAGTGTCTCCGGAAGTGTTCCTCCTTCCACCTCCTTCCACCTCCTCCAACCTTTTTCCTCCTCCACCCACCTTCTTGCATCTCCTCCCTCCTCCTTACATCTCCCTCCCACCCCTCCATTCCCCCTGTAGTCTGTGAGGGTGATCAGTGATGAAGCCACAGGAAGAGACAGAACAGTGAGTGCAGGATGGCATTTTCTGAGCTCAGCTTACATAACCGTGTCTTTGCTGTAAAAGCCATGTCCAAGCCTCGGGAGAACTTCAGGGGGAAGTCAGAAGAACCTCCCTCTGTACAGCACAATACCACCTCTGTCCCTCTGTACTGGGCACAGGATGGGTGGCCATAGAGAGAGGGAGGAGGGAGAGAAAGCGATAAGAAGGGATGGATGGAGAAATGGAGAGAGAGAGTGGAGGAAGAGAGAAAGAACAAGGGAGGGAGGGTAAAAAAGAGAGGGGATAGAATAAAACTGGGCCAACAAAAATGCCAAAAGTACTCTAAAATGAGACAGGTGCCTTTGATTTAAATCTGACCAGAGTTTTCAATCAATCTAGTCAATGTTCCACATACTCCGGGGAAGACAAGATAACTGTTCCCATAGCATCTGTCAGTTCTGTTCTTAATACATTTCCGTTGTTCACCTTCTCAAGGCCTTCTCCATGCTATCCAGCTAACCTGTAGTGGAATGTTGCCTGGTTTCCTTCAAGATAGACATTTACATGTCAGACAATGTCTGGAGCTATTCGTGAACCTGACCCCTGACACCCCACCCCTGACCTCAGATACCTTTGAGTTCAGAAACACCCGTCTACAAATATCTGCTTCTGCTGCGTGCCTGTGTGTGTATGTCTTTGTGCCTGTGTGCCAGTGTGTGTATGTCTTTGTGCCTGTGTGCCAGTGTGTGTATGTCTTTGTGCCTGTGTGCCTGTGTGTGTATGTCTTTGTGCCTGTGTGCCAGTGTGTGTATGTCTTTGTGCCTGTGTGCCAGTGTGTGTATGTCTTTGTGCCTGTGTGCCAGTGTGTGTATGTCTTTGTGCCTGTGTGCCAGTGTGTGTATGTCTTTGTGCCTGTGTGCCAGTGTGTGTATGTCTTTGTGCCTGTGTGCCAGTGTGTGTATGTCTTTGTGCCTGTGTGCCAGTGTGTGTATGTCTTTGTGCCTGTGTGCCAGTGTGTGTATGTCTTTGTGCCTGTGTGCCAGTGTGTGTATGTCTTTGTGCCTGTGTGCCAGTGTGTGTATGTCTGTCAGATGGATACTGATGTACTGTATAGTCGTGGTCAAAAGTTTTGAGAATGACACAAATACCAATTTTCACAAAGTCTGCTGCCTCTGCGGCATATAGAAGCAAACCGGATGGACATCATGAAAATGATCGGAGAGGTTGAGAGTAGAAGAAGTTCAGGAGCAAAAACTAAATAAAAATAAATATATATATAATAGAATTATTGTAAAATTGACTGTGTCCATAAGGTGTAGATAGTAAGTATAGGCCGGAAGTAGAGGCCTGGGCATTGTTGTTCACTAATTTACTCCAAGTAGGGAAAGGATGGCGGGGTTGAAAAGTAATAAAGGGGAGTATATATATATATAAAAACATGGGGGATTGGAAGTGATGCAGACAATTACATTGATAGAAGTTACAATCTGTCTGCAATATTAAGCTGATCCACCCCCACAAAAAAACAAAAAAAAAAAAAAAACAGGAAACAAACATCCATATATGAAATATCCAGAAACAATGAAGAAAATAAATCTGCTTTTATCATATCAGACACAAATCAGATGGGTACAAGCAATGGGCACAAATAAAATGTTCCCAAATGAATCATCAACAGCCCATGACACAGCATCAGCTGTTACCACACCACTCAGACACAAATCCATGCCTGAGAGATTTAAAATAAAACTTTAACAAATCAAATATCGATAAACCCAGAGTTTACAAAATCACAGTGTCCATCCGTACTGCTCAATACAAATGAGCAGAACTTAATGGGAACTTAAATGTTAATTAATTAATTATCAATAGACTATGAGTCTGCTGAATCACAGCGGGCCAGCCACTCAAGACACAGCTGACCATAAATCAGTGCTGAAGGAGAGTAAGCAGTGTGAATTAGTAATGAGGCAGAGAAACAGCAGACTTCAGACTCACAGGGTTGGAGGGAGGCCGCTCCATAATGACCTGATCCCTTCGCTGCGGACTATCTTAATAAAGGCATCCTGCAGAGAGAGGGTTAAAAAACCAGAGATAAAGAACTAATGCATGATACTGATGTACATGTTTATAAATGCTTAAGGGTCGCACCGAATGTGGATCTCCCATTTGTCTACGGTTTGTTCAGCACGCTGTTGATGTCTAACTGCCAACAGTTTTGTGTGATTCTACATGTAAAATCGGTTCGCACTCGGTTCGCAAATTACTGCCGGCACTCTGTTCAGAGGAGCTAAATACTCTCGGCAGGCAAATGCTATCGGTGTGTCCGAACCTTCATACATGTTAATAATGCTTGTGGTTAGCTTTCGATGGGTCCATCACTTAAGGCTGGTGCCAAGTCCCACCTAGGGCTGTGGCGGTCATGACATTTTGTCATCCAGTGATTGTGATGCAAATAACTGCCGGTCTCACGGTAATTAACCGTTAATTAACATAAACACATTTATGTAAGTTTATGTAAACACATTTATAGAGTTATTTATGTAACAAACGTTGGGCTATATGTTTTGATTTTTAATACATTCTAAGGCTGCATGGAGTGACTCTAATTATGATTAGGAAAAAGTCGCATGAAAGGCGTGAGCTCTGCTTTGTTTTTTTGCGGAGGCTGTACACACTTCATCAGTCTCTCATTCACAATTGGACAAGCACTTGATAATGCCTCGAATTTCCCAGTGGCATCCCCTTTGTGTGGCGGTAATGCCCCCTAAATAAATCCATGCTTTTTGTGGCCAGTGGCCGTTGTGCCCTTGGGCTGAATATAATAATTATAATTCCCTTCTCCCGGCTGCGCACTCCGAAGCTCCTCTCACTCACATGGTTCTCAGTCACGTGATCGGGTCTTTCTCACAGATTACAAGTGAAGACAGACACATCGGGGACGCAACTGCATGCGTCCTTATCCAATTCCGAGGCGCATATTGAAGATATTGGAAGAACTGTCCACATTTACTTTTCATCAGCCAACAAGATGAGTAGGCCTAACGAACAGCAAAAGCACTAGCCTATGTCAATCTACTATCCCCCAAAGTTGACCTATTCTATTCTGTGCAGGAAATAAATATTCCAAACATAGTCTGGGACAGTTGTGGGATGCGATTGATCCCAAATTAATACAACCACTAGCATCCAAAAAATGTGTTTAAGTAATGAGGCTGACACAACAGATCAGAACGTTTAGCTTAAAATGTTTATAAACTATTAGGCTATTTCGTCACATTATAAGCGCAGCAATGCGCACACGACAGTAGGATTTAAGCGCGAATGTTCCATTAGCAGGAAAACACCATTCTCAAAAGTGACCGCAAATACGATTATGCATGTGATGCTTTTATTATAAAGGTGCATTTTTATGGTGAAAATTATCTTCCCCAAACTTGAGCCAGTTAGGCTCTACACCCGTTGTAAAGCGGATTAATGTGCTTCATTTTAAGAAGTTATTTAGCCACTTTAGTTGTGATACAAACCTTATCAAAACATATAGGCCTATGGGCTGGGCTACATGAAGTGTACGACTATGATTTGAGAAAGTCGAAAAAAAAGGCATGCACTGTTTGTTGCCTTAAGCTGGGCATCATTCACAAGTGATAATATATCATTCACAAGTGATAGGCTAATATTGTCACCCATCAGACTATTCTTGATTTAATCTTGTCTTTACATGTACTAAATAATATATGTGTGAAATTTGTTTTGATTTAGAATGCACCATTATCATGCACAAATACTTGTCATCTATGCACTTAAATAGCAAATGGAGGACGCTATTCCTGTGGTTTATTTTCCTGCCAGCCAGATAGGCTATACTCCTGTTGTAAAGAGAGGCAATGTGCTTAATATTAGGAAAGTTGAGAAATAAATATAGTAGGCCTAGCCCATAGAAAGCTGATGGGATCTTCATATTTTTAAAAGAGGCCATCACTCTGTTTTCTCACGAAATTGCATAGCCAAAAAATATATATATATATAAAAAAACATTAACAAACAAAAAAGTCTGCTGCCTCAGTTTTAATGATGGCAATTTGCATATACTCCAGAATGTCATGAAGAGTGATCAGATGAATTGCAATTAATTGCCAAGTCCCTCTTTGTCATGAAAATGAACTTAATCCCCCAAAAACATTTCCACTGCATTTCAGCCCTGCCACAAAAGGACCAGGTGCCATCATGTCAGTGATTCTCTCGTTAACACAGGTGAGAGTGTTGACGAGGACAAGGCTGGAGATCACTCTGTCATGCTGATTGAGTTAGAATAACAGACTGGAAGCTTTAAAAGGAGGGTGGTGGTTGAAATCATTGTTCTTCCTCCGTTAATCATGGTTACCTGCAAGGAAACACGTGCTGTCATCATTGCTTTGCACAAAAAGGCCTTCACAGGCAAGGATATTGCTGCTAGTAAGATTGCACCTAAATCAACCATTTATCGGATCATCAAGAACTTCAAGGAGAGAGGTTCAATTGTTGTGAAGAAGGCGTCAGGGCGCCCAAGAATTTTTTTTTTGAGAAAAAAAAAACACGTTTTATAAGGAGGATGGGATCCACCCAAATCATTTGGGTTCCTGGATTCTTTCACAGCATTATAAGGCTGCGTTGAGACAATGACTTAGCCATGACCCAAGCCCAGCTCAGCTAATCCCTACCATTGTGACGCAGAGTTGTCAAAATGCTTCAGCAAATGTACATTACATCAGGGGCGTCGGTAGACACAATATAAGTAACCTAATTTATGTCCCTCTAACTGCCCTGAATGCCACCGCTGATCCTACAGCTATTGTGTGCAGTAATCATGTGCCTAAGAACCAGATTTACACTGTAAGCACTGAGCCAGTGTACCCGAGGAGGCAGTCCACTGTGTGCAGCTCACCGTGCACTAACATAAACAACATGAGCACATCTACTGCTGCTAAGCTTCCCAGTAAATAATAAAAACAAGGAAGCATCCCATTAGAAAAGTGCTCAAAATAGCCCACGTTAACATATGTAGCTTAAGGTTCATGAAATCAATAATTTGTTAGTAACAGATGACATTCATATTCTTACTATCTCTGAAACTCACTTAGATAATACCTTTGATGATACAGTGGTAGCTATACAAGGTTATAACATTTACAGAAAATATAGAAATGTCAATGGTGGAGGTGTTGCTATTTATATACAGAACCACATTCCTGTGAAGATTAGAGAGGACCTCATTTTAAATACTGTTGAAGTAATATGGCTACAGGTTCATCTGCCTCACCTAAAGCCAATTCTGGTGGGAAGCTGCTATAGACCACCAAGTGCTAACAGTCTGTATCTGGATAACATGTGTGAAATACTTGATAATGTATGTGATATCAATAGAGAGGTATACTTTCTGGGTGATTTAAATATTGACTGGCTATCATCAGGCCGCCCACTCAAGAGAAAGCTTCAAACTGTAACCAGTGGCTGCAACCTGGTTCAAGTTATCAGTCAACCTACCAGGGTGGATACAAACAGTACAGGAATTAAATCATCAAATCAAATCAAATCAAATTGTATTGGCCACATGCGCTGAATACAACAGGTCCAGACATTACAGTGAAATGCTTACTTACAGCCCTTAACCAACAGTGCATTTATTTTTAACAAAAAAATGTAAAAATAAAACAACAACAAAAAAAGTGTTGAGAAAAAAAAGAGCAGAAGTAAAATATAATAACAGTAGGGAGGCTATATATACAGGGGGGTACCGGTGCAGAGTCAATGTGCGGGGCACCGACTAGTTGAGGTAGTTGAAGTAATATGTACATGTGGGTAGAGTTAAAGTGACTATGCATAAATAATTAACAGAGTAGCAGCAGCGTAAAAGGATGGGGTGGGGGGGCAGTGCAAATAGTCTGGGTAGCCATGATTAGCTGTTCAGGAGTCTTATGGCTTGGGGGTAGAAGCTGTTGAGAAGTCTTTTGGACCTAGACTTGGCACTCCGGTACCGCTTGCCGTGCGGTAGCAGAGAGAACAGTCTATGACTAGGGTGGCTGGAGTCTTTGACAATTTTGAGGGCCTTCCTCAAAATCAACATGTATTGATCATATTTTTACTAATGCTGCAGAGAATTGTTTGAAAGCAGTATCCAAATCCTTTGGATGTAGTGATCACAATATTGTGTATAAGAGGTCATACAATACGTTTTCTAGTGATTCTGTCACGTTCGTTTATAGACGGGACGGACCAAGGCGCAGCGTGATATGCATACATGTTTATTTATACTGAATAAACACCACGACAAAACAACAAATGAAACGTGAAGTCCAAGGCAGACAAACAACATACCTCACACGGAACAAGATCCCACAACCCACTAGTGCCAATAGGCTGCCTAAGTATGGTCCCCAATCAGAGACAACGAGTGACAGCTGCCTCTGATTGGGAACGACACCGGCCAACATAGATCTAGACGATCTAGATCTAAACCTAGAACATACCACACAGAAAATACACACCCTGACTCAACAAATACGAGTCCCCAGAGTCAGGGCGTGACAGTACCCCCCCCCAAAGGTGCGGACTCCGACCGCACAACATAAACATAACAGGGTAGGGGCCGGGTGGGCATTCCGCCTCGGAGGCGGATCCGGCTCAGGGCATGACGACCTCTCACTCTTCACCTCCCTGTTGCGCCCCTGGTCTGGTCTAGACCTCGGCGCGTTGCTTCCCCTCTCCTTCCTCCCACGAAGTACCATGCCCTGTCTGGACCCTGGTGTGGGAGACCCCGAACCTGGAGAGGGGCTGACGTCTGGGTCTGGACTGGAGCCGCTGACCGGAGCTGCTGCTGGAAAAACGTATGTGTTATGGCTTTTCACCCCCTGCTATAATGTGGATAAAGAGTTACTTATCTAACAAAACACAGAGGGTGTTCTTTAATGGAAACCTCTCAAACATAATCCAGGTAGAATCAGGAATTTCCCAGGGCAGCTGTCTAGGCCCCTTACTTTTTTCAATCTTTACTAACGACATGCCACTGGCTTTGAGTAAAGCCAGTGTGTCTATGTATGCGGATGACTCAACACTATACACGTTAGCTACTACAGCAACTGAAATAACTGCAACACTTAACAAAGAGTTGCAGTTAGTTTCGGAATGGGTGGCAAGGAATATGCTGAATATTTCCAAAACTAAAAGCATTGTATTTGGGTCAAATCATTCACTAAACCCTAAACCTCAACTACATCTTGTAATGAATAATGTGGAATTTGAGCAAGTTGAGGTGACTAAACTGCTTGGAGTAACCCTGGATTGTAGACTGTCATGGTCAAAGCATATTGATACAACAGTTGCTAAGATGGGGAGAAGTATGTCCATAATTAAGCGCTGCTCTGCCTTCTTAACAACACTATCTACAAGGCAGGTGCTATGGGTCCTAGTTTTGTCGCACCTAGATTACTGTTCAGTAGTGTGGTCAGGTGCCACAAAGAGGGACTTGGGAAAATTGCAGTTGGCTCAGAACAGGGCAGCACGGCTGGCCCTTAAAAGCACACGGAGAGCTAACATTGATGACATGCATGTCAGTCTCTCCTGGCTCAGAGTGGAAGAGAGATTGACTTCATCACTGCTTGTTTTTGTGAGAGGTGTCGACGAGCTGAATGTACCGAGCTGTCTGTTTGGAATACTGGCACACAGCTCGGACACCCATGCATATCCCACAAGGCATGCCACCAGAGGTCTCTTCACAGTCCCCAAGTCAAGAACAGACTATGGGAGGCGCACAGTACTACATAGAGCCATGACTACATGGAACTCTATTCCACATCAGATAACTGATGCAAGCAGTAGAATCAGATTTAAAAAACAGGTAGAAATACACCTTGTGGAACAGCAGGGACTGTGTAGAGACACACACACAGGTACATACACACATACATATAGACACTCACTCTACACACACGTACACATGGATGTTGTATTGTAAATATGTGATAGTGGAGTAGTGGCCTGAGGGAACACACTAAATGTATTGGGTAAAGTGTTATGAAATATAATGTCATGTAATATTTTAAATTGTATATAACTGCCTTGGCAGCAGCTAATGGGGATCCGTAATAAATTACAAATACAAATGTGACTGGCGGGTAGAGTCTCGGGTAGAGTCTCGTGTGCGGCTGGTTTTCCTGCCAGAATGGACATGAGGAAAACTGATGGCCCAGGACAGCACAGTGGAAAAGATGATGTATGGAATGTTCCCTCAAATATTTACACAGCTCCTCAGAGTTTCACCACACACACACACACACACACACACACACACACACACACCCACCCACCCACCCACCCACCCACCCCCATACGGCAGTCCAGACCATAAACAATAGTCATCTTAACAAGGCCATAAACAGTAGCAGCCTGTCTGTTTCTCTCTCTGTTGCAGGTAAATGGGTCAGTCATTTAAATACATTTGCATCACTGTCTTGAATCTGTGTTACGGTAAACGTGTGTGTGAAACACTGGGGTCCTTTTACAGCAAAGTATTGTTTGTTTAGTGATCTGTTGTGACATTTAGTGGAGGAATGCCATACCACAACGATAAGAGTTCAAACACACTGATGACGTATGATACTGTATTGCAGCCTAACCCTGCGAAAACATAAATTACATCATCGTGAGCATGTCAGCACTCGAAGTGACAAACAACCAAAACAAGTTGGAGGCCAAGACTTCACCGAGGCAATCAGCAGATCTTTTCCGGACGGTTGTGTGGGGAAAACTGTACTATAGTCAGTGCTGCTGGGATTGTGAGGAAGAAGCACTGGATTTGGGAGAGGGAGAGAAGCTCAATGTGTTTCTGATTGTGTGTGTGTGTGTGTGTGTGTGTGTGTGTGTGTGTGTGTGTGTGTGTGTGTGTGTGTGTGTGTGTGTGTGTGTGTGTGTGTGTGTGTGTGTGGGTGTGTGTGTGTGTGTGTGTGTGTGTGTGTGTGTGTGTGTGTGTGTGTGTGTGTGTGTGTGTGTGTGTGTGTGTGTGTGGGTGTGTGTGTGGGTGTATGTGTGCATGCACCCCGCTGAAAGCCTCCAGCCTCTCAGTGATAAATAACCTCATTACACGAGAGCTCATGTCCACCGCTAACGGATGACAGGAGGGAAGATTCAGACAAGTCTAGATCACACACACATACACACCATACACACAAGACATGCTTAAGTACACACACACATACACACACACACACACCCTACACACAAGACATGCTTAAGCACACACACACATACACACACACACACACACCCTACACACAAGACATGCTTAAGCACACACACACACACACACACACACTATACATGCTAAAGCACATGCACATGGACAAGCACATACACACAAACACATGCACACACACACACCCACAATCACACAAATGTATGAATACCAGAGAGTATGGAGAGTCCACACAACGGCAGAACAGTACAAGCTCATCAAGGCGCAACAGAAATCACACCACCATCACAAAACACAATAATATAATATCCTGCACGATTACATCAGAGAAAAATATTTATGTCTACTGACAACAAGACACAGGTTAGTCAAACAGAGAAGGAAGGCCTTGACGATAGCTAAAGCAGCTACAACAATACTTTACATAACACATTTATGGGCAAAACCAAATAACAGACACACATACCATGCTAAAGCCATCTACAGAATCCAAAGTATCCGCAGTATGGAAAATCGCTCTAGGTATCAAAGACAGTACAGCATTTGTTTTTGAGGTGAGCTCTCTGAGTTCTCCCATGTCTAAGTGTGGTGGAACACTCATGTTGTTGGCCGGTGTAGCTGGCAGTGATTGGACAGTGGTACAGAACACGGTGGGTCAACATGAAGGGAAACCCCAACAAGCAGGACACAACCTCTCCAAAGATGAAAAGGAGACAAACATCTAACAGACGTGATCGTTAACTCTTTTACGTTGTGTTTTTAAAGAAAAGAATGCCAGCCAATGGTCCTAGTTGATCTGTAGTTTACTCTCTGGCCATAGACAAAAACGAAGCACATTAGATGTGACGGAGAGAAGTCTGTTGATAAATTCTTTGCTGGGTAATCACTGGTCTCGACACATGTTATTTATGTTGTGTTGAAGATTCCAGTTGGTGGTAGGTGTGATAATGAACTATGATACTGTATTACAACCGAACCCTGTGAAAATAAAAAGTAATCATGAGCATGTCAGCACTCCAAGTGAAAAACAACCAAAACAAGTTGGAGGCCAAGACTTCACTCAGGCACCGATGGATTGTTTTTTGTTGTTGCCATGCGCTGAGGAAGCACACACTGATGATGAAAATAAGCCAAACATGTTGCGAGGCGTACAGTGAATTCCAAGTAATCACTGGGCTCTGCACATGTTTTTATGTTGTGTTGAGGATCGCAGTTGGTGGTGGGTGTTGCATATCGTTTGGCTTTCACTAACAAGTGCTGCTCAGGGGACTCAGACGTTTTGAAACAACAGATTTGGTGTTGGGGACATTTGCGTACATGTAAAGCAAACCTCTTCAAAGATCCACTTTATTTGCCCATCTCATCTGCCAATAACCTGATTAAGTCAAAATCGTACTTGTAAATAATGCAATATTAACATTTAAAAGCACAATGCCATACGCCTACACACTAACTGACAGGGAGATGAAATAGAGATCCCATCTCCAAAAAATAAAAATATTTTCCCTGATTTTTAGAGGTTCCATGTGTGAAATGATCTGTATTATTTTAGCCGAGGCATGATGACAAAAGGCAGACTCTCTGTGGCATGTTTTTCTCCTCTTTGGTTTGAGAAACTGCGTGTAAAATGTGGTGGAATCAATATTCCAACTGAGACAAAGATGTGAAGAATGATGAGGGGCATCTTGAAATACTCTCAAGGCCATTGCAACATGATGGGAGAAAGAGAGAGGAAAGAGAGAGAGAGAGAGAGAGAGAGAGAGAGAGAGAGAGAGAGAGAGAGAGAGAGAGAGAGAGAGAGAGAGAGAGGGTGAGAGAGATTATTGAGAGAGAGATTATTGAGAGAGAAAGAGATTATTGAGAGAGAGAGAGAGAGAGAGAGAGAGAGAGAGAGAGAGAGAGAATAGAGATATTATTGATAGAGAGATAGAGATATTATTGAGAGAGAGGGTGATAGAGATATTATTGAGAGAGAGAGAGGGTGTGAGAGACAACGTTAGGAAGATACATGATGAGAGAGTCATACAGAGATTCAAGAGAGAGAGAGAGAGAGAGCGAAAGACTGAGAGATTGATGTGTGTTTGTTTTGCTAGCTGGCTGATCCGCTATAGTGTTAAACACTCTGTAGTCGGGGCTCCCTCTGTTCTCCACCGGGTGATTAACACAAATAAACCACTGGGAGAAACTCAGTGCAGCTCTGCTCTGGGGAAGCGGTTAGAGGGTTGAGTGGTCAGGAGGCTCCAGAGGCTACAGTGTGTGTCAGGACAACGTGCTAGCAGCTAGCGATGAAGCTCACAGAGAACACACACAAACACTGTTGAGTGTTCTCAGATCATCATGTGTGTAGATGGAGAAAGAGAGCGGGATCTGGATATCATAAACATTACAATGCTGCTGTACTTTTTCAAAAGTAAAGCATCCCAGCCATTCACACACTCTAAGTCCACCACCACGAAGGACTCCAAGCTGTCTCTGCAGCATCTGAGGTGAATCTCAATGACAGATGAAGATGAACCATTAAAGCAGACCATTCCTCCTAACAGCATTCCAGCTCCGTACTGAGCCCCTACACAGAGACAACAGATCCCAGAACAGCCTCAGGTGGTTGTCAACGGGGATGATATTCACCATGTACCAGCCTTTTTGAATAAAAACCCTCTATAGCAGGGGGACTCAGATCTGATCCAGGTCTTCTGCAATAATGCTGCTTTTTTCTCCTTATGAATTGATTGATTGATTAATTTCACTGATTGACCACAGAGAGCCCACTCACCTAGAACCCCAGATTAGAGGGGAGGAATGAAAACCAGCAGTGTTGTGGACATCAAAGCCAGGAGTTGAGAAAGGTGGCTCTATGAATCATGCGTGATATTTTTAGACTGCAGATCATTATAATTTTTTTATAGATACAGTACCAGTCAAAAGTTGTGACACACCTACTCATTCAAGGGTTTTTCTTTATTTTTACTATTTTCTACATTGTAGAATAATAGTGAAGACATCAACACTATGAAATAACACATATGGAATCATGTAGTAAGCAAAAAAGTGTTAAACAAATCAAAATATATGTTATATTTGAGATTCTTCAAAAGCCACCCTTTGCCTTGATGACAGCTTTGCACACTCTTGGCATTCTCTCAACCAGCTTCACCTGGAATGCTTTTCCAACAGTCTTGAAGGAGTTCCCACATATGCTGAGCACTTGTTGGCTGCTTTTCCTTCACTCTGCGGTCCGACTCATCCCAAACCATCTCAATTGGGTGGAGGTCGGGGGATTGTGGAGGCCAGGTCATCTGATGCAGCACTCCATCGCTCTACTTCTTGGTAAAATAGCCCGTACACAGCCTGGAGGTGTGTTGGGTCATTGTCCTGTTGAAAAACAAATGATAGTCCCACTAAACCCAAACCAGAAGGGATGGCGTATCGCTGCAGAATGCTGTGGTAGCCATGCTGGTTAAGTGTGCCTTGAATTCTAAATATATCACACACAGTGTCAACAGGACAATGACCCAACACACCTTCAGGCTGGGTATGATGCTACAAGCTTGGCACACCTGTATTTGGGGAGTTTCTCCCATTCTTCTGTCCAGATCCTCTCAAGCTCTGTCAGGTTGGATGGGGAGAGTCGCTGCACAGCTATTTTCAGGTCTCTCCAGAGATGTTCGATCGGGTTCAAGACCGGGCTCTGGCTGGGCCACTCAAGGACATTCAGAGAAGCCACTCCTGCATTGTCTTGGCTGTGTGCTTAGGGTCGTTGTCCTGTTGTAAGGTGTACGTTCGCTCCAGTCTGAGGTCCTGAGCCCCCTGGAGCAGGTTTTCATCAAGGATCTCTATGTACTTTGCTCCATTAATCTTTTCCTCGATTCTGACTAGTCTCCCAGTCCCTGCCGCTGAAAAACATCCCCACAGCATGATGCTGCCACCACCATGCTTCACCGTAGGGATGGTGCCAGGTTTCCTCCAGACATGACGCTTGGCATTCAGGCCAAATAGTTCAATCTTGGTTTCATCAGACCAGAGAATCTTGTTGCTCATGGTCTGAGAGTCTTTAGGTGCCTTTTGGCAAACTCCTAGCGGGCTGTCATGTGCCTTTTACTGAGGAGTGGCTTCCGTCTGGCCACTCTACCATAAAGGCCTGATTGGTGGAGTGTTGCAGAGATGGTTGTCCTTCTGGAATGTTCTCCCATTTCCACAGAGGAACTCTGGAGCTCTGTCAGAGTGACCATCGGGTTCTTGGTCACCTCCCTGACCAAGGCCCTTCTCCACCAATTGTTCAGTTTGGCCGGGCAGCCAGCTCTAGGAAGAGTCTTGGTGGTTCCAAACTTCTTCCATTTAAGAATGATGGAGGCCACTGTGTTCTTGAGGACCTTCAATGCTGCAGAAATGTTTTGGTACCCGTCCTCAGATGTGCCAGATGTGCCTTGACACAATCCTGTCTCGGAGCTCTACGGACAATTCCGTCGACCTCATGTCTTGGTTTTTGCTCTGACATGCACTGTCAACTGTTGGACCTTATATAGACGGGTGTGTGCCTTTCCAACTAATGTCCAATCAATTTCATTTACCACAGGTGGACTCCAATCAAGTTGTAGAAACATCTCAAGGAGGATCAATGGAAACAGGACGCATCTGAGCTCAATTTCGAGTCTCATAGCAAAGGGTTTGAATACTTATGTAAATAAGGTATTTCTGTTTTACATTTTTTATAAATTTGCAAACATTTATAAAAACCTGTTTTTGCTTTGTCATTATGGGGTATTGTATGTAGATTGCTGAGGATTATTATTTTTTAAATCCATTTTTGAATAAGGCTGTAACATAACAAAATGTTGAAAAAGTCAAGGGGTCTGAATACTTTCCGAGGGCACTGTACATACCCCACCAATACTGTAAACCCCAAGGCATTTTGAACTCATATACTTCTAGTAAATTGAATTCAAAGTAAATGAAAAGTCATTATTACTTAAAATATTCATGTACTGACTCAAAACTAAATGAAAAGTCACATCTACTATTTTTGTTAAAGTTCTGATAACAAATCAAATTTTTACCCAGAATGCTCTAATGCAGGTCGATTTTTTTTTTTTTTTGGGGGATTTTGGGAAAGTTACCAAAAAAATGTTTACCCTACTTGCAGACCTGATGCGGCCTGTAAACCATGAGTTTCAGGCTACTGTATAATAATAGTAATAAATAGTAATGCTAGGCCTCAAAATAAGGCCTTATGAGATATCTAAGGTACTTAAATAAAGAGTTTAATTATAATGATAATTTTAGCCTAGGAACTCACATGGTTAATGCCACAGGAATTCAACAAACATTTCTCTGTCACTAACAAATACAGTCATGGGTGGTAACTCTACAATTCACTCGAAAAGGCAAGGCACACTGGGAAATTATATTGGAGGAGTGGCTTAGTGGGGAGTTACTCAATATTTTTAAGCTAATACAACTCAAATCTGGACCCCCTACAGGGTCACATTGACTCAGTTTTAGTAATGACTACAAAATAACTTTAAGTAACTGTACTCAGATATAATAAGTGCAATGGTTTAAAAAATTTTTTGTAATGGCAGCACATTGGGGTTTAAAGTGCAGAACAGGCAAAGTGTAAATACAGGACTAAGATCAACTCCTACTATGCCGGCTCTGATGCTCGACAGGGCGTGCAAACTATCAGAGATTACAAAGGGAAACCCAGCAGCGAGCCTACCAGATTAGCTAAATGTCTTCTATGCTCACTTCGAGGCAAGCAACACTGAACCATGCATGAGAGCACCAGCTGTTCCAGATGACTGTATGATCTCACTCTCCGTAGCTGATGTGAGTAAGACCTTTAAACAGGTTTAAACAACAACCTGACGACACAACGGTGGTAAGACTGATCACCAACGACAATGAGGCAGCCTATAGGGAGGAGGTCAGGGACCTGGCAGTGTGGTGCCAGGATAACAACCTCTCCCTCAATGTCTGCAAGAAAGGAGCTGATCAAGGACTACAGGAAATGGAGGGGTGAGCACGCCCCCATCCACATCGATGAGGCTGTAGTGGAGCGGGTCGAGAGCTTCAAGTTCCTCAGTGTCCACATCACTATGGAATTAACATGTTCCAAACATACCCAGACAGCTATGAAATGGACACGACAGCGCCTCTTCCCCTCAGGAGGCTGAAAATATTTGGCATGGGCCCTCAGATCCTCAAAAAGTTATACAGCTGCACCATTGAGAGCATCTTGACTGGTTTCATTACCGCTTGGTAAGGCAACTGCAAGGCACCCGACCTCAAAGCGCTACAGAGGGTGGTGAGTACAGCCCAGTACATCACTGGAGCTGAGCTCACTTCCGTCCAGGACCTCTATTACATTTACATTTTAGTCATTTAGCAGACGCTCTTATCCAGAGCGACTTACAGTTAGTGAGTGCATACATTATTTTTTCATTTTTTCATACTGGCCCCCCGTGGGAATCGAACCCACAACCCTGGCGTTGCAAGCACCATGCTCTACCAACTGAGCTACATCCCTGCTGGCCATTCCCTCCCCTACCCTGGACGACGCTGGGCCAATTGTGCGCCGCCCCTTGAGGTCTCCCGGTCGCGGCCGGCTACGACAGAGCCTGGATTCGAACCAGGATCTCTAGTGGCACAGCTAGCACTGCGATGCAGTGCCTTAGACCACTGCGCCACCAGGCGGTGTCAGAGGAAGGCCCCAAAAATTGTCAAAGACTCCAGCCACCCAAGCCATAGACTGTTCTCTCTACTACCGCACAGCAAGCGGTACCAGTGCACCAAGTCTGGAACCAACAGGACCCTGAACACTTTCAACCCCCAAGTGGTAAGACTGATAAACAAGACAGCAAAATAGCTAACTACCTGCATTGACCCTTTTTTGCACTAACTCTCTTGCACTGGACTCTACCCACACACTCACACTTACTTACACTGACACCCCAACACACACATACACACACACACACACTTTCATACTCACCACATACGCTCCTGCTACTGTCTATTATCTATCCTGTTGCCTAGTCACTTTACCCCTACCTACGGTTGAAGTCGAAAGTTGACATACACTTGGAGTCATTAAAACTATTTTTCCAACCACTCCACACATTTCTCGTTAACAAACTATAGTTTTGGCAAGTCGGTTAGGACATCTACTTTGTGCATGACACAAGTAATCTTTCCAACAATTGTTTACAGACAGATTATTTCACTTATAATTCACTGTATCACAATTCCAGTGGGTCAGAAGTTTACATACACTAAGTTGACTATGCCTTTAAACAGCTTGAAAAATTCCAGAAAATGATGTAATGGCTTTAGAAGCGTCTGATAGGCTAATTGACATAATTTGAGTCAATTGGAGGTGTACCTGTGGATGTATTTCAAGGCCTATCTTCAAACTCAGTGCCTCTTTGCTTGACAACATGGGAAAATCTAAAGAAATCAGCCAAGACCTCAGAAAAACATTGTAGACCTCCACAAGTCTGGTTCATCCTTGGGAGCAATTTCCAAATGCCTGAAGGTACCAAGTACATCTGTACAAACAATAGTATGCAAGTATAAACACCATGGAAACACGCAGCCGTCATACCGCTCAGGAAGGAGACGCGTTCTGTCTCCTAGAGATGAACGTACTTTGGTGCGAAAAGTGCAAATCAATCCCAGAACAACAGCAAAGGACCTTGTGAAGATGCTGGAGGAAACAGATACAAAAGTATCTATATCCACAGTAAAACGAGTCCTATATCGACATAACCTGAAAGGCCGCTCAGCAAGGAAGAAGCCACTGCTCCAAAACCGCCATAAAAATGCCAGACTACGGTTTGCAACTTCACATGGGGACAAAGATCGTACTTTTTGGAGAAATGCCCTCTGGTCTGATTAAACAAAAATAGAACTGTTTGGCCATAATGACCATCATTATGTTTGGAGGAAAAAGGGGATTACTTGCAAGCCGAAGAACACCATCCCAACAGTGAAGCACGGGGGGTGGCAGCATCATGCTGTGGGGGTGCTTTGCTGCAGGAGGGACTGGTGCACTTCACAAAATAGATGGCATCATGAGGAAGCAAAATTATGTGGATATATTGAAGCAACATCTCAAGACATCAGTCAGGAAGTTAAAGCTTGGTCGCAAATGGGTCTTCCAAATGGACAATGACCCCAAGCATACTTCCAAAGTTGTGGCAAACTGTTTTAAGGACCACAAAGTCAAGGTATTGGAGTGGCCATCACAAAGCCCTGACCTCAATCCTATAGAAAATGTGTGGGAAGAACTGAAAAAGTGTGTGCGAGCAAGGAGGCCTACAATCCTGACTCAGTTACACCAGCTCTGTCAGGAGGAATGGGCCAAAATTCACCCAACTTATTGTGGGAAGCTTGTAGAAGGCTACCCGGAAAGTTTGACCCAAGTTAAACAATTTAAAGGCAATGCTACCAAATACTAATTGAGTGTATGTAAACGTCTGACCCACTGGGAATGTGATGAAATAAATAAAAGCTGAAATAAATCATTTTCTCTACTATTATTCTTACATTTCACATTCTTAAAATAAAGTGGTGATCCTAACTGACCTAAGACAGGGAAGTTTTACTAGGATTAAATGTCAGAAATTGTAAAAAACTGAGTTTAAATGTATTTGGCTAAGGTGTATGTAAATCTCTGACTTCAACTGTACATAGCTACCTCAATTACCTCGTACCCCTGCACATCAACTCGGTACTGGTACTCCCTGCATAGTATATAGCCATGTTATTCCTATGTTATCTTTAACTCTGCATTAACCCTGCATTGTTGAAAGGGACCTATAGTGAAGCATTTCACTGTTAGTCTACACCTATTGTTCACCAAGCAGATGGTAAATAACATTAGATTTGATTTGTAGTCTAGTGACATTGGAACCCAATGGGAACCCAGCTCTCTCATGCACTGGTGACAATGGTGACACATTACTCCCGTCATAAGAACAGCTGGAATGGGTTGGAAGGAAAAGTGTCGTACTACACACGTCAGTTAGTCGTTGTGTATCAAAAGCTATGGGGAACAAGGAGGTTTCACGTATCGAAGCTCCAACTCTCTGTGAGATCGACTTTTGTGTCTTTAAAGGAACACAACTGAAATTGGTACCATGGCTATATGAAAGACCACAGGCAAGACCATCTTTCAAATCTGCTCCCTCAATGCTTCAAAGCAGTCAATATGAGGCCTTTCTCAGTACACAGGGGAATCCCTGTGAGATCATGTTGGAGAAATCAGCATACATCTGAAGGAAGAAAATACAATATTGGTTCTCTGACGTTTACTGTTCCTCGTTACATTTGTACACTTCAATGTGTTAGGAAAACAGCAATCCTCTTGAGGACAATAACATCCATCTATTTTCTCTCCATGACCAGCCTTATCTCTGGATACACAAACACAAGTTTGGTTTTGCTCTCTCTTTCTCTTCCATCTGGCAATGAAGTGAGTAAAGAATCATTGAGTGATGCTTTGACACAACGTGTTGGAGGGGGTGGGAAACCTGTGGTTAATATGTAACGAAACAGTGATCTACCTCAAGTCCAAAGCACCTGAAACACATCCATGATTCCTCAGCCCTGACTTCTTACAGGGTATATCCACCTCAAACCAAATCAAATCAAATGTTATTTGTCACATGCGCCGAATACAACAGGTAGACCTTACCGTGAAATGCTTACTTACTAGCACTTAACCAACAATGCAGTTCAAAAAATAGAGTTAAGAAAATATTTACTAAATAAACAAAAGTTAAAAATAAAATAAAAAGTACCGGTACCGAGTCAATGTGCGGGGGTACAGGTTTGACGAGGTAATTGAAGTAATATGTACATATAGGTAGGGGTAAAGTGACTATGCATAGATAATAAACAGCGAGTAGAAGCAGTGTAAAAACAAGGGGGGGTCAATGTAAATAGTCTGGGTGGCCATTTGATTAATTGTTCAGCAGTCTTATGGCTTGGGGGTAGAAGCTGTTAAGGAGCCTTTTGGACCTAGACTTGGCGCTCCGGTACCTGTGATCCCTCCTGTGTGGAAACACACACACACACACAGAGATAGAGACACACACAGACACACACACTGGGATCCCTCCTTTTCGTCTTACACACTGCAGGTGTTGCTTAGACAGACTGTGGGAAAGTCAACGCAAAGTTAGTTGACAGATGAATAAATAAAAAGACAACAACAAGAAGTTGAGGTGCCACAGGGAGAAAAGGTATTTAGTCAGTGCCAGCAGTCGTGGACATATCTGTAATGAGCATAAGTACAAGCCTGATTGCACTTAATTTGTGATATATCCAGTAATTTACCGGGTGCAATTATTATTATTATGTTGTTATTACTGAGATGGAGGAGGAAAAATACGCCTGGTGTTTCATATCACACACAACTGTCAATCTCTCAAAATACATCATATATTATTATCATAGACCTCTTTCTCATTTCTCTCTCTCTCTCTCTCTCTCTCTCTCTCTCTCTCTCTCTCTCTCTCTCTCTCTCTCTCTCTCTCTCTCTCTCTCTCTCTCTCTCTCTCTCTCTCTCTCTCTCTCTCTCTCTCTCTCTCTCTCTCTCTCTCTCTCTCTCTCTCTCTCTCTCTCTCTCTCCCTCCCTCCCTCCCTCCCTCCCTCCCTCCCTCCCTCCCTCCCCCCCTGCATTTCTCATTAAAATAGTTTCCAGCCATAGGGGTTTGAAACAGCTGGCCTCAGGTAGCACCTGCTGCAGTCACCACCAGACTGCAGTTTGGTTTCATCGCATTGGCCCCTGACTCCGGAGCTGGCCTCTCACCAAGCAGATTCCTTGAATTCTCTCTTTTCCACTCCACTGCAAAGAGCCGGGCTGCTATACTGCTGTTTTGTATGTGTTTTTGTTCCAAAACACACAAGAGATTGAATGAAATCACTCGGTGTGTAATAGTTGTGCATTTAGGGGAATTGGGGGCAATTGTCACCAAAATTATACAAAGGAAAAACAGAAGTGTATCACATTGTGGCGGGTGTAGGACTTACGCAACACTGGCCTATACAAATTATTTTAGGTTCTAGTTGGTCAAATTTGCAACCATTGTAAAATGGTTAAAAGCCTGACGGTCAACAGCATCTCTGTACTGTGACGTTTTGAAAAACTAGATATCACTGAGTGACGTGACATATTTCTAGTCAGTTGATCTGCCTCTTTGACACTGCCTCAGAACTCACTGTGTCACTGTAACTGTTCCCAGACCAGTGATAGAGTGGCTCGGTCCAGTCCAGGCAGTGATTGCAGGGGCCAATAAGGGGAGAGCAAGGGAGATATCCAGATCCAGCAGCAGGCACTGTTAGGCTATGGTTCAACCCAGCACTCAGAGAAAACAACACGACAAAGGGAGTGGAAGAAACAAAAATATTTAATCAAAGTTAAAATTGTCTTAGTCCAAAAACAACTGAAGTAAAGGAACAGAGTGGGCTAGTCGGCTCCGGAGGAAGGAGAGGCTGAGGCAGGCAGGCAGGCAGGCAGGCAGGCAGGCAGGCAGGCAGGCAGACCGACAGGCAGGAAGGCAGGCAGGTTGGGAGATATGTCCGAAACGCTCTGGTAAGAACAACGATCTGGCGCCGGTGGAGAGCCATGCCCAGGAATAAGTAGTGCAGGTTGATGAGAGAATAGGATGCAGCTGCGTAGGCAGGAATCACTGGAAACAACCCGCAGCTGCACAGGAGAGGCAGATCCTGAGCACGCCCCTGATCCACTCCAGACACACCCACATAAAGGGGACAAACACACATACAGATACAACAGAAAAGAAGGGACAAAACAAGGAGGAAGGGAAACAGAAAAGGGAGAGACAAGCTGCCCACATAACAGTACCCCCTCAATGGTCGCCACCTGGCGACCCACCAGGCCTGTCAGGGTTGTCGTGATGGAAGTCCGTGATCAGCTGAGGATCCAACACAAAACGCTTAGGGACCCAAGACCTCTCCTCTGGTCCATAACCTTCCCAATCGACTAGGTATTGGAGACCCCTACCCCGCCTCCGAGAGTCCAGGAGCCTACTGACGGTGTAGGCCGGATGGTCGTCAATGAGGCGAACAGGTGGAGGTGGATCAGCCGGCGGACACAAAAGGCTGGAGGACACAGGTTTCAGTTGGGAGACGTGGAAAGTAGGGTGTATCTTCATGGCTGAAGGCAACTTCAAACGAACCGCAGCGGGGTTAATGATGGACTCCACCACAAACGGACCCAGGTACCGAGGAGACAGCTTGCGTGATTTGGTACGAAGAGGTACGTTCTTAGATGACAGCCAAACCTCTTGACCAGGATGAAACACAGGTGCGGGAGTCCTGCTCCTATCCGCTGTTGTCTTGTTCCTGTCGGTGGTCCCGCAAGCAATGCTTCCCGAGCGTCGCTCCACACTCTCTGGCAGCGGCGGAGGTTCTCCTGAACCGAAGGAACAGCCAATTCCTTCTCCTGAGCAGGAAACAGAGGGGGTTGATAACCCATGGTAACCTCGAAGGGTGAAAGACCGGTGGCAGAGGCGGTGAGGGAGTTGTGGGCGTACTCTATCCAGGGCAGATGTTTGGCCCAGGATGATGGATGTTGAGCAGCCACACAACGAAGGGTTGCTTCGAGGTTTTGATAGGCTCTTTCTGTTTGACCGTTGGTCTGGGGATGAAACCCTGAGGACAGACTAACGGAAGCACCCAAAGCAGAACAGAAAACCTTCCAAACACGGGAAGTAAACTGTGGGCCTCTATCAGATACGATGTCCACAGGTATTCCATGGGGACGGAATACATGTTGGACTAGGAGGTCCGCTGTCTCACTGGCAGACGGTAATTTTGGTAATGCTATATAGTGGACAGATTTAGAGAATCTGTCCACAATGGTAAGTATAGTATCATTACCTTCAGACTTGGGTAGGCCGGTGACAAAATCCATGGCAATGTGGGACCAGGGACGGCTGGGAACTGGGAGGGGTAGCAGCAGCCCCGAAGGGGACTGATGGGAGGCTTTGCCCCGAGCACAGGTTGAACAGGCTGCCACAAAAGCCCGAACGTCAGTTTCCATTGAAGGCCACCAAAAATGTCTCCTAAGCAGCGTCAACGTGCGTCTCATCCCAGGGTGACCAGCAAAACGGGAGGTGTGAATCCACTGCAACACCTGAGACCGGACCGTCTCGGGAACAAAGAGTAGGTTGGGAGGTCCATCACCCGGTCCCGGGTCCGTGGCAAGTGCAGTCTTCACAAGAGACTCGATCTCCCACTGAACAGCCGCCACGACGCATGAGGAAGGCAGGACTGCCTCAGGCTTGCTGGTCTCCGAAGGGTCAGCAAACTGGCGGGACAAAGCATCTGGTTTAACATTTCTTGACCCCGGTCTGTATGTAAGAATAAAGTTAAACCTACTAAAAAACAGGGCCCATCTGGCTTGGCGTGAGTTGAGTCTCTTAGTGGCTTGGATGTAAGCCAAGTTTTTGTGGTCAGTCCAGACCACAAACGGCAGTTCAGCTCCATCCAGCCAGTGCCGCCATTCTTCCAGTGCAAGCTTGACCGCCAGCAGTTCCCGGTTTCCAACGTCGTAATTCCGTTCTGTGGGTGACAATTTCTTGGAGAAAAAAGCACAGGGGTGAAGCTTTTGGTCAGTGGGGGAGCGCTGGGAGAGGACTGCTCCCACACCTGAGTCCGACGCGTCCACCTCCACAACAAACTGCAGAGAGGTATTGGGGTGTATCAACACGGGGGAGGTGGAAAACAGTTCCTTCAAAACCCCTACCGCCTGCTCCGCCTCAGGGGACCACCGAAAAGGGACTTTAGGAGATGTGAGTCTTGTAAGGGTGCCACCACTCTACTAAAACCCTTAATGAATCTACGGTAGAAGTTAGCAAAGCCCAAAAATCGTTGAAGTTGCTTACGGGTGGTGGGTGTGGGCCATTCCGTCACTGCCCGGATCTTCTCGGGGGTCCGCCTTCACCTGCCCGCTCTCAATTATGAATCCAAGGAACGATGTAGACTGTTTGTGGAACTCACACTTCTCTGCTTTGACGTACAGCTTGTTCTCCAAGAGCCGTTGAAGGACTTGACGGACGTGTGACTCATGCTCCTCGGGTGACTTGGAAAAAACAAGAATATCATCCAGGTATACAAAGACAAAACGGTTAAAAAATCCCTAAGAACATCGTTCACCATGGCTTGGAAAACCGCAGGGGCATTTGAAAGCCCAAAGGGCATGACCAAATACTCAAAATGTCCCAGTGGAGTGTTGAAAGCGGTTTTCCACTCATCTCCCTTTCGGATTCGGACAAGGTGATAAGCATTCCTGAGGTCGAGCTTGGAAAACACTGTGGCGCCATGCAGAGGTTCAAAAGCTGAGTTGATGAGTGGAAGGGGATACTTGTTTTTAACAGTTATGTTGTTTAAACCCCTGAAATCGATACAGGGGCGTAACGACTTGTCCTTCTTTTCCACGAAAAAGAAACCTGCACCCAAAGGAGACGACGAGGACGGATTATGCCCGAGACCAGAGAATCACCAATGTACTGCTCCATTGCCTCTCTTTCCGGTCGGGACAGATTGTATAACCGACTAGAGGGCAAGGGAGCACCAGGAAGCAGTTCAATAGGGCAATCATAAGGCCTATGTGGTGGTAGAGACAGAGCCTTGTCCTTACTGAAAACCTCCGCTAAGTCATGGTATTCTTTGGGGACAGATGACAGATCAAGAGGAGCTGAGGGAGGAGTTGGGTTACACTTAGTGGGGGAACCGCTGACCTCAGGCACTCGGAATGGCAGTTAGTGCTCCAACTGAGAATGGTGTGACGTGTCCAATCAATTTGTGGGTTGTGAAGAGCCAACCAGGGGAAGCCAAGGATTAGGGAGGTAGCTGAGCCAGACATAACTCTTAGCTGAATGCTTTCACAGTGATTGCCAGAAATCACTAGGGAAACGGGGGTGGTTTGATGAGTTATCTCCGCGAGGAGGCGCCCATCAAGGGCTGTGACCCGAATGGGGGTAGGTAGTGGCTCCATGGGGATACGAGCTTGTGTAACGAACTGGTGGCTAATAAAGTTATCTTCTGCACCTGAGTCTATGAGAGCTGAGAGTGGCAGGGAATGACTCTGGAAACATAAGGTTACAGGTACTTGTAATCGGGGAATGATGGGTTCAGGATCTAACTCTGGGCTCGCAAGTAGACCCACCGTTACGAGCGAGCCTTGTCTTTTGGCCGCTTAGGGCATGTAGCCAGAATGTGTGTGGCGTCTCCACAGTACAGGCACTCACCCGCCTGGAGGCGCCGTTGCCGCTCTGCTGGAGGTAGTCGAGCTCGACCCACTTGCATAGGTTCCTCCTCTGTGCTCGGGATGGAATCAGGAACAAGAAGCTGCCGACTCCGGAGAGGAGAGACTCGAGTGGTTGAAGGCTGGGGAACTCGTCCTCCTAGATGTGGCCGATCGCCTCTCTCCCGACGCCTCTCCCGCAACCGATTGTCTAGCTTGATGGACAGGGAAACGAGAGAATGTAAATCATGTGGCTCATCACGAGCAGCCAGTTCATCCTTAATGGCTTCATTCAAACCGTTTAGAAATGCTCCTTGAAGTGCCACATTGTTCCACTTGGAGTCCGCTGCCAACGTCCAGAACTCAATAGAGTACTCTGCCACACTGTTAGAACCCTGCCTCAAATTAAAAAGTATCTTGGAGGAATTACCCACATGGTCAGGATGGTCAAAAACAGTCTTCAATTTAGCAGAGAAATCAGCAAAAAATCAATCCAGTCAAAGTTTGATCTGAGCACACAGCCTCAGCCCAAACCAGAGCTTTCCCTCTTAACAGCCCCAGAACATAATGTACCTTAGATGAATCAGTAGAAAACGACAGTGGTCTCTGCCGAAAAATCAAGTCACACTGAAGCAAAAATCCCCGGCACTTGTCCAATTCTCCATTGAACGGTTCAGGCGACGTGACAGGGGGTTCCCGACGGAACGAAGCCTGCCTAGTGTCCGAGGAAACAACTTGGGGTGCATCAAACTGGGGGTCAGAGAGAGATGGAGAACTGATAACAGACAATTTAGAGACGTGTGTAGTTAACTGAGTCACCTGGTTCAGCAGTTGATGATTATCTTCCACAAGAGTCCGAATCAACTGGTCATGCTGTCCAAGCAACGTTCCTTGAGCCTGGATAGCTTGTTGGAAGCTGTCTTTGTTTGCCCCGTGCTGTTTCTCTGTTGGGTCCATGGCCAGATCGTTCTGTTAGGCTATGGTTCAACCCAGCACTCAGAGAAAACAACACGACAAAGGGAGTGGAAGAAACAAAAATATTTAATCAAAGTTAAAATTGTCTTAGTCCAAAAACAACTGAAGTAAAGGAACAGAGTGGGCTAGTCGGCTCCGGAGGAAGGAGAGGCTGAGGCAGGCAGGCAGGCAGGCAGGCAGGCAGGCAGGCAGGCAGGCAGGCAGCACCGACAGGCAGGAAGGCAGGCAGGTTGGGAGATATGTCCGAAACGCTCTGGTAAGAACAACGATCTGGCGCCGGTGGAGAGCCATGCCCAGGAATAAGTAGTGCAGGTTGATGAGAGAATAGGATGCAGCTGCGTAGGCAGGAATCACTGGAAACAACCCGCAGCTGCACAGGAGAGGCAGATCCTGAGCACGCCCCCTGATCCACTCCAGACACACCCACATAAAGGGGACAAACACACATACAGATACAACAGAAAAAGAGGGGACAAAACAAGGAGGAAGGGAAACAGAAAAGGGAGAGACAAGCTGCCCACATAACAGGCACAGCGCTACAGACAGATCGGAGAAAGCAGCCAGGCATTCCAACTGCAATGGCGGTCCTTACCACCACATTCCCTACGAAGCTAATTTAATTCCTTAATCCACACACACACACACGCATGCACACACGCACGCACACACAGACACACAGTCACACACACCTCACATGACCAACAGGAGGGCACCACCAAAATGCATGATACACACGTAACAAAAAACAGCACTTCCAGGATACCCAGTGACCAGGGGTCTTCATTGAGGTAATACACACGTAACAAAAAACAGCACTTCCTCCAGGATACCCAGTGACCAGGGGTCTTCATTGAGGTAATACACAAGTAACAAAAAACAGCACTTCCTCCAGGATACCCAGTGACCAGGGGTCATTATTGAGGTGAAACCTATTTTTTACTTAACACTTATTTTTCTTAAAACTGCATTGCTGGTTAAGGTCTCACTGTAAGGTCTACACCTGTTGTATTCGGCACATGTGACAAATACAATTTGATTTGATATGATTTGATCAGCAATGTCTACTATAGCATTCCCGTTCTTGGACAGCCATCCAGACAGCCATCCAGACAGCCATCCAGACAGCCATCCAGACAGCCATCTAGACAACCATCCAGACAGCCATCTAGACAGCCATCCAGACAACCATCCAGACAGCCATCCAGACAGCCATCCAGACAGCCATCCAGAATCAGAAGTTGGGCATATGGTTGGCATTGTTCACGATGATGATGGTGATGATGGTGATGATAGTGCTGATGATGATGGTGATGATAGTGATGATGATGACGGTAATGATGATGATGATGATGATGGTAATGGTGTTGGTGATGATAGAGATGATGGTGATAGTGATTATGTTTATGGTGGGATGATGGTAATGATGATGGTGATGATGATGATGATGATTGTGAGGCTCCTTCACTAGACATTGGACTCTTTTCAATGTGTATGCAGTTATTTATTCAAGAGCAAATGTGTTTGTTGTGTTTTATTCATTCATTTACACTAGCGGTGCGTGGGTAAAATCACTGTGGAGGCCAAGCCAGAAAAGAAAGCCATATTACAACCTATGTGTTGTGAAATTTAAAGGCAATGTTTCCACTTTAGAGAAGACTGCAATCGCAGTAAACGCTGTATATGTCGGTGCAATCGGAAATTACCTTTACCTTTACGACTCTGAGGTCAGTATTCCTGTAGTTGGTCAACAAGTGATAACTGTTCACGAGCTGTGGTCGGGAGAGGTTGTGTTTTCTCTAGCAGGAGGTAAGCTTGGCTTCTTATATGGTGTTGAGTAAAGCTTAAACCATGTATTTAGATCGTAGGTAGGTAGTTGTAGTTAGGTATTTTAGGTAGTTTATTTAGGTAGTTATTTAGGTAGTTATTGTAGGTTTCCGTAGGTAATTATTGTAGGTAAGTATTGTTTACGGCGGAGCCCGGCGAAGCACGAGGCTAGCTAGCTAGCGGGTAGCTACTGGTAACGTTTAGCAACGGTGGAGAGTTGTTTCCAATGTTAATGTGCTAGCTAGCCAACGTTTAATTTTTTGTTGCGTTATGAAAGGAACTAGACACGGACACGAATTATCTGTTTAGTGTGTTAACACACTATTGGTAGTTTGTTGTAACCAAGTATTGGTGCTAAACTGTGTGTTATTGGATGCTAGCATGCTAGTTAGCTATGGCGTCATAGTTAGGCATCGTGGGCTGTTGTGGGTAGTTACTGTAGGTTAGCATTGTTTTTCAGCGGTGCCGGGTGTAGCACGAAGCTAGCTAGCTAGCCGTTCTTCAAACAAAGTCAACACAGTAGCCATTGCTAGCTAGCCAACACGACCAGCTAACTGTACTGTAGTAGCTAAATACAATATACTTGTGCTAGCTAGCCAACGTTTAATTATTGCTGTGTTATGAAAGGAACTAGACACGGACACGAATGATCTGTTTAGTGTGTTAACACACTATTGGTAGTTTGTTGTAACCAAGTATTGGTGCTAAACTGTGTGTTATTGGATGCTAGCTAGCTGAATAAAGTGGGTTGAGTCTATTCCTTTAAACATTGAACCGCTGTGGTTCACAACAATTCTGATTTCTAAAGGTGGAAGTTGGGAGAGTTTTTGTTCGGGTGGTTCAGTGAAACAATTATAGTTTCTGAGGTGGAAGTTTTGGTGAGGGAGGCCCTGCTCTCTCCTCTCCCAGATGTTTAGTTCATTTCATTCCGATCTCCTCTGCATTATTGTAGCCATTTGCTACAGCCTGTCAACTATGCCTCTGCCTATCCCTGTTCTCTCCTCTCTGCACAGGCTACACAAACGCCTCACACCGCGTGGCTGCTGCCTCTCTAGCCTGGTGGTCCCTGCACGCACCCCACACCTGGAGTTCCAGGTCTCAGGCAGCCTCTGGAACTGCCGTTCTGCTGCCAACAAAGCTGACTTCATCCCAGCCTATGCTAACCTCCAGTCCCTCGACTTCCTGGCGCTGACGGAAACATGGATTACCACTGAAAACACTGCTACTCCTACTGCTCTCTCCTCGTCTGACCATGTGTTCTCGCATACCCCGAGAGCATCTGGTCAGAGGGGTGGTGGCACAGGAATCCTCATCTCTCCCAAGTGGACATCCCCCCCCCCCAAAAAAAATAATGTGTAAAGTGGTTATCCCACTGGCTATAGGGTGAATGCACCAATTTGTGAGTCGCTCTGGATAAGAGCGTCTGCTAAATGACGTAAATGTGCCCTTGAGCAAGGCACTTAACCCTAATTGCTCCTGTAAGTCGCTCTGGATAAGAGCGTCTGCTAAATGACTAAAATGTAAATGTAAATTTCTATCGCAGAATCTGTAACGCTAAAGCGTTACAGATTGAATTGCCCTAAGTGTCTTAATTGTCTTTACTGTGTTTGGTTCAGTTTTGCATGGCCACACTTCAGGTGTACCTAATTATTTATTTCTCAAACCTGAGTATAAAACAGGTGTGTTCAATATGTTCTAGAGAGCCATGTCTGAAAGGTGAACGGTTGGTTTTTAGCACCTTTGAACTGCCAATCTGTCTGTTATTTTATATTGCTCTATTGGACAATAAATGAAGTATTTTTTTATGCCGTTTTATTCTTAGTCTACTTTTTAATATTTTAAGTGCACAAGGCGACGGCCGTCCTTGTCACGATGATGATGATGATAATGAAGATGACGGTTACAACAACAACAATGCATTACAGAACTACTAACGATGGTATCGAAGTGCTCTTTCTCACAGCAAAGCCCTGGCACATGCATATCCACTGGCACAGGTTCGCTCATTGTCCTGCTGTCTCTCTCTCTGTCTCACTCTCTCACATGAGCCAAGGCCCTCGGAGCCCCTTCCCTCTCCAGCTGCCCTCCCAGAGTGTCTGCTGATCCACAGAATGTCTTCCCTCTTCCACAGCACATGTTGTCTGTCTGTTCACAGGTTGGGCGGCTGTCACAACAGTGTGTAAACACAGTACTCACGCACACAGGATGAGGAGCAGGATCCCAGCGATCACATTCATTTCCACCGAGACAGAAAAGAGTTCAGGTGGGAAGAGCAGGAGCTTCTGTAAGCTGTTCTGACTGAGCAGAACCGACTGGACCTTGGCCTCAGCTCACATAATAGAGGACATGCAGCCTGTGTGCTAAACAAAACCTACTGTATCACACAGAGATGTAGTGAGAGCAGTGGAAGGGATACCCCACCCTAAAACGGGGGTACACCAGTTCAGAAGAGATATGGAAGGGCTGACCGCCAGCTTTAAGCTGAATACAGGGGAACTAGAGAGGGCAGTCAGACAGATAGTGTTGAAGGACTGGGCGGCAGCAAGGGGAAACTGGGTTCCCGGAGATGGGAACGTGCCGGTGTTAGAGTGGGAAGAGGGAGGGGCTTAGGGAGATAAATTGGCACAACTCTGTGATAATCTGAGAGAATATTATCACAGACATGCCGACTTCTCCAAAGTCCACGAGTGTAAGCAGGGAGACAGTGAGACTATTAGTCAATACCTAGAGAGACTGAGAGATGTGTTCAATGCAAACAGTGGGCTAATAGATCCAGGACCAGGGGCGGCACAAGAGGATCCGTATCATCAACAATTAAAAATAGCCTTTTTAAGCGGAATGAGGTCTGAAATTTCTCAAACAATAAAAAAGATCCTGATTGGCTGGGGCACAGCAACACTCATTGAGGTTAAAAGGTATGCTGTTCACCATGAGCAGAACGGAGAGAAAAGAGTTGTAAGAGAGACCTAAAGGGAGTTGAGTCATGCCAACTCTCAGGGAGATAGGAGGCCAGAACAAAGGGACAGTGTCCTGGAAATCACAGTCTGTGTTTTTTGTCAGTTCTGCTGGGAGTATATTTGATGAAGGGGATTTGTGTTGAATGGGAGGCTAGAGATTTCATAAAATAATAATTGGAATAATAATTATATATTAACTTGCTCACCCAAACGTAGACATACGTCAAGGGTGAGACATAATTAATATGGGTTTTCTGAATAAACTGACCAGAAGTAATGTGGTTAAAGACAAGTTATAATATTGTACAAAGCCAATGTAGGATTTCCATTAAGGAACGTCATTTTGTATCAGATGGTAAGACGACAGACCATTGTGATAGTAGTAGGATATATTTATCATTTTAATCACAGAGTGAATAAATCTGTCTTTATGAGTGTAAATGATCTGCTGGTATGTGTTGCTGGAACGGATACTACAGAGTATCTGGTTTGGGGATGTATAAGCGATGGTTTGAAACGTTTGCGTGGTAGTCATTTATTTATTTGTTTCTTTCATTGCCTAAGGGTTTGCTAGAGTAATGTCTATAAATAAATTGGATATTGATAATATGGACGTGTTCGGTGTTACTTGTAGCCTACTTAGAAAGGACAATTGCCTAGATGTGCTGTATTCTAAACAATTACAGTTTGGGGGTTTCATAAGAGGTGGCTATAATTTTAGTAAAAAAAAAAAAAAAAAGGTAATAGAAATTGGGTGATGAGAAATGTTGAATTGCATTGTTTAAGCAGGAATGGTATTACATTCATGATTTCTAGTTATGTGTATGCAAATATGTTATTCGTTTTTGGTGGTGTGTGGATAGAATTTACTAATGCCAGGATTTAGTAAACGAAGCAGAGGGTAATGTGAAGCAGATGTCTGAATAGTTTGTTTATACAACAGTGAGTTATGCAGACAGTTCACGTTGAACAATGGCAGATCGTTTTTACTATTAGGCTGATGGCGTAGTAAACATTTTTCGTAGGTTCTGGATTTATTAAACAATAGGTTTATATTTTAATAAATTAATGCAACAGGTTTAAATCAGTAGATTACTGGAAGGTGGTTATGGGCTTGTTATTTATAGGTTTAGTGAATTTAATGAAACGTGGAGTTATCCGATGTGTTCTGAGGGGGAGTTTTTTTTCTTTATTTCCCAGGACTGAGGAACATCCCATACATTATATGTTAAGGGACAGTAGGAGACAACGTATCAATTTTTTTTTTAAATAGATGCCTGGAATAAAATATAATTGCTTACTTATACGAAGTAAGGGATTATATTGGCAAATGAGTGAAATATGACATTAAGAAGGGTGACAGGAACAATACACGAGGAAACAGATATTTCCTATGTTCTTGATTACATTTTGCATTTTGGCCATTTGGCAGACGCTCTTATCCGGAGCGACTTACAGTTGGTGAGTGCATACATTTTCATACTGTAAAGAAAGGGGCAATCCTACGAGATAATGTCTGGCATAAGGATAAATTATTACATATATTAAAGTCACTGTTTTGATATGCGGAAATATTGACACATGGGTAAAGCAATGTGACAATAGGGGGGATGGTAGAGCAGGTTAGGAAACACTTTGTGGCCTTTGGTATAACGAATTACAAAAAAAAAAAAATTGTGTCATCTGTGCACAGAATAATCACCAAAATAGACAGAGAGCACCCCAGGGGGAATATCCCCCTGGCAAAATATCCAGTCCAGCAATTGGAAATTGATTTTATAGAGTTATAAAGGAGTGAAAGGAAGAAATTGGGTACAATGTCTGCCAATCATACTAATGACTATCCGAATAACACCAGATAAGAACGGATTGTCCCCCTTTGAGAAAGTGTTTGGAAGACCTTACAGAATGCCACAGTTGGCAGGACCAGAACAGGCAGACATAGAACTAGAGAATACACTAGCAGAACACATAAGAAAATTGTTCGTTAACCATACCTGTATGTCTAAGAATTTGTGTCCTATAGGAGAATTAAAGGAGAGGTGACTCATAGTATACAACCTGGAGACTGGGTGTGGATCCAATCATTGAGGAAAAAGGATTGAAAGCAGTCACACTGGGAGGGACCATACCAAGTCCTATTGGTAACTGCCTTCGCTATAAGAATAGCTGAGAGAGCCACTTGGGTCCACGTTACCCACTGCAAAAAGGTAGGCCCACATACCAACACCATTGAACACACACAGAGTTAAAGAGAAGAACTGACCCACTAGGGTTCGGGGATAAACTCTGTTAACGAAGAAACCCTACCCCGACCTTTCATCACTGTGGGGTGTTCGTAGAGGTGTGGGTATGGGAAAGTACCAGGCAGGTGGGTCAGGGACAGGATTGGGATGGCGGTTTTGGGGATTTTGGGGGACTCTGAGCTGCATAATCGTGTTAACCATATTATGGATTAATACAGGTCAACCTAAACAGGGAAATGATGAACAAAATAATACCAAGGCACTGATTCGATCTCGTAGAAATACTGAAACCAAGAAAGACTATTGGGGAAATGATTATTTTATAGTTATAGTCAGTTTAGGACAAGATGGGGGATTCAAGATACTATTCGACTTCTCCCATGAAGAGATAGGAGGTTTTGGGGGCTTTGAAAGTTAGGTCCTAGAAGTTATGGTAAATATATTTGCACTGGGGAACGCTTATGTCCTTGTGCAAAGGTGTTTAAACATACCTGGAGAACGTACTATGAGAATGGGATGGACGCAGTACACCGATGGAGAATTAAACAAACCCATGATAAATGTAAAACGGAACTGGTGATAACGGTAAAGTCAATGCCAGTACCTTCCTCACACCATCATCCGAGAGATAGATGAGCTACTAGGACCAGGACAGCTCACAGGTATGGCAGCCAATCAGACAACATTACCATTCAGTGGTTGGATAGCTGTAGAGTTCAAGCTGAACAGTTCAGGTGTTTCCAGTTCCCGTCTCCAAATACCAGTGCTTGTGTCAAGTGATCCTAATGTAGCAGAGGACCCTCATAGGTTTCAATGTGATAGAGGAGGTAATCAAAGGTCAACAAGAGCAGGGAACGACATCAGACAATGTGTGCACAACCAGTTTTGTAAGTGGGGCTTATGACATTGACTCATGTACAGCTAAGACTGTTATATCAGTCAGACAGTGAGGGGGCCGTCGTGAAAACAGGCAGACGGAAAACAGTTCTTACTCCAGGGCAAGCTACCACTGTTAGGTGTCGAACACACATACAGACTGAGAAAGAGACTATGTTGTTCACCCCTGATAGTATCTCACTTCATCTGCCTGAGGGTTTACACATACAGGAAGCGCTAATCACTATGAGAAAAGTTAATTCCTCCTCCATCCCAGTTTCTGTTGTTAACACCACCAAACACAGTGTCACACTAGGCCCGCGTGCTAGTTTGGGGCACATGCAGACTGTTAAGGAGGTGTACCCAGCAGCAGTGGAGCGCAAGGAGAAAAATCAGACACAGATACAGAAAAATGACACATGTGAGTCAGTACAGGAAGAAAACACAGCGACAACTGAAGAGCCTATCTCTACTACAGACAGCAAACATTGGGACCCTCCATTAGCTTTAGATCACCTGACCAGTGAACAACAGACCACTGCCAAAAGAATGCTCAGAGAACAGTGTAATACTTCTTCAAGGAATGAGGATGACATACAGTTGAAGTCGGAAGTTTACATACACTTAGGTTGGAGTCATTAAAACTCATTTTTCAACCACTCCACAAATTTCAAGTCGGTTAGGATATCTACTTTGTGCATGACACAAGTAATTTTTCCAACAATTGTTTACAGACAGATTATTTCACTTATAATTCACTGTATCACAATTCCAGTGGGTCAGAGGTTTACATACACTAAGTTGACTGTGCCTTTAAACAGCTTGGAAAATTCCAGAAAATGATGTCATGGCTTTAGAAGCTTCTGATAGACTAATTGACATCATTTGAGACAATTGGAGGTGTACCTGTTGATGTATTTCAAGGCCTACCTTCAAACTCAGTGCCTCCTTGCTTGACATCATGGGAAAATCAAAGGAAATCAGCCAATTTCCAAACACCTGAAGGTACGACGTTCATCTGTACAAACAATAGTACGCAAGTATAAACACCATGGGACCACGCAGCCGTCATACGGCTCATTCTGTCTCCTAGAGATGAACGTACTTTGGTGCGAAAAGTGCAAATCAATCCCAGAACAACAGCAAAGGACCTTGTGAAGATGCTGGAGGAAACAGGTACAAAAGTATTTATATCCACAGTAAAACGAGTCCTATATCGACATAACCTGAAAGGCCGCTCAGCAAGGAAGAAGCCACTGCTCCAAAACCGCCATAAAAAAGCCAGACTACGGTTTGCAACTGCACATGGGGACAAATATTGTACTGTTTGGAGAAATGTCCTCTGGTCTGATGAAACAAAAATAGAACTGTTTGGCCATAATGACCCTCGTTATGTTTGGAGGAAAAAGGGGGTACCTTGCAAGCCGCAGAACACCATCCCAACCGTGAAGCACGGGGGTGGCAGCATCATGCTGTGGGAGTGCTTTGCTGCAGGAGGGACTGGTGCACTTCACAAAATACATGGCATCATGAGAAAGGAAAATAATGTGGATATATTGAAGCAACATCTCAAGACATCAGTCAGGAAGTTAAAGCTTGGTCGCAAATGGGTCTTCCAAATGGACAATGACCCCAAGCATACTTCCAAAGTTGTGGCAAAATGGCTTAAGGACAACAAAGTCAAGATATTGGAGTGGCCATCACAAAGCCCTGACCTCAATCCTATAGAACATTTGTGGGCAGAACTGAAAAACCGTGTGTGAGCAAGGAGGCCTACAAACCTGACTCAGTTACACCAGCTCTGTCAGGAGGAATGGGCCAAAATTCACCCAACTTATTGTGGGAAGCTTGTGGAAGGCTACCCGAAACGTTTGACCCAAGTTAAACAATTTAAAGGGAATGCTACCAAATACTAACTGAGTGTATCACATTGAAAGACCTGAAACCCTGTACAAAATACTTACATCTCTGTGCCAGTGCACTAGGAGGTGAAGGAGTACCTGCAGGATTTAATCAACAGGGGCTGGATCACAAAATCAAAGTCACCCTACTCCTCACCCATTGTCTGTGTCAGAACAAAAGGCGGGCGTTTAAGAGTGTGCTGTGACTACAGAGAACTGAACCAGAAATCAGTACCAGACAGACACGCCATCCCTAGAATACAGGACATGCTAGACAGCCTCAGTGGCAGTTCCTGGTTCTCAGTGTTAGACCAGGGCAAAGCTTATCACCTGGGGTTCCTCGATGGAGAAAGCCCCCCTCTCACCACCCTGGGGCTTACAGTGGGGGAAAAAAGTATTTAGTCAGCCACCAATTGTGCAAGTTCTCCCACTTAAAAAGATGAGAGAGGCCTGTAATTTTCATCATAGGTACACGTCAACTATGACAGACAAAATGAGAAAAAAATATCCAGAAAATCACATTGTAGGATTTTTAATGAATTTATTTGCAAATGATGGTGGAAAATAAGTATTTGGTCAATAACAAAAGTTTCTCAATACTTTGTTATATACCCTTTGTTGGCAATGACACAGGTCAAACGTTTTCTGTAAGTCTTCACAAGGTTTTCACACACTGTTGCTGGTATTTTGGCCCATTCCTCCATGCAGATCTCCTCTAGAGCAGTGATGTTTTGGGGCTGTCGCTGGGCAACACCGACTTTCAACTCCCTCCAAAGATTTTCTATGGGGTTGAGATCTGGAGACTGGCTAGGCCACTCCAGGACCTTGAAATGATTCTTACGAAGCCACTCCTTCGTTGCCCGGGCGGTGTGTTTGGTATCATTGTCATGCTGAAAGACCCAGCCACGTTTCATCTTCAATGCCCTTGCTGATGGAAGGAGGTTTTCACTCAAAATCTCACGATACATGGCCCCATACATTCTTTCCTTTACACGGATCAGTCGTCCTGGTCCCTTTGCAGAAAAACAGCCCCAAAGCATGATGTTTCCACCCCCATGCTTCACAGTAGGTATGGTGTTCTTTGGATGCAACTCAGCATTCTTTGTCCTCCAAACACGACGAGTTGAGTTTTTACCAAAAAGTTCTATTTTGGTTTCATCTGACCATATGACATTCTCCCAATCCTCTTCTGGATCATCCAAATGCACTCTAGCAAACTTCAGACGGGCCTGGACATGTACTGGCTTAAGCAGGGGGACACTGCAGGATTTGAGTCCCTGGCAGCGTAGTGTGTTACTGATGGTAGGCTTTGTTACTTTGGTCCCAGCTCTCTGCAGGTCATTCACTAGGTCCCCCCGTGTGGTTCTGGGATTTTTGCTCACCGTTCTTGTGATCATTTTGACCCCACGGGGTGAGATCTTGCGTGGAGCCCCAGATCGAGGGGAGATTATCAGTGGTCTTGTATGTCTTCCATTTCCTATAATTGCTCCCACAGTTGATTTCTTCAAACCAAGCTGCTTACCTATTGCAGATTCAGTCTTCCCAGCCTGGTGCAGGTCTACAATTTTGTTTCTGGTGTCCTTTGACAGCTGTTTGGTCTTGGCCATAGTGGAGTTTGGAGTGTGACTGTTTGAGGTTGTGGACAGGTGTCTTTTATACTGATAACAAGTTCAAACAGGTGCCATTAATACAGGTAACGAGTGGAGGACAGAGGAGCCTCTTAAAGAAGAAGTTACAGGTCTGTGAGAGCCAGAAATCGTGCTTGTTTGTAGGTGACCAAATACTTATTATCCACCATAATTTGCAAATAAATTCATTAAAAATCCTACAATGGGATTTTCTGGAATTTTTTTCCTCAATTTGTCTGTCATAGTTGACGTGTACCTATGATGAAAATTACAGGCCTCTCTCATCTTTTTAAGTGGGAGAACTTGCACAATTGGTGGCTGACTAAATACTTTTTTTCCCCACTGTATATCAGGGGGCTTAGCTTTGTCTTCCTCTCCTCCTGGGGGAGTGTCTGTGGGGGAGTGTCTGTGGGGGAGTGTCTGTGAGGGAGTGTCTGTGGGGGAGCGTCTGTGGGGGAGCGTCTGTGGGGGAGCGTCTGTGGGGGAGCGTCTGTGCGGCCTGAGGGATGATATCTGTCAGCCATATCTAGACGACAACCTAGTTCACAGTCAGTCCTTTGATGAACATGTCAGACACATCCAAACAGTCCTACGTAGATACCAACAGCATGGCATCAAACTCACTTCTAAGAAATGTGAACTGTTCAGGGCAAAAGTGAGGTTCCTAGGCAAGATGGTGTCAAAAGACGGTTACACCATGGATGCAGCAGAGGTGGCTCCTGACCAGGCCTTGAAGGAGAGACACCCAGCTACAGTATGGGAAGTCAAAGCCAAGGCAAAAGCACGGAAAGCAGGAACAGAGGAGCACCAGGAAATATTAAACAACCTCGCCGACAGGCTGTCCAACCCTCCAGTGTTAGCCTACCCAGACTTCAACCAGCCTGTTGTCCTACACACTGACGCATCACAAGTAGAACTTGGAGCAGTGCTGTACCAGCGTCGAGAGGGAAAGTTGAGATGAATAGCCTATAGGTCCAGAACACTCACTCCTCCAGAGAAGAACTACAATCTACACTCGGGCAAGCTAGAGTTCCTGGTGCTGAAGTGGGCTATCTGTGATCATTTCAGAGACTACTTACTTGTTATGTGGGCAGCTTGTCTCTCCCTTTTCTGTTTCCCTTCCTCCTTGTTTTGTCCCCTCTGTCTGTTGTATCTGTATGTGTGTTTGTCCCCTTTATGTGGGTGTGTCTGGAGTGGATCAGGGGGCGTGCTCAGGATCTGCCTCTCCTGTGCAGCTGCGGGTTGTTTCCAGTGATTCCTGCCTACGCAGCTGCATCCTATTCTCTCATCAACCTGCACTACTAATTCCGGGGCATGGCTCTCCACCGGCGCCAGATCGTTGTTCTTACCAGAGCGTTCAGACATACCTCCCAAACCTGCCTGCCTTCCTGCCTGCCGGTCTGCCTGCCTGCCTGCCTGCCTGCCTCAGCCTCTCCTTCCTCCGGAGCCGACTAGCCCACTCTGTTCCTTTACTTCAGTTGTTTTTGGACTAAGACAATTTGAACTTTTATTAAAGTATTTTTGTTTCTTCCACTCCCTTTGTCGTGTTTGTTTCTCTGAGTGCTGGGTTGAACCATAGCCTAACAGAACGATCTGGCCATGGACCCAACAGAGAAACAGCACGGGGCAAACGAAGACAGCTTCCAACAAGCTATCCAGGCTCAAGGAACGTTGCTAGGACAGCATGACCAATTGATTCGGACTCTTTTGGAAGATAATCATCAACTGCTGAACCAGGTGACTCAGTTAACTACACAAGTCTCTAAATTGTCTGTTATCAGCTCTCCATCTCTCTTGTCCCTCAGTTTGATGCACCCCAAGTTGTTTCCTCTGACATTATGCAGGCTTCGTTCCATCGGGAACCCCCTGTCACGTCGCCTGAACCGTTCAATGGAGAATTGGACAAGTGCCGGGGATTTTTGCTTCAGTGTGACTTGATTTTTCGGCAGAGACCACTGTCGTTTTCTACTGATTCTTCTAAGGTACATTATGTTCTGGGGCTGTTAAGAGGGAGAGCTCTGGTTTGGGCTGAGTCCGTATGCTCAAATCAAACTTTGACTGGATTGACTTTCGCTGATTTTTCTGCTAAATTGAAGACTGTTTTTGACCATCCTGACCATGTGGGTAATTCCTCCAAGATACTTTTTAATTTGAGGCAGGGTTCTAACAGTGTGGCTGAGTACTCTATTGAGTTCTGGACTTTGGCAGCAGACTCCAAGTGGAACAATGTGGCACTTCAAGGAGCATTTCTAAACGGTTTGAATGAAGCTATTAAGGATGAACTGGCTGCTCGTGACGAGCCACATGATTTACATTCTCTCGTTTCCCTGTCCATTAAGCTAGACAACCGGTTGCGGGAGAGGCGTCGGGAGAGAGGCGGTCGGCCGCATCTAGGAGGACGAGTTCCCCAGCCTTCAACCACTCGAGTCTCGCCTCCCCGGAGCCGGCAGCTTCTTGTTCCTGATTCCATCCCGAGCACAGAGGAGGAACCTATGCAAGAGGGTCGAGCTCGACTACCTCCAGCAGAGCGGCAACGGCGCCTCCAGGCGGGTGAGTGCCTGTACTGTGGAGACGCCACACACCTTCTGGCTACATGCCCTAAGCGGCCAAAAGACAAGGCTCGCTCGTAACGGTGGGTCTACTTGCGAGCCCAGAGTTAGATCCTGAACCCATCATTCCCCGATTACAAGTACCTGTAACCTTACGTTTCCAGAGTCATTCCCTGCCACTCTCAGCTCTCATAGACTCAGGTGCAGAAGACAACTTTATTAGCCACCAGTTCGTTACACAAGCTCGTATCCCCATGGAGCCACTACCTACCCCCATTCGGGTCACAGCCCTTGATGGGCGCCTCCTCGCGGAGATAACTCATCAAACCACCCCCCGTTTCCCTAGTGATTTCTGGCAATCATTGTGAAAGCATTCAGCTAAGAGTTATGTCTGGCTCAGCTACCTCCCTTATCCTTGGCTTCCCCTGGTTGGCTCTTCACAACCCACAAATTGATTGGACACGTCACACCATTCTCAGTTGGAGCACTAACTGCCATTCAGAGTGCCTTAGGTCAGCGGTTCCCCCCACTAAGTGTAACCCAACTCATCCCTCAGCTCCTCTTGATCTGTCATCTGTCCCCAAAGAATACCATGACTTAGCGGAGGTTTTCAGTAAGGACAAGGCTCTGTCTCTACCACCACATAGGCCTTATGATTGCCCTATTGAACTGCTTCCTGGTGCTCCCTTGCCCTCTAGTCGCTTATACAATCTGTCCCGACCGGAAAGAGAGGCAATGGAGCAGTACATTGGTGATTCTCTGGTCTCGGGCATAATCCGTCCCTCGTCGTCTCCTTTGGGTGCAGGTTTCTTTTTCGTGGAAAAGAAGGACAAGTCGTTACGCCCCTGTATCGATTTCAGGGGTTTAAACAACATAACTGTTAAAAACAAGTATCCCCTTCCACTCATCAACTCTGCTTTTGAACCTCTGCATGGCGCCACAGTTTTCTCCAAGCTCGACCTCAGGAACGCTTATCACCTTGTCCGGATCCGAAAGGGAGATGAGTGGAAAACCGCTTTCAACACTCCACTGGGACATTTTGAGTATTTGGTCATGCCCTTTGGGCTCTCAAACGCCCCTGCTGTTTTCCAAGCCATGGTGAACGATGTTCTTAGGGATTTTTTGAACCGTTTTGTCTTTGTATACCTGGATGATATTCTTGTTTTTTCCCAAGTCACCCGAGGAGCATGAGTCACACGTCCGTCAAGTCCTTCAACGGCTCTTGGAGAACAAGCTGTACGTCAAAGCAGAGAAGTGTGAGTTCCACAAACAGTCTACATCGTTCCTTGGTTTCATCATTGAGAGCGGGCAGGTGAAGGCGGACCCCGAGAAGATCCGGGCAGTGACGGAATGGCCCATACCCACCACCCGTAAGCAACTTCAACGATTTTTGGGCTTTGCTAACTTCTACCGTAGGTTCATTAAGGGTTTTAGTAAAGTGGTGGCACCCCTTACTAGACTCACATCCCCTAAAGTCCCTTTTCTGTGGTCCCCTGAGGCGGAGCAGGCGGTAGGGGTTTTGAAGGAACTGTTTTCCACCTCCCCTGTGTTGATACACCCCAATACCTCTCTACAGTTTGTTGTGGAGGTGGACGCGTCGGACTCAGGTGTGGGAGCAGTCCTCTCCCAGCGCTCCCCCACTGACCAAAAGCTTCACCCCTGTGCTTTTTTCTCCAAGAAATTGTCACCCACAGAACGGAATTACGACGTTGGAAACCGAGAACTGCTGGCGGTCAAGCTAGCATTGGAAGAATGGCGGCACTGGCTGGATGGAGCTGAACTGCCGTTTGTGAGACCACAAAAACTTGGCTTACATCCAAGCCACTAAGAGACTCAACTCACGCCAAGCCAGATGGGCCCTGTTTTTTAGTAGGTTTAACTTTATTCTTACATACAGACCGGGGTCAAGAAATGTTAAACCAGATGCTTTGTCCCGCCAGTTTGCTGACCCTTCGGAGACCAGCGAGCCTGAGGCAGTCCTACCTTCCTCATGCGTCGTGGCGGCAGTACAGTGGGAGATCGAGTCTCTTGTGAAGACTGCACTTGCCACGGACCCGGGACCGGGTGATGGACCTCCCAACCTACTCTTTGTTCCCGAGACGGTCCGGTCTCAGGTGTTGCAGTGGATTCACACCTCCCGTTTTGCTGGTCACCCTGGGATGAGACGTACGTTGACGCTGCTTAGGAGACATTTTTGGTGGCCTTCAATGGAAACTGACGTTCGGGCTTTTGTGGCAGCCTGTTCAACCTGTGCTCGGGGCAAAGCCTCCCATCAGTCCCCTTCGGGGCTGCTGCTACCCCTCCCAGTTCCCAGCCGTCCCTGGTCCCACATAGCCATGGATTTTGTCACCGGCCTACCCAAGTCTGAAGGTAATGATACTATACTTACCATTGTGGACAGATTCTCTAAATCTGTTCACTATATTGCATTACCAAAATTACCGTCTGCCAGTGAGACAGCGGACCTCCTAGTCCAACATGTATTCCGTCCCCATGGAATACCTGTGGACATCGTATCTGATAGAGGCCCACAGTTTACTTCCCGGGTTTGGAAGGTTTTCTGTTCTGCTTTGGGTGCTTCCGTTAGTCTATCCTCAGGGTTTCATCCCCAGACCAACGGTCAAACAGAAAGAGCCAATCAAGACCTCGAAGCTACCCTTCGTTGTGTGGCTGCTCAACATCCATCATCCTGGGCCAAACATCTGCCTTGGATAGAGTACGCCCACAACTCCCTCACCACCTCTGCCACTGGTCTTTCACCCTTCGAAGTTACTATGGGTTATCAACCCCCTCTGTTTCCTGCTCAGGAGAAGGAATTGGCTGTTCCTTCGGTTCAGGAGAACCTCCGCCGCTGCCAGAGAGTGTGGCGCGACGCTCGGGAAGCGTTGCTTCGGACCACCGACAGGAACAAGATGACAGCGGATAGGAGCAGGACTCCGCACCTGTGTTTCATCCTGGTCAAGAGGTTTGGCTGTCGTCTAAGAACGTACCTCTTCGTACCAAATCACGCAAGCTGTCTCCTCGGTACCTGGGTCCGTTTGTGGTGGAGTCCATCATCAACCCCGCTGCGGTTCGTTTGAAGTTGCCTTCAGCCATGAAGATACACCCTACTTTCCACGTCTCCCAACTGAAACCTGTGTCCTCCAGCCTTTTGTGTCCGCCGGCTGATCCACCTCCACCTGTTCGCCTCATTGACGACCATCCGGCCTACACCGTCAGTAGGCTCCTGGACTCTCGGAGGCGGGGTAGGGGTCTCCAATACCTAGTCGATTGGGAAGGTTATGGACCAGAGGAGAGGTCTTGGGTCCCTAAGCGTTTTGTGTTGGATCCTCAGCTGATCACGGACTTCCATCACGGCAACCCTGACAGGCCTGGTGGGTCGCCAGGTGGCGACCATTGAGGGGGGGTACTGTTATGTGGGCAGCTTGTCTCTCCCTTTTCTGTTTCCCTTCCTCCTTGTTTTGTCCCCTCTGTCTGTTGTATCTGTATGTGTGTTTGTCCCCTTTATGTGGGTGTGTCTGGAGTGGATCAGGGGCGTGCTCAGGATCTGCCTCTCCTGTGCAGCTGCGGGTTGTTTCCAGTGATTCCTGCCTACGCAGCTGCATCCTATTCTCTCATCAACCTGCACTACTAATTCCGGGGCATGGTTCTCCACCGGCGCCAGATCGTTGTTCTTACCAGAGCGTTCAGACATACCTCCCAACCTGCCTGCCTTCCTGCCTGCCGGTCTGCCTGCCTGCCTGCCTGCCTGCCTCAGCCTCTCCTTCCTCCGGAGCCGACTAGCCCACTCTGTTCCTTTACTTCAGTTGTTTTTGGACTAAGACAATTTGAACTTTTATTAAAGTATTTTTGTTTCTTCCACTCCCTTTGTCGTGTTTGTTTCTCTGAGTGCTGGGTTGAACCATAGCCTAACATTACTCCACGCTCCTTCCTTTCATGAACCCTGCGTCCTGAGTCTGTTCCTGCCTGTGTTGCCGTTTTTCTGCTCTGAATCTCTTGTTTCCTGAAGGTTCCTGAACGCACCCTGTCCGGTTGCCGGGCGACGTTGCTAGGCGGGTGATCTCTCGATTACCCGCACCTGCTTCTCATCAGCTTCGGCACACCTGGTCCTGATCATCACCCCTTCATAAGCTCTGACCTGACATCCATTCCCTGCCGGATCGTTAGCCATGAACAGTATGTTTTGTCAGCGTATCAGCCTCTGAGTTACTAGCGTTAGTTTTGTTGTTTTGCACCTTGTTGGCCTGCCGTGTACTTACCTCCGTTTTTTTCTGTCTACAGTCATTCTCCCGGGACCTTCACCCAACCCCCTGCCTGGTTGTCGGCGGCTGCCGTGCCATCATTGGATCTGCCACTTCACCTCCACCAACTCATCTCCGCCGCCCGCTCCGTCTCCTGGATTACTCTGCATCTTTTTTGAATCTGTTAATAAATACTCACCTTCGTTCAACTCACCTCGTCCTGGTCTGCTTCTGGGTTCTGTCGTAGTGAACCGTGACAGAACGATCCGGCCAGAAATGAACCCAGCGGACCTGGATTATGTTCGCCATGCCATTACCCATCAGGAAAAGATGTTGGGACAACACAGCACGGCGCTACAGGAGATAGCGTTGTCGGTTCGGAACTTTTCTACCAGTCTGACGAAGATCCAGGCTCAGCTCAGTTTGCCGGTGGAGAATCCACCACCGGTTTCACCCCTCTCGCCTGCCGCTTCTGGAGCTGTGCCCTTCCGTGAGCCCAAGGTTCCGATGCCTGATAAGTATGAAGGGGATTTGGGAAGATGCCGTTCCTTTCTTATGCAGTGTGGATTAGTGTTCGATCTACAGCCCCACTCTTACGCCACAGACAAGGCTAGGATAGCCTTTGTTATTGAATTGCTGCGTGGTAGAGCCCTGGAGTGGGCTTCAGCCGTATGGGAACGACAGGACACCTGCATGGCGTCATACCAGGAGTTCACGGCAGAGATGAGGAAGCTGTTTGACCATCCAGTCCGAGGTAAGGACGCAGCTAAGCGCCTGTTTTCTCTTCGCCAAGGAGCTCGCAGAGTTGCCGACTTCGTAATCAAATTCAGGACTGGCTGTGGAGAGTGGGTGGAATGAAAAGTCATTGCAAGCAGCCTTTTATCAGGGGTTGTCGGAGCAACTCAAGGATGAGTTGATCTCCTATCCGGAGCCTAGTGACCTGGACAGTTTGGTAGCTTTGTCTATTCGGGTGGATAACAGAGTTCGAGAGAGAAGGAGGGAGAAGCAATGGGGCCCGTCCAATCAATCAGCTTCTCGTTCCCAGTCGGGTCAGGAGGTGGACCAGAACGCGTCGATCATTGTCCACCACACGGGATTAGTGGAGAGGTCCTGCCTCCAGATTCTGAACCCATGCATGTGGGGCGGCACGGGTTAACCAAGGAGGAGCGCCAACATACACGTGAGACCAACCGCTGCCTCTACTGTGGGAGTTCGGGACATTACATCTCCACTTGTTCCCAGCAGCCGTCAAACTGCCCGGCTCGCTAAGTTTGGGAGGACTTTTAGCGAGCCGGTTTCAACCTCTCAATACCCCTGTCAGACCCCGTTTCCCGGCTACCCTCATGAACAGGAATCAGAGTTTAGCGATTAACGCTTTCGTCGATTCAGGTGCCGATGGCAGCTTTATTGATGCCGACGTGGTGGAACAGCTGGGGCTTCCCAAGGAGCGATTACCGGAAGCCATTGAAGCTACCACTCTGAACGGCAGTAGTCTGGCACGTATCACGATGAGGACTGAACCGGTTAAGATGCTGTTGTCAGGGAATCATTCTGAGGTTATCTCATTCTTCATTCTGCCTTCTCCCCATGTTCCTCTGGTCCTTGGTTACCCCTGGCTGAAAGAACACAATCCCACGTTCGATTGGGTGACTGGCAAGGTAACTAGTTGGAGCATTGATTGTCATGCTAACTGCCTCAAGACTGCCTGTTCCCATTCTGTTCCCAGTCAGGTCATTGAGGCTAACCCCCAGATTTGTCCCTGGTTCCCGAAACATATCACGATTTGGGGGAAGTGTTCAGTAAGCAGAGGGCTCTGTCATTCCCTCCCCACCGACCATATGATTATGCCATAAACCTGTTCCCTGGAGCTGCCTATCCCAAGGGACGGTTATACAGCATCTCCCGACCTGAACGTGAGGCTTTGGAGACCTACATAAAAGAGTCCATAGCTGCTGGTCTCATTCGTCCCTCGTCATCACCCCTGGGGGCAGGATTCTTCTTTGTGAGTAAAAAGGATGGCTCTCTTCGACCTTGTATTGATTATCGGGGGTTGAATGATATCACGGTCAAGAACAAGTATCCCCTGCCCTTGATGAGCTCTGCTTTCGACTCCTTACAGGGTGCTACTGTGTTCACCAAGCTGGACCTACGCAATGCGTATCATCTGGTCCGGATCAGAGAGGGGGACGAGTGGTTGACTGGTTTCAATACACCGATGGGTCATTTCGAGTATCAGGTGATGCCGTTTGGACTGACCAATGCCCCAGCAGTGTTCCAGAGTATGGTGAATGATGTCCTGAGAGATATGATCGGTCTTTTTGTGTTCGTTTACCTGGATGACATTCTTATCTTCTCTAAGGAGCTTTCCAGCCACGTCCAGCATGTCAAGCAGGTTCTGCAGCGGTTGTTGGAGAATCACCTGTTTGTGAAGGCCGAGAAGTGTGAATTTCACGCCCACACTACATCCTTCCTCGGGTACATCATCTCCAGGGGAGAGATTAGGATGGACCAAGAGAAGGTTAGGGCGGTTCTGGATTGGGCCCAGCCCGGTACGAGATTGCAGCTCCAGAGGTTTCTGGGGTTTGCGAATTTCTATCGTAGATTTATCCGTGATTACAGCCGTGTGGCCGCTCCTTTAACTGCCCTGACTTCTAGTACCAGAACCTTCAGTTGGAATCCTGAGGCGGACCGAGCATTTCTGGATTTGAAGAGGCAATTCGCCAACGCTCCGATTCTCTTTCAACCTGACACTGCCCGTCAGTTTGTCGTTGAAGTGGATGCGTCTGATGTGGGGGTTGGCGCCATCCTGTCCCAGCGATGCTCCACTGACGGTAAACTCCATCCCTGCACCTACTACTCTCGTCGTCTTTCGTCTGCGGAGAGGAACTACGATGTGGGTAACCGGGAGCTCCTCGCGGTGAAACTTGCCTTGGAGGAGTGGCGCCACTGGTTGGAGGGGGCGGAGCAACCATTTGTTGTCTGGACTGACCACAAGAATCTTGCTTACGTGCAATCGGCTAAACGTCTCAACTCCCGTCAGGCCAGGTGGTCGTTGTTTTTTGGACACTTTAATTTTTCCTTGACGTTCCGACCGGGGTCTAAGAACGGCAAGGCGGACGCCTTGTCCCGGATGTTGTCCAAGACGGAGGAGAGTGGGGCCAAGACTGAGACGATTCTTCTCCGGAACCTTGTCGTGGGAGCCGTTATGTGGAGGATTGAGGAGGAGGTTATGGCGGCCCTTCGGACGCAGCCCGGCCCCGGTAACGGTCCACCCGGTCCGTTGTTTGTGCCTGAGTCGGTCCGTTCGGCTGTCCTCCAATGGTCCCACGCCAGCAAGATAGCTTGTCACCCTGGCGTGGCTCGGACGATGGCGCTTCTACGCAGACGATTTTGGTGGCCTGCCATGGGAGAAGATACTCGGAGGTTTGTTGCTGCCTGTTCAGTTTGTGCGCAGAACAAGAGTGCCAATCGGCCCAGCTCTGGACTTCTTCACCCCCTACCGATCCCCCGGCGACCATGGTCGCATCTGGCCCTGGACTTTGTCACTGGGTTACCCTCTTCTGAGGGGAACACGGTCATTCTGACTATTGTGGACAGATTCAGCAAGTTCGCCCACTTTGTGCCCATCTCCAAGCTTCCCTCTGCCTCTGAGACGTCCAAGATCCTGGTTAGGGAGGTTTTCAGGGTCCACGGATTGCCCAGTGACATAGTTTCCGACCGTGGCCCTCAGTTCACCTCTGCTGTCTGGAAATCCTTCTGTTTGTCCATTGGAGCTACAGTCAGTCTCACATCTGGATTTCACCCCCAATCTAATGGACAGGCGGAGAGAGCCAACCAGAAGATGGAATCCATGCTGCGCTGCCTTGTTTCCTCCAACCCCACCTCTTGGGTCTCTCAGTTGCGTTGGGTTTGCCCACAATACTCTCCCTACTTCTGCCACTGGGTTGTCTCCCTTCCAGTGCCTATACGGCTACCAACCCCCCTTGTTTCCTTCTCAGGAGAAGGATCTCTCGGTTCCCTCTGTCCAGGCCCACATTCGTCGTTGCCACCGGACCTGGCATCGGGCCAGAAAGGCCCTCCTTAGAGTTTCTGACCGGTATCAGCTCCAGGCGAATCGTCGCCGTATTCCAGCCCCCGCTTATGCCATCGGAGATAAGGTCTGGTTGGCTACACGGGACCTTCCTCTGCGGACTGAGTCAAGGAAACTGTCGCGAGGTTCATTGGTCCGTTTGTGGTGGAGAGAGTGATTAAGCCTGTTGTGGTTCGACTCAAGTTGCCTAGTACGCTCAGAGTCCATCCCACCTTCCATGTCTCCTGCCTCAAGCCTGTTCTCCTCAGCCCTCTGTTGCCCCCTCCGCCTCCTCCTCCTCCTCCTCGGATGATCGGAGGAGGTCCTGTCTACACGGTGTGCCGCATCATGGATTCCAGACGGCGGGGCCGGGGTTTCCAGTATCTCGTGGACTGGGAGGGGTATGGTCCTGAGGAGAGGAGTTGGATTCCTCGGCGTCAGATCCTTGATGCTGACCTCCTTCGTGACTTCTACCGCCTCCATCCTGGCGCTCCGGGTAGTCCGCCCGGTGGCGTTCGTCGGAGGGGGGGGGGGTACTGTCATGAAGTACTGTCATTAAGTCTCCCGAGTGGCGTAGTGGTCTAAGGCACTGCATCGCAGTGCTAGCTGTGCCACTAGAGATCCTGGTTCGAATCCAGGCTCTGTCGTAGCCGGCCGCGACCGGGAGACCCATGGGGCGGCGCATAATTGGCCCTGCGTCGTCCAGGGTAGGGGAGGGAATGGCCGGCAGGGATGTAGCTCAGTTGGTAGGGCATGGCGTTTGCAACGCCAGGGTTGTGGGTTCAATTCCCACGGGGGGCCAGTATGAAAAATAAAAAAAATTATGTATGCACTAACTGTAAGTCGCTCTGGATAAGAGCGTCTGCTAAATGACTAAAAATTTAATTTAATGTTAATGAACCCTGCGTCCTGAGTCTGTTCCTGCCTGTGTTGCCGTTTTTCTGCTCTGAATCTCCTGTTTCCTGAAGGTTCCTGAACGCACCCTGTCCGGTTGCCGGGCGACGTTGCTAGGCGGGTGATCTCTCGATTACCCGCACCTGCTTCTCATCAGCTTCGGCACACCTGGTCCTGATCATCACCCCTTCATAAGCTCTGACCTGACATCCATTCCCTGCCGGATCGTTAGCCATGAACAGTATGTTTTGTCAGCGTATCAGCCTCTGAGTTACTAGCGTTAGTTTTGTTGTTTTGCACCTTGTTGGCCTGCCGTGTACTTACCTCCGTTTTTTTCTGTCTACAGTCATTCTCCCGGGACCTTCACCCAACCCCTGCCTGGTTGTCGGCGGCTGCCGTGCCATCATTGGATCTGCCACTTCACCTCCACCAACTCATCTCCGCCGCCCGCTCCGTCTCCTGGATTACTCTGCATCTTTTTTGAATCTGTTAATAAATACTCACCTTCGTTCAACTCACCTCGTCCTGGTCTGCTTCTGGGTTCTGTCGTAGTGAACCGTGACACTTCCTTTGTGGCATATAAGTACAACAACCCCCTCATGTATGTGCTGACTACCACTAAGTTGAATGCAACAGGACAGAGGAGGGTTGCTGAATTGGCTGATTTCAACTTCACCATAAAGTACAGACCTGGAAAGGCAAACAGAGACACAAATCAAATCAAATCGTATTTGTCACATGCACAATTGGCCCAGCGTCGTCCAGGGTAGGGGAGGGAATGGCCGGCAGGGATGTAGCTCAGTTGGTAGAGCATGGCGTTTGCAACGCCAGGGTTGTGGGTTCGATTCCCACAGGGGGTTGGAAAAAAAATAATATATGCATTCACTAACTGTAAGTCGCTCTGGATAAGAGCGTCTGCTAAATGACTAAAATGTAAATGTAAAAAATAGACCTTAGTGTGAAATGCTTATTTACAAGCCCTTAACCAACAATGCAGTTTTAAGAAAATATTTACTAGATAGACTAAAGTAAAAAATAAAAAGTAACACAATAAAATAACATGACAATAACGAGGCTATATACAGGGGGTACCAGTACCGAGTCAATGTACGGGGGTACAGGTTAGTTGAAGTAATATGTACATGTAGGTAGGGGTAAAGTGACTATGCATAGATAATAAACAGCGAGTAGAAGCAGTGTAAAAACAAAGGGGGGGGGGGTTACAATGCAAATAGTCCGGGTGGCCATTTGATTAATTGTTCAATAGTCTTATGGCTTGGGGGTAGAAGCTGTTAAGGAGCCTTTTGGACCTAGACTTGGCGCTCCGGTACAGTTTGACGTGCGGTAGCAGAGAGAACAGTCTATGACTTGGGTGACTCGAGTCTTTGACAATTTTTTGGGCCTTCTTCTGACACAGATGGCCTTTTAAGGATGCCATTGGATATGGAGACGTTCATGACACAGTGTACAGAGGGAGTAAGTCACGACAAAGCCAGGTATCCTCATGCAGCAGGAAAAGCCTACTCCACTGTCCAGCTACATCACATTCAACGCCATTTCCAAGAACAAGCAGAGGCAGAGCGGCTACTCAGCACAGCCAATCTCCAGAGATGAGATACGGGAGGCTCAACAGGAAAATCCAGCGATCGGAAAAGTGTTGGAGTACAAGATGAGATACCAGAGGCCAAGCGAAATGTCATTCACACAGAGGACAGTGAAGTGAGAGCCTTGCTAGAGAATCAGGAAAACTAGAGATCAAACCAGATGGAACAATGCACAGGAGAAGTAATTTGGATTTCCTGGGAAAACACACCACGACCAGGGAAGAGAATTTGAAAACCAACTGTTACATCGACTGAAAGAGCTCTGTGGAATATAAGGGTCACACACATACTCTGTTTCACCCACAGGGGAACGGTCAAACTGAGAGATTTAATCGTACCCTTCACTCCATGCTCAAAACACTAACATACTCACCACATCCAATTACAAGAGGGCAACACAGGCAATGTTGAAAAGTAATCTTTAGACATGTTGTACTTTTCTTATATTTAGTTTTGAAATTGACTCAAACAAGCAGACAACAAAAAAATGGTGTTTGAAAAATGTCAACAACGGGTAACCAAGGCAACCACAGGTTGTTTTCCCCACAGACGGACGGGGTAACCAAAACAATGGAATTGCCATGGAAACGTGTTGGGGAAAGTCTCCTCATGGCCTCCCAGAAACAATAGGCTACATTTAGGCTATTGTTTATGTGTATTTTTTAAAACAAAAATCAGAGTATAAAGCTTGTATGGATGTCAACCCCAACACATGTTCATGTCATTGTTACCAATCAACTGCATTAAAGTAGAAAACGACTTTGACTATTATCAATGATTTCTGTATGCTAGCTATGCTAACCAGCTTATACGAACGGGAGTTAGCATTTAGTAATCCAGGAAACGCCTTTTGAAAATCACTTCTTCTAAACCTGATGTTATGCAGCAGAAACAGCCAAATATATCAAAATCGGACTTAGTAAGCACATTGTGGGCCTGACATAAGTCATGACAGATTTGACAAATATCCACTTTGTTAGATCAGATTTGTTGAATGAGCGCCAATCTGGTCAAGGGAACATCTGTGTTCCATTGATACCGCATCTATAGGGCCCTAAAACTATTATGTCAACAAGGGAGAAATACAACTTGAACTTGTACCCTAAAACTATTATGTCAACAAGGGAGAACTACAACTTGAACTTGTACACTAAAACTGTGACTTCACAAATGGAAAACAAATAATAATAATATATACAATTTCTATAGCGCTTTTCATAACAATCTCAAAGTGCTTCAAAAGCAAAAAACAAACAAGCAATACATCATCATGAGTAGCCTTGCTATAGTTAGCTAGGTCAACCAATAGAGGCCAAGTATTTGAGTGCATGCATCCTCCAAAGATGGAGAGGGACAGTTCATGGCTTGATCAGAGGAAGGTGGTCAGGGAGATGGTTGATGAAGATGGAGTCTGGTGATGATCTTGTAGAGGGCTTCTCTGGGAACAAGCCTGAGTCATGTAGCCACTGGACTTCTCCTCCTTCACAATGTATGGCACACCCACTTGGGTGATGCCTCAGAAGCTCTGGGCACCAGAAAGCTCACCAAATACAGTTCAGAGTAGTAGCCAGTCTTCCTCATTACGAGCCCTCTGCCTCAGCACTGCATTCCTCTTCTGCAACTTCCATTCCTCTCAAGCTTCAGGTGACTCTTCAATTGATGTTTTCAAAAGATCATGACCCAACAGCCAGTTGAATCCAAAAAGCTGGTACAGTGTCCAGCTGTATCATTCGAACAAAAACGATAAGCCAGCTAGCTAGCTAGCCAAGCCCAAAAGAGTTGACCTGCCAGTGTATCTGCAAATCTGTGGGTCAAACATGTAATAAAACTCAATGTTTTAAAAAACAAAACAGCTGATAAAGAAAACACTTAGAAACACTAAAAAATTACTAAATATGTACATATTTACAGGAGCTCTCTGCTTAGGTCGTTACTAGGGCACCGTGGCAACTAACGCAGGGGTAATGCACCTTTTAAAGGCATTGTTCCCGTGTTTGCTGAGACTGCATTCATGATAAACGCTGCATATGTTGGTTTTATCGGAAATTACCACATTGACGGCAAAGCGCGATCTGATTGAATTGCGGCCTTAAACTCTTAAGGGCTCTATTCAATAAGACCCTCAATAGTCGACATCCGCATAGCGGTTGTTTTGGCGGTGTCGGAGGTGGGACTACATTAGAGCTGTCAAATCAAAAGGCGTTTCCTGGATTTACAGTGGGGGAAAAAAGTATTTAGTCAGCCACCAATTGTGCAAGTTCTCCCACTTAAAAAGATGAGAGAGGCATGTAATTTTCATCATAGGTACACGTCAACTATGACAGACAAAATGAGAAAAAAAATCCAGTAAATCACATTGTAGGATTTTTTATGAATCTATTTGCAAATTATGGTGGAAAATAAGTATTTGGTCACCTACAAACAAGCAAGATTTCTGGCTCTCACAGACCTGTAACTTCTTCTTTAAGAGGCTCCTCTGTCCTCCACTCGTTACCTGTATTAATGGCACCTGTTTGAACTTGTTATCAGTATAAATGTAACGATCCCGGCAGTCTGAGTCGGGTCCTGTCTGTGGACTAGTTTTTATGTTCGTTATCTCCAGTTTCCCGAGGGTTCTGGAACGCTCCGGGGAGCTCTCTTGATTTCCGCACCTGCATCCCATCAGCAATCTGCACACCTGGTCCTGATCTTCACCCTTCTTAGGCTCTGGCCTAACATCCATTCCCTGCATGATCGTTAGCCATGAACAGTAGGTTTACCAGAGTATCAGTCTTAGAGCCTAGCGTTAGTTTTGTTGTTTTTGCACCTTGTTGGTTTGTTGCTTACTTACCCCCGTTTTGTTCCATCTGCAGTCACCCGTCCGGAACCTTCATCCAACCTCTGCCTGGTGGTCGGCGGCTGCCGACCCAGGATGGGATCAACCACTGCACCCCCCAACAACTAATCAACGCCGCCCGCTCTGTTCCCTGGATTATTCAGCATCACTCTTGAATTTGTAATAAACACTCACCTTCGTTTCAACTTACCTTGTCCTGGTCTGCTTCTGGGTTCTGGCTTAGCAACTCGTGACAGAACGATCCGGCCAGTAATGAACCCAGCGGACCTGGACTCTGTTCGCCATGCCATTACCCAGCAGGAGAAGATGTTGGGCCATCATAGCACGGTACTACAGGAGATCGCGTTGTCAGTTCGGAACCTTTCTACCGGTCTGACGGAGGTCCAGAACCAACGCAAGTGTCCGGTGGAGGATCCACTACCGGTTTCACCCATCTCGCCTGCCGCTTCTGGAAGCCGTGTCCTTCCGTGAGCCCAAGGTTCCGGCGCCGGATAAGTATGAGGGGAGCTGGGAAGATGCCGTTCCTTCCTTATGCAGTGTGGATTAGTGTTCGATCTACAGCCCTACTCTTATGCCACAGACAAGGCTAGGATAGCCTTTGTGATTGAGTTGCTGCGTGGTCGAGCGCTGGAGTGGGCTTCAGCCGTTTGGGAACGACAGGATCCCTGCATGGCTTCATACCAGGGGTTCACGGCCGAGATGAGGAAGCTCTTCGACCATTCCGTCCGAGGAGGGGATGCAGCTAGGCGCCTGTTTTCGCTTCGCCAAGGAACTCGCTTAGCGTGGCCGACTTCGTGATCGAGTTCAAGACGTTGGCTGTGGAGAGTGGGTGGAATGAGGAGGCTCTGCAAGCGGCCTTTTACCAGGGTCTGTCGGAGCAGCTCAAGGATGAGTTGATCTCCTATCCGGAGCCTAGTGACCTGGACAGCTTGGTAGCCTTGTCTATTCGGGTGGATAATCGAGTCCGAGAGCGAAGGAGGGAGAAGCAATGGGTTCCGTCCAACCGATCAGCTTCTCAGGTTCCAGTCGGGTCGTCAAACTGCGCGGCTCGCTAAAGTTGGGAGGACTTTTAGCGAGCCAGTTTCGACCTCTCAATACCTCTGTCAGACCCCGTTTCCCGGCTACCCTTATGAACAGGAATCAGAGCTTAGCGATTAACGCTTTTACTCGATTCAGGTGCCGATGGAAGCTTTCTAGATGCCGAGTTGGTGGAACAGCTGGGGCTTTCCAAGGAGCAATTGCCGGAAGCCATTGAAGCTACCACTCTGGACGGCAGTAGTCTGGCACGTATCACGATGAGGACTGAACCGGTTAAGATGCGGTTGTCGGGGAATCATTCTGAGATGATTTCATTCTTCATTCTGCCGTCTTCCCATGTTCCTCTGGTCCTTGGATACCCCTGGCTGAAGGAACACAATCCCACGTTCGATTGGGTGACGGGCAAGGTAACGAGTTGGAGCCTTGATTGTCATGCTAACTGTCTCAAGACTGCCTGCCCCCATTCGGTTCCCAGTCAGGTGATTGAGGCTAAACCCCCAGATTTGTCCCTGGTTCCCGAGACATATCACGATTTGGGGGAAGTTTTCAGTAAGCAGAAGGCTCTGTCACTCCCTCCCCACCGACCATATGATTGTGCCATCAACCTGTTCCCTGGAGCTGTCTACCCCAAGGGAAGGTTATACAGTATCTCCCGACCTGAACGTGAGGCTTTGGAGACCTACATCAAGGAGTCCCTAGCTGCTGGTCTCGTTCGTCCCTCGTCATCACCCCTGGGGCAGGATTCTTCTTTGTGGGTAAGAAGGATGGCTCTCTTCGACCGTGTATTGATTATCGGGGGTTGAATGACATCACGGTCAAGAACAAGTATCCCCTGCCCTTGATGAGTTCTGCCTTCGACTCCTTACAGGGTGCTACGGTGTTCACCAAGCTAGACCTACGCAATGCGTATCACATGGTCCGGATCAGAGAGGGGGACGAGTGGTTGACGGGTTTCAATACACCGATGGGTCACTCGAGTATCAGGTGATGCCGTTTGGACTGACCAATGCTCCAGCGGTATTCCAGAGTATGGTGAACAGCGTCCTGAGAGATATGATCGGTCTCTTTGTGTTTGTTTACCTGGATGACATTCTGATCTTCTCGAAGGAACCTTCCGACCACGTCCAGCATGTCCGGCAGGTTCTGCAGCGATTGTTGGAGAATCGCCTGTTCGTGAAGGCCGAGAAGTGCGAGTTTCACGCCCACACGACATCCTTTCTCGGGTACATCATCTCCAGGGGAGAGATTAGGATGGACCAGGAGAAGGTTAGAGCGGTTCTGGAATGGGCCCAGCCCGGTACGAGATTGCAGCTCCAGAGATTTTTGGGGTTTGCGAATTTCTACCGCAGATTCATCCGGGATTACAGCCGTGTGGCCGCTCCGTTAACTGCCTTGACTTCCAGTATCAGGACCTTCAAGTGGAATCCGGAGGCCGGATCGAGCGTTTCTGGATTTGAAGAGGCGATTCACCAACGCACCGATTCTCTCTCAACCGGACACGGCCCGTCAGTTCGTCGTTGAAGTGGGCCGCGTCTGATGTGGGAGTTGGCGCCATCCTGTCGCAGCGATGCTCCACGGACAGTAAACTCCATCCCTGCGCCTACTACTCTCGTCGCCTTTCGCCTGCGGAGAGGAATTACGATGTGGGTAACCGGGAGCTTCTCGCGGTGAAACTTGCCTTGGAGGAGTGGCGCCACTGGTTGGAGGGCGGAGCAACCGTTTATTGTCTGGACTGACCACAAGAATCTTGCTTACGTGCAATCGGCTAAACGTCTCAACTCCCGTCAGGCCAGGTGGGCGTTGTTTTTCGGACGATTCAAGTTTTCCCTGACGTTCCGACCTGGATCTAAGAACGGCAAGGCGGACGCCTTGTCCCGGATGTTCTCCAAGACGGAGGAGAGTGGGTCCAAGACCGAGACAATTCTTCCCCGGAACTGCGTCGTGGGAGCAGTTATGTGGAAGATTGAGGAGGAGGTGCTGGCGGCCCTTCGGACTCAGCCCGGTCCCGGTAACGGTCCACCCGGTCGGTTGTTTGTGCCTGAGCCGGTTCGTCCTGCTGTCCTCAAATGGTCCCACGCCAGCAAGATGGCTTGTCACCCTGGCGTGGCTCGGACAATGGCGTTTCTTCGCAGACGTTTTTGGTGGCCTGCCATGGCCGAGGATACTCGGGGTTATGTTGCTGCCTGTCCAGTGTGTGCGCAGAATAAGAGTACCAATCGGCCCAGCTCTGGACTACTTCACCCCCTTCCTATTCCCCGGCGACCATGGTCGCATCTGGCCCTGGACTTTGTCACTGGGTTGCCCGCTTCTGAGGGGAACACGGTCGTTCTGACTATCGTGGACAGATTCAGCAAGTTCGCCCACTTTGTGCCAATTGCCAAGCTTCCCTCTGCCTCGGAGACGTCCGAGATCCTGGTTAGGGAGGTTTTCAGGGTCCACGGGTTGCCCAGTGATATCGTTTCCGACCGTGGCCCTCAGTTTACCTCTGCTGTCTGGAAGTCCTTCTGTTTGGCCATTGGAGCTACAGTCAGTCTCACATCTGGTTTTCACCCCAATCTAATGGTCAGGCGGAGAGAGCCAACCAGAAGATGGAATCCACGCCTACGCTGCCTGGCCTCTTCCAACCCCACCTCCTGGGTCTCTCAGTTGCCTTGGGTTGAGTATGCCCACAATACTCTCCCTACATCTGCCACTGGGATGTCTCCCTTCCAGTGCCTGTATGGCTACCAACCTCCCTTGTTCCCTTCTCAGGAGAAGGAGCTCTCAGTGCCTTCTGTTCAGGTCCATATTCAGTCGTTGCCACCGGACCTGGCATCGGGCCAGAAAAGCACTCCTTAGAGTTTCGGACCGGTATCAGCTCCAGGCGAATCGTCGCCGGATCCCCGCTCCCACCTACACCATCGGAGATAGGGTCTGGTTGGCCACACGGGATCTTCCTTTACGGACTGAGTCTAGGAAGTTGTTACCGAAGTTCATTGGTCCGTTTGTGGTGGAGAAGGTGATCAATCCGGTGGCAGTTCGACTCAAACTCCCGAGGACGCTCAGAGTCCATCCCACCTTTCATGTCTCCTGCCTCAAGCCTGTTTTCTCAGTCCTCTGTTGCCTCCTCCGCCTCCTCCTCCTCCTCCTCGGATGATCGGAGGTGGTCCTGCCTACACGGTGCGTCGCATCATGGATTCCAGACGGCGGGGCCGGGGTTTCCAGTATCTCGTGGACTGGGAGGGGTATGGTCCTGAAGAGAGGAGTTGGATTCCGCGGCGACAGGTCCTAGATGCTGACCTCATCAGTGACTTCTACCGCCTCCATCCTGGCGCTCCGGGAGTCCGCCCGGTGGCGTTGTCGGAGGGGGGTACTGTAACGATCCCGGCAGTCTGAGTCGGGTCCTGTCTGTGGACTAGTTTTTATGTTCGTTATCTCCAGTTTCCCGAGGGTTCTGGAACGCTCCGGGGAGCTCTCTTGATTTCCGCACCTGCATCCCATCAGCAATCTGCACACCTGGTCCTGATCTTCACCCTTCTTAGGCTCTGGCCTAACATCCATTCCCTGCATGATCGTTAGCCATGAACAGTAGGTTTACCAGAGTATCAGTCTTAGAGCCTAGCGTTAGTTTTGTTGTTTTTGCACCTTGTTGGTTTGTTGCTTACTTACCCCCGTTTTGTTCCATCTGCAGTCACCCGTCCGGAACCTTCATCCAACCTCTGCCTGGTGGTCGGCGGCTGCCGACCCAGGATGGGATCAACCACTGCACCCCCAACAACTAATCAACGCCGCCCGCTCTGTTCCCTGGATTATTCAGCATCACTCTTGAATTTGTAATAAACACTCACCTTCGTTTCAACTTACCTTGTCCTGGTCTGCTTCTGGGTTCTGGCTTAGCAACTCGTGACAATAAAAGACACCTGTCCACAACCTCAAACAGTCACACTCCAAACTCCACTATGGCCAAGACCAAAGAGCTGTCAAAGAACACCAGAAACAAAATTGTAGACCTGCACCAGAATGGGAAGACTGAATCTGCAATAGGTAAGCAGCTTGGTTTGAAGAAATCAACTGTGGGAGCAATTATTAGGAAATGGAATACATACAAGACCACTGATAATCTCCCTCGATCTGGGGCTCCACGCAAGATCTCACCCCGTGGGGTCAAAATGATCACAAGAACGGTGAGTAAAAATCCCAGAACCACACGGGGGGACCTAGTGAATGACCTGCAGAGAGCTGGGACCAAAGTAACAAAGCCTACCATCAGTTACACACTACGCCGCCAGGGACTCAAATCCTGCACTGTATAGACGTGTCCCCCTGCTTAAGCCAGTACATGTCCAGGCCCGTCTGAAGTTTGCTAGAGTGCATTTGGATGATCCAGAAGAGGATTGGGAGAATGTCATATGGTCAGATGAAACCAAAATATAACTTTTTGGTAAAAACTCAACTCGTCGTGTTTGGAGGACAAAGAATGCTGAGTTGCATCCAAAGAACACCATACCTACTGTGAAGCATGGGGGTGGAAACATCATGCTTTGGGGCTGTTTTTCTGCAAAGGGACCAGGACGACTGATCCGTGTAAAGGAAAGAATGAATGGAGCCATGTATCGTGAGATTTTGAGTGAAAACCTCCTTCCATCAGCAAGGGCATTGAAGATGAAACGTGGCTGGGTCTTTCAGCATGACAATGATCCCAAACACACCGCCCGGGCAACGAAGGAGTGGCTTCGTAAGAAGCATTTCAAGGTCCTGGAGTGGCCTAGCCAGTCTCCAGATCTCAACCCCATAGAACATCTTTGGAGGGAGTTGAAAGTCCGTGTTGCCCAGCGACAGCCCCAAAACATCACTGCACTAGAGGAGATCTGCATGGAGGAATGAGCCAAAATACCAGCAACAGTGTGTGAAAACCTTGTGAAGACTTACAGAAAACGTTTGACCTGTGTCATTGCCAACAAAGGGTATATAACAAAGTATTGAGAAACTTTTGTTGTTGACCAAATACTTATTTTCCACCATAATTTGCAAATAAATTCATAAAAAATCCTACAATGTGATTTTCTGGATATTTTTTTCTCATTTTGTCTGTCATAGTTGACGTGTACCTATGATGAAAATTACAGGCCTCTCTCATCTTTTTAAGTGGGAGAACATGCACAATTGGTGGCTGACTAAATACTTTTTTTCCCCACTGTATACCTAAACCCAAAGATGTGATTTCATAGAGGGAGCGAGAGAAAACATGTGCATTGTCATGTCACAAAGGGGGAGAGAGAGAGAGAGAGAGAGAGAGAGAGGGGGAGAGAGAGAGAGAGAGAGAGAGAGAGAGAGAGAGAGAGAGAGGGAGAGAGAGAGAGAGAGAGAGAGAGAGAGAGAGAGAGCATTGGACATAGGCTTGTCCCTAAAGAGAGAAGTGGTACTGTACTGTAAACACATCCAAACTCACCCAGCCATTGAAAAATAACTTCCTTTCATATATTTTAGAGGCCTGATCCAGGACTGACCTGGACCTACTTGTCTCCCCCAGTCAGAGACGCACCAGCTGGGCTGCAGACGCACCAGAGGATGGTTCACTGAAAATCAGTGAAAAGCGTTTCCTACACAAAACCACTGAGCTGAGAGCCTTCCTGACAGTGGGGTTGGCAGGGCCATATCTGAAAGTTAAGATCATGTTTTTCACTCTCCTGACGTAGCGCGGCTCAGTGTCAGTTAGAAATATGATCTGGATGATACTCAGTCTCAATCCCTCTGCTAATGGCAGAGAGGACAATAAAATAGGTGTTTTGTAGGGACAGATACACCAATGCATCAAAGCAAGAGGTGGTCTCTCTTTAAATTCATTTCAGAGGTTAAAAGTATATTTACGTCATTGACGATGACGATCAATGACGATCTCACAGGTGAGGTAAAGACTTGAAGTGTCTATGGATGAAGTAGCGAAGTTTGTTCTGTCAACCACGGTCGCATGATGTGTAACATTGTCTGAGACCTGACGAGTTATGTTAGGTCCCCAAAACCAATGCCTAGGCTTTACCGCAACGTAAAAAAGCCCATTGGTCACAGACATCAATTCAACGCCTATTCCACGTTGCCTCAATGTAATTTTATTCAAATGACTAGGAAACAACAGTGTGTGCCCAGTGGGAGTTTTGTGATGCGTACACGACCCTGATTCAACAGTCAGTCATACGCACGTTATAAACCATCTCTTCTCATCGAAACAATCTGTGGTACATTATCAGCCAGTGTACACACCACGGAATGTTGTTTTGAAAGGAAATGTCTCTTTGACTTATTTTACGCTAACTCCGTTGGGTAGCCTTGTATCAGAGCTAAACCCCTATGTTTAAGATGAACAACTGACATGCACCCAAACACAGACACACACATGCACACACACAGAGAGAGAGAGAGAGAGAGAGAGAGAGAGAGAAGACAGAGACAGAGACAGAGAGAGAGAGAGAGAGAGAGAGAGAGAGAGAGAGACAGAGACAGAGACAGAGACAGAGACAGAGACAGAGACAGAGACAGAGACAGAGACAGAGAGAGAGAGAGAGAGAGAGAGAGAGAGAGAGAGGAACATCTGTCTGGTATAAAGCACTAAAGAACAGTTACCTCACCAGCCACTAGGCCTCTGAATAACATGGAGAAGCTCCTTGGCAGCAACCCGGAGGACGTTAGGGGAATTGAATCATCATAAAGAGCTATGAATTACTTTTTAAGGGCCAAAACATAACGTTTAAGGAGAATGAGGAGCTCTGGCACGAGAGGCAGGAGGGTCGTTGACTCGCTGCTGCAGACAGTGGCTGATATCATGTGTTGTTACACAAATGCACTGCCACGGTGAATGTGTCTTAAACACACAGAGATGGAAAGTCGTATGTTTTCAATTTGGAAAATAGGAAAGAAGATCAAAGTTCACCTTTAAGGTCGCTGTGCTCACATTAGCAGTCAGAACATATGCTGTATGTCACTATCTGCCCAAGCACTGTGGGGGGTTTCCATAGAAATGTACCGGAAGAACTCATCTATCAATGTGGAGTCATTGAGGAGAACACAGCCTGCATGTTGCTAACTGGTATATGGCCACTATTAGTGCCATGTCAGAATAGAATAGCACACCACATGGCCTCTGGCTGTGGTTCAGACCTATTCATTGGATGTTCAGAAGGTCTACCCACACTTTAACCTCTTAAACTCAATGGTAAAGAAAAGGATTTAAGATGGTTAAAGTGGTTCTGGCCTGATGATCTAAGACAGACAGACCGACAGACCCTTGTCCCCTGGTGATGACCTCAAGAGCTCTATTAGCCAATGAACTCGCTCTCACCCTGAGACCGCTGCTCTGCTGGCGAGGCACCTGGGCCGAAAGGAGAGCAGTAGTACAGCCACACGCCACTCTCTTCCTCCCTGTTCCTCTTCCTCTCTCTCGCGAAAAACACACTGGAGACATTAGCGGGCCTGCATCAGACAGAGGGAGAATGCAAATAGTGATCAAATAAAAATAAAAAACATTTTAAAAAGATTGATAAAGAGGAAATAGAGAGAGAGAGAGAGAGGGAAGAGAGAGAGAGAGAGAGAGAGAGAGAGAGAGAGAGAGAGAGAGAGAGAGAGAGAGAGAGAGAGAGAGACAGAGAGAGAGAGAAGCAGAGAGAGAGAGAGAGAGAGAGAGAGAGAGAGAGAGAGAGAGAGAGAGAGAGAGAGAGAGAGAGAGAGAGAGAGAGAGAGAGAGAGAGAGAGAGAGAGAGAGAGAGAGACAGAGAGAGAGAGAGAGAGAGACAGAGAGACAGAGAGAGAGAGAGAGAGAGAGAGAGAGAGAGAGAGAGAGAGAGAGAGAGAGAGAGAGAGAGAGAGAGAGAGAGAGAGAGAAAGAAAGAGAGAGAAAGAAAGAGAGAGACTGGCAAAAAGAGGAATAAAACACCTGATGCTTTTATTTTGCACTGAAATGAGAGGAGATGGAACTTCTACATATGGTCCCACTGTTCTCTGTAGCCGTCTATACATAGTCATCAGTCATCTATAGTCAAACAATTAGCCAATCTCTTTTCTATGACCATATTATAAGTAGTCAACAGCAGTCCCTAACAAGACCGCACGTTTCATAGAGTGCTCTCTCTGCAACTATCAGCTAGTTACTTCTGAGAGTTGTGCAGGATCCTGAGCGTTCAGGCTGGTTGTAAATCAGCAGCGTTTTACAGGACACTGAACAGGAGTCTGTCCTGACACCCTGAAATGCGCTGCAGCCTGATTGAGTTATCAAATGACACTTCTGCATCACCGTTACTACAGACAGAGACAGGGGGTTAGAGAGGTGAATCAGTGTCAGAGGGTGGGTGCCTCTTCTCTATAGTTTTATATACATAATCATGCAGTATAGTGTGTGTGTGTATGTACATGCTCCATAGGCTCCATGTATACCCTCCATGTATACACTCTTAGAAAAAAAGGTGCTATCTAGAACCTAAAAGGGTTCTTCGGCTGTCCCTATAGGAGAACCCTTTGAAGAATCCTTGTTAGTTCCAGGTAGAACCCTTTTGGTTCTTTCCACAGAGGGTTCTACATGGAACCCTAAATGGTTATACTGTTTTACCTAGAACAAAAAAAGGGTTCTCCTATGGGGACAGCCGAAGAACCCTTTTGGAACCCTTTTTTCAAAGAATGTAAGGGTCATAAAAACCCACAATGTAATAGTATGTCTCCGAAATGTGCACTGAAAATACCCAAAGATAACAATGAGGGTATAGAGAGGATTCTAGGTTTCTAGGTTTGAAAACACATAGCTACCCAGCATTCCAGGGCTCGGAAGTTGCACTCAGATATTACAACAGATCTAGGATCAGCTTACCGTCTCCAAAACCTAACCTTAACCATAACAGTGGAAAAACAAAACTCACCTCAGATCTGTGTCCAGGGTCAACTTCGTTCTACTTGTACGCAGGGACGGCCTGTTCAATAGGGCGATATGGGCGACGCACTGCCAAACGGGAAAAGGAAGGGATTTTTTTTCTAATCAATTATATCACGGCAACAGTAGTTATCAGTGTTGTAATCTATACGTCTGATCTGCCACAGTGCCACACTGCCACTAAATGTCGAATCAGGCTAAAGTCGTGCTTCAAATGGCTCCACCCCCTTTTGGGGCGATTTCAGTCAGATTGAAAATCGCCCAGAACTTCTGTCATAGACTCCCATGTAAAATTTATTTTTTTCAAATTTCAGAGCCTTCAATACAATCTCAATGGGTGTCTGTGGGCTTGCACTTACGCGCTTTCGTCATACGTTACGTAACCATGAACGTAACTGAGAAAAGAGTGGATTGTTTGAAAGAAGTTCCTCTTTGTCGGCGAACAAATTAAGATAAATTGGCAACGAAACAATTAGGACCTCCCAGACCAAATTTAATAATTCAACAGGTTTCTACTAAAGGCGGAAAGTCCTACACCCGAGGATTTTCCAAAAATTGGTACGAAACGAAAAAGACATTGCCACTCACTCAACTGGATGACGAGGGATACAGGCTAGCTGTCCGCCGCCACAACGATGAGGTTAGTGTTGATAATCACAAGTTTACTGGATGTGGATATGGTGTAATAAAGGCAGTTTATTCAGAGGTAAATATATCTGGAATCGCGTTCACGGACCCGTTCGTCAAACTCTTAGGGAGCTATAAATTAAGCCCCATTACTTACCATATCAGATAAGAGAAATTGCTGCAGCTACATATATTTTACATCCTGGCCCTACATAGTTCACTATTTGCATCACTTACCAAAATATTACATGTGGTCATATATGCTTGGAAAGTGGAGATGCCATAGAACGTCAAAAAAGTAAACATTGCTGGAGACACATTGCCGTTTTGGAGAAGACATCGCGTTTGCTAGCGAAGAGATTTGTTGTGGCAAATGAACTTGGGCTGGGAATTGCCAGGAACCTCACGATAAGATATATGCATCAGCATTGCGAGTCTCATGATTCTATACGTATTGCGATTCGATACTGTGATTTTATTGCGCACCATATGTCTGTTGCAGAGGGATCAGAAAGCCATGAGAACGAGTTTTGATCAGTCATGGAAATAAAAGTGCTGAAAACAAATTGGCTCCCAATGTGAAAAGATTGAGAACAAGCTATGAAGGAACAATAATGGTGTTTTGGTGCAGGTACAGCCAACTAGCGCTAAAATATTGCGATATTGTCAATACAGTATATCGTAAAGTATCACTATGTAACTCGATTTCTTTCACCCCAATCCCTCAAATTAACGGTAAATAACTGAATTGTTTGCCCCACATTTAGCTAAGATGATTAGCTAGCCAGCTAAAATGTTTTAGTTAGTTAGCAGTCGCATCTACAATAGTTTACTGTCAATAACATGTCTCCAAAAATGACGTGGTGTCTCCAATTGTGTTGACATTTTACAATTGCAATGCGCATCCATGAGTATCCACTTTCTGTAGCTCAGCTGGTAGAGCATGGTGCTTGTAACGCCAAGGTAGTGGGTTCGATCCCCGGGACCACCCATACACAAAAATGTATGCACGCATGACTGTAAGTCGCTGGATAAAAGCGTCTGCTAAATGGCATATTATTATTATTATTATTATTATTATTATTATTATCTGAAGAGAGCCCCGAAACATTGTGTGCAGACATTTTATGCAATAAATGAAGTAGGTTCAATCTAGTAGTTCTGATCTTCTGATTGGTCCTGATGAGTTGGGCGAGGTCCCCTGCAGGCTACTGTCACTGTTGCATTGGCTCTGAGTCGGGTTCTCTGTCTTCAAATGTTCAGCCTAAGAGAGGGGATTTTTGTGTGTGTGTGTGTGTGTGTGTGTGTTTAACAGTGATGATGTGTGTGTGTGTGTGTGTGTTTAACAGTGATGATGTGTGTGTGTGTGTGTTTGTGTGTGTGTGTGTCCTCAGAGCAAGAACTCGTGAGTTGGAAGAACTGAGAGGCCTATGGCGTGGGTGTTGTCCTTGGCCACCTGCTGACAAGGCTGACAAGATAGGACCCTTTTGTCCATTGTTATTGGATAGGAACAGAACTTATAACCAGCTCCTGACCTAAATAGATCTTAGCACAACATTTTACTCAACATATCATATTCCATATTCACTATAACAAATATATTTACTACGACATTAGCAAGAACCGCCACATCCTCAGCCGGCTAATCCAGTGTGTGAAGTTTTGCGGAGTGTTTGAGTTAGCTTTGCGAGGCAAAGATGAAACTGAGGGCTCCACCAACCCTGGTAAGCCAACACTTTTGAGATCAGTCAATAAATGCTTCTGGTATTGACTTATATGCTGCCCCTGTCTTCATGTTGTTGCTGGACATATCTTTTTTTAAATGTGTGTAGGTCACCTAAATCATCAGAAAAATTGCCCCTCCTGAGAATTTTTTCAGGAGCCGCCACTGCTTGTACGGAGATGGAGGCGTCAATCTTGGACCTCCACACACAGACAGGGCCCCCCAGTGGTGGCACAGAGAATGTCAATATTCACGTTATAACGTGTGGTCACATTCAGGGTTCAAAGTCCACATTGATTCTCGGTGGTTCCTGAGCTGGTCCAACATTGCCACAGTATTCTGAATGATTATGGGGGGTTCCACATTAATAGGTCAAGCTTGGGGGTGCCAGGATTTGTTATGGGCAGTCATGCTGGGGAAAAAGCTGTCTGTCGCCACAGTAGGTGCCAACCCTAACATTAGCTAACAGCTTGAGTAAATCCTGGGATTGTGGGACAGGACGCGTCCAGAGTCATCGCTCACCGAGACCAGGCCTTACTCCAGGCAGTAGACATCTCTCACTGAGACCAGGCCTTACTCCAGGCAGTAGACATCTCTCACTGAGACCAGGCCTTACTCCAGGCAATAAACATCTCTCATCACTCCTCATATTGATCCGTTGGTCTGTTCAGCAACACAGATCTTTCATTGCTTTTGACAATGATGAGAAAAACAATGTGGATGATATGAGATAGGAGGATAGAGGACAAATGAGAGCAGAGCAGAGTAGAGTAGAGCAGAGCAGAGTAGCATAGAGCAAAGCAGAGAAGAGTATTGTAGAGTAGAGCAGAGTAGAGTAGCGTACAGTAGAGAAGAGCAGAGTAGAGCAGAGCAGAGCAGAGCAGAGTAGAACAGTGTAGCGTAGAGCAGAGCAGCGTAGAGTAGAGCAGAGTAGAGCAGAGGAATGTAGAGTAGAGCAAAGCAGAGTAGAGTAGAGTAGACGAGGGCTTCAGAATCCCACTGTGTTAAAACCTGATGAGAGCAGCTCACTCATTACCTCCTAAGTTTCTCATTCAGACCTTAGTTAACACACTGATTCTCAACATCTCCCAGTTATACTATTACTGAGGGAAAGAGACTAAATTACAATCACAATCTATGTTATGTGGTGATATTCATTATGTTGACATAAAATTAGATTGCTGTTTAACAATTGGATTAATTCTAGATCAATCTGTCAGTAATTAGTCAATATCCAACTTCTCAGAAGTTAGCTGTAGTCATGTAGAAGAGGGAAACAGATCTAGAGGAGACAATATCATAATGGCAGTAAGCAGAAAAGTGAGAGTGAACTAGAGAGAGAGAGAAGCAGGCAGAAGAGAGAGAGAGAGGGGAAGGGAGAGAGAGAGAGAGAGAGAGAGGAGAGGGGAAGGGATAGGATAGATAATAGCCATGCGGGGGGCCTTGATGTGCCTCTAAAGCTCCTCCTAAATCAAGGTCCCAGCATGCATTGCAGCTCCATGGGGTTTCCTGTGAGCTCCTGTCCTTCCTACACACCCCTCTGTCTGCTCCCTCAGCCCCAGTCACTGTACTATCCACTACCCAGCTGCAGTAGGCAGCAGGTACAGTGGCTTGCGAAAGTATTCACCCCCCTTGGCATTTTTCCTATTTTGTTGCCTTACAACCTGGAATTAAAATGGTTTGTATCATTTGATTTACACAACATGCCTACCACTTTGAAGATGCAAATTATTTTCTATTGTGAAACAAACAAGAAATAAGACCAAAAAAAAAACAGAAAACCTGAGCGTGCATAACTATTCACCACCCCAAAGTCAATACTTTGTAGAACCACCTTTTGCAGCAATTACAGCTGCAAGTCTCTTGGGGTATGTCTCTATAAGCTTGGCACATCTAGCCACTGGGATTTTTTCCCATTCTTCAAGGCAAAACTGCTCCAGCTCCTTCAAGTTGGATGAGTTCCGCTGGTGTACAGCAATCTTTAAGGCATACCATAGATTCTCAATTGGATTGAGGTCTGGGCTTTGACTAGGCCATTGCAAGACATTTAAATGTTTCCCCTTAAACCACTTGAGTGTTGCTTTAGCAGTATGCTTAGGGTCATTGTCCTGCTAGAAGGTGAACCTCTGTCCCAGTCTCAAATCTCTGGAAGACTGAAACAGGTTTCCCTCAAGAATTTCCCTGTATTTAGCGCCATCCATCATTCCTTCGGTTCTGAGCAGTTTCCCAGTCCCTTCCGATGAAAAACACCCCCACAGCATGATGCTGCCACCACCATACTTCACTGTGGAAATTTCACTTTACATTATAGTCATTTTAGCAGACGCTCTTATCCAGAGCAACTTACAGTTAGTGAGTGCATAAATTTTTCATATTGCGCCTCCGTGGGAATCGAACCCACAACCCTGGCGTTGCAAGCGCCATGCTCTACCAACTAAGCTACAGGAGTTCTCGGGGTGATGAGAGGTGTTGGGTTTGCGCCAGACATAGCGTTTTCCTTGATGGTCAAAAAGCTAAATTTTAGTCTCATCTGACCAGAGTACCTTCTTCCATATGTTTGGGAGTCTCCCACATGGCTTTTGGCGAACACCAAACGTTGTTTGGTTATTTTCTTCTTTAAGCAATGGCTTTTTTCTGGCCACTCTTCCGTAAAGCCCAGCTCTGTGGAGTGTATGGCTTAAAGTGGTCCTATGGACAGATACTCCAATCTCCACTGTGGAGCTTTGCAGCTCCTTCAGGGTTATCTTTGGTCTCTTTGTTGCCTCTGATTAATGCCCTCCTTGCCTGGTCCGTGAGTTTTGGTGGGCGGCCCTCTCTTGGCAGGTTTGTTGTGGTGCCATATTCTTTCAATTTTTTAATAATGGATTTAATGGTGCTCCCTGGGATGTTCGAAGTTTCAGATATTTTTTTATAACACAACCCTGATATGTACTTCTCCACAACTTTGTCCCTGACCTGTTTGGAGAGCTCCTTGTTCTTCATGGTGCCGCTGGCTTGGTGGTGCCCCTTTCTTAGTGGTGTTGCAGACTCTGGGGCCTTTCAGAACAGGTGTATATATACTGAGATCATGTGTCAGATTATGTGACACTTAAATAAAGTCCACCTGTGTGCAATCTAACTAATTATGTGACTTCTGAAGGTAATTGGTTGCACCAGATCTTATTTAGGGGCTTCATAGCAAAAGGGATGAATACATATGCACACACCACTTTTTAAAGGAAGTAATATTTTTCTTCCACTTCACCAATTTGGACTATTTTGTTCATGTCTATTACATGAAATCCAAATAAAAATCAATTTAAATTACAGGTTGTAATGCAACAAAATAGGAAAAAATGCCAAGGGGGATGAATACTTTTGCAAGGCACTGTATGCTCATGTCCCAGACACAATGACACAGCGCAAGGAACTGTGATGTCCTGTTAGGGTCAGGGTTAAGGGCTGTGGATCATGTGACAGGATCATGTCCTCTGGGCATCACTGCCTGCTGTAGCTGGGTGGGTAGAAAATAGACACAGATCTAGCATCAATTTACCCTCTCAAAATCCTAAACGATACCAGGTCATTGTAGGTCAGTGTTTAGGGGCACCCTACTATTGTGAGCCAGTCCCACCCTGTGAGTGTGTGTGTGTGTGTGTGTGGGGGGGGCTGACAGAGAGCCAGGGATCACCCAGAGTGACTGTAGCCAGAGAACAGAGCCCAGACTAAGACTGAGCCATCTGGAGGGCTCTCAGTGTGTTGGGTCTAACTAATGACAGAAACACACACTGTGGTCACAGAGACGTCCCACAGGGATGACAAGTGTAGTGGAGCTGTCTAGCTGTGTGTGTGTGTTTGTATGTGTGTGTGTGTATGTGTGTGTGTGTCTGCGTGTGTGTGTCTGAGTGTCTGCGTGTGTGTGTGTGTGTTTGTGTGAGCGTGCGTGCGTGCGTGTGTGTATGTGCATGTGTGTGTGTGTGTGTGTGTGTGTGTGTGTGTGTGTGTCTGTGTGTGTCTGTGTGTGTATGTGGGTGTGTGTATGTATGTGTGTGTGTGTATGTGGGTGTGTGTGCCTAAGGCAGGGCGGTGAAGGTATAACGTCTACAACTGGTATTAAGTCATCTGGGTCTCATGCATCTGATCCAAGGTGAGTCACTCTCTACACGGCCAAGGTTTGAGGAGGTTTTCAGGACAATATTGTGTTGCAATTGCACTTCTTTTTCCCCCTGTATGTTTTCCTGAGTTTTGTTGTTTGGAGGCAGTATGCTCATAAATGATGTGGACATTAAGTTGGCACGGGCAGGACAAGGAACTGGGGCTAATGGCAGATAGCCTCCAAATAACACTCACATGGCTAAACCATTTCCAAATGTGGGTGTGAACCATGATGAATCAGAGTTAGGAACCCAAAGTTCAGTAGAGGTTCAGTAGAGGTTCAGTAGAAGTTCAGTAGAGGTTCAGTAGAGGTTCAGTAGAAATTCAGTAGAGGTTCAGTAGAAATTCAGTAGAAATTCAGTAGAGGTTCAGTAGAAGTTCAGGAGAGGTTCAGCAGAGGTTCCACCAAATTACAGATCATACGTCTTGCATGCATTATGGTGTGTGTGTATGACCGTGCACGCATGCATGTGTCACATACAACCTTGCTAAAGATAGGCGGGCCCTGTTAATGGCAGTGTGTGTGAACGCAAGTGGATTACTGGTACACACTCTTTTATGTAACAGTCCTGGCCTCAAGCTGGCTGGCCTAATCCACAGCTCCTAATGCGAATACGTTTTTTGGATTAGTGCTCATCAACCCATCAATACTGGATCAATCGATGAACAGATTGAAGAGCTGAACAGCTCCAATAGATTCAATCAGGTTGAGCATTAACCAGCGTTAACCAGCGTTGACCAGCGTTGACCGTCATCCGCATATCAGATGTTTTGGCGGTGTTGGAGGTGTAACAGCGGTATGAGCTGACACATCGGTGAACGGCTGCTCGTGTGTCACAGACCACTCCTTTAGTATCCCTATCGTGTTAGAAGTTCAAAACAGCACTAGAAGGTGAAGGCTCTGTCGATGATAGAATTGATGACTCTCAAATGTCAAACCATTGATGTTAGGCTAATGCATGTTTTCATGTTCATTTGGATGGGGGGCTTTATGGCCTATCAGTCTAATTCGAGTGTTTGAACTTGTAACGCGGCTGCATGAATTTCTAACGCGGGCTGCATGGAATTTGTCGGATCATAGTGGAGTGTGGTTTTCGTTGCATCCAATGGTAGTGTCCTCGATAAGGTAATGGATTTAACAGCTCTAACACAGTTCCACCTCTGACACCACCAAAACAACCGCTATGCGGAGGTCAATCTGATTGAATCTAGCCCTAAATTGAAGCCCTCAGTGAAACTGTTCTAAACAGTTCAGTTCTTGATACAAGCACGTCAACGGGAGACTTCTGTAACAAACATAGCATAAGTCATAATTTAGTATAAAACATGTCTTTTTAATAATTGCTTCATTTTATTCTTTATTTTTTAAGAATAAACATTGCCAAAACTGCAAGTAGTAATGTAATATTGTAAAAATAATAAACCAGAGCTTATGTAAAAAATAAACAGACTTTGTACAACAAAACATTTCAAAATTTCAAACACATTCAATTGACATTCTATTGTAAATTACATACCACAACTCTTAGATAGTATTTACATCACAGAGTTCTGTATCCAACCGTTGACTATGTGTCCCGATGGAGGTGGAGAATGTCGAGAAAACCACTTTATGCACACGAGAAAATTGATATAAAAATGCTTACACAGATTGCAAAGGCATGACGTTGTCATAAGTGGAAGGTTAGTATATACTTTACCAGAGTAACCTGTGTTTTCTCTTGTGTGGGGCCATACAGAGGACTGAGAGAAGAGGACAGTATAACATGAAATGTAAACATGAACCTAAAACATGAAATATCTCCTATATGTCTGTGGCTACGACCCAAATGGGACCCTTTACCCTATCTAGTGCACTACTTTAGGCAAGTGGTGCACTAGATAGGGAATAGGTTGCCATTTGAGATTCATCCTGTATATTCTTATGACCTATGAATATTCACAGTCAAAACAAAGTGATAAAGTAAACCTATACATTTTTTACATTTTAGACATTTAGCAGACGCTCTTATCCAGAGCGACTTACAGGAGCAATTAGGGTTAAGTGCCTTGCTCAAGGGCACATCGACAGATTTTTCACCTAGTCGGCTCGGGGATTAGAACCAACGACCTTTCGGTTACTGGCATATATAGCGTGAAGAGTTGCAACTTTGAGGATTCACTATGGACATAAGAGAGGTCAAGCATGTGACCCCGTGGAGGAACAGATGAATATAACAAACAAACAACATGGAAACCCCTCATCTCAATGTGAAATGCTTCCAGGTTGAGAATCATGGATGATGGCCAAACTAGTGGTTACAGAATGGACCTTTTTCACATTGCTGGTGAATTCAATTTGAGTAAAAGCTGCAGCTAAGAGTTTGCTTATCCACAGAGCACATGTTGTTTACCCGTTCACATTTAATACTCTTTTTTGAATGTTTTCTATCACATTATATGTGAAAACAGACAGCCTGATGAAATCTTTGGTTTGCTTTCTTTCCCCTTGAAGATTGTTTCCATTCTAAATGTGTTTTCTGTTATATTTTGGTCCTTGGGCAAAATCTCTCTCTCTCTCTCTCTCTCTCTCTCTCTCTCTCTCTCTCTCTCTCTCTCTCTCTCTCTCTCTCTCTCTCTCTCTCTCTCTCTCTCTCTCTCTCTCTCTCTCTCTCTCTCTCTCTCTCTCTCTCTCTCTCTCTCTCTCTCTCTCTCTCTCTCTCTCTCTCTCTCTCTCTCTCTCTCTCTCTCTCTCTCTCTCTCTCTCTCTCTCTCTCTCTCTCTCTCTCTCTCTCTCTCTCTCTCTCTCTCTCTCTCTCTCTCTCTCTCTCTCTCTCTCTCTCTCTCTCTCTCTCTCTCTCTCTCTCTCTCTCTCTCTCTCTCTGATTCCTGATGTAGAGTGAGAGATGGAGGGGGAGAGAGAGGAAGGGAGAGCGACGGAGAGAGAGAAGAAGGAGATTCACCCTACATTGTCCACTTTTCCTGAAAGATAGTGCACTACTTCTCACCAGAGCCATATACAGTGAGGGAAAAAAGTATTTGATCCCCTGCTGATTTTGTACATTTGCCCACTGACAAAGAAATGATCAGTCTATAATTTTAATGGTAGGTTTATTTGAACAGTGAGAGACAGAATAACAACAACAAAATTGAGAAAAATGCATGTCAAAAATGTTATAAATTGATTTGCATTTTAATGAGGGAAATAAGTATTTGACCCCCTCTCAATCAGAAAGATTTCTGGCTCCCAGGTGTCTTTTATACAGGTAACGAGCTGAGATTAGGAGCACACTCTTAAAGAGAGTGCTCCTAATCTCAGCTTGTTACCTGTATAAAAGACACCTGTCCACAGAAGCAATCAATCAATCAGATTCCAAACTCTCCACCATGGTCAAGACCAAAGAGCTCTCCAAGGATATCAGGGACAAGATTGTAGACCTACACAAGGCTGGAATGGGCTACAAGACCATCGCCAAGCAGCTTGGTGAGAAGGTGACAACAGTTGGTGCGATTATTTGCAAATGGAAGAAACACAAAAGAACTGTCAATCTCCCTCGGCCTGGGGCTCCATGCAAGATCTCACCTCGTGGAGTTGCAATGATCATGAGAACGGTGAGGAATCAGCCCAGAACTACACGGGAGGATCTTGTCAATGATCTCAAGGCAACTGGGACCATAGTCACCAAGAAAACAATTGGTAACACACTACGCCGTGAAGGACTGAAATCCTGCAGCGCCCGCAAGGTCCCCCCTGCTCAAGAAAGCACATATACAGGGCCCAATAACACCATCCCCACCATCAAACATGGAGGTGGAAACATTATGCTAAGGGGGTGTTTTTCTGCTAAGGGGACAGGACAACTTCACCGCATCAAAGGGACGATGGACGGGGCCATGTACCGTCAAATCTTGGGTGAGAACCTCCTTCCCTCAGCCAGGGCATTGAAAATGGGTCGTGGATGGGTATTCCAGCATGACAATGACCCAAAACACACGGCCAAGGCAACAAAGGAGTGGCTCAAGAAGAAGCACATTAAGGTCCTGGAGTTGCCTAGCCAGTCTCCAGACCTTAATCCCATAGAAAATATGTGGAGGGAGCTGAAGGTTCGAGTTGCCAAACGTCAGCCTCGAAACCTTAATGACTTGGAGAAGATCTGCAAAGAGGAGTGGAACAAAATCCCTCCTGAGATGTGTGCAAACCTGGTGGCCAACTACAAGAAACGTCTGACCTCTGTGATTGCCAACAAGCGTTTTGCCACCAAGTACTAAGTCATGTTTTTACTGAGCATGTCTTTGTCAGTGGGCAAACGTACAAAATCAGCAGGGGATCAAATACTTTTTTCCCTCACTGTAGGGCTGAGATGTGAGATTTGCCAAAAGAGCCTGAGTTACCTGAAGGCCTGAGTTACCTGAAGGCCTGAGTTGCCTGAGGGTCTGAGTTACCTGAGGGCCTGAGTTGTGCACCCCTGGTATAAACCATCCCTTTGAGAACTGGCTCTAGTTCATACATAATATGTACTTTAACCATAACAGTCCATACAACATTAGCAGATGCAGTGACAATCACTGCATTACAATGGATCAATATTTACATGTTCAGAGTGTTATGTTCTTCCCTCAACAACAACGGGCTGAGATATGACGTTAAATGCAAAGGTAATACTCTATTATGTCTTATGTGCTACCTAAAGAACAGGTATCCTGGAGAGCATTGCATTTTGTATGTCATCATTTCAGGTAACAAATATGATTCCAAATGGAGGGAGGCGGGTCTTCCCCGAAAGGAAGACATCCAATGAGCAGAGGATCTGCCCACAGCCACCACACTCATTCCAGCAGAGCTCACCCAATCGAGAGAAGGCACTGACAAAGGAGGAAGAGCAGGGCGGGACAAGAGCAAAGACCCTCCGGTGCTTACAAGTTAAGGATAGGGTACCTTGTTTTTCGCAGCATACAGCTGAGAGTCCCATACAGGTCTATGTGGACACGCTCTCTCTGCATGTATCAAGGGTGCTCTCTCTGCATGTATCAAGGGCGATCTCTCTGCGTGTATCAAGGGTGCTCTCTCTGCATGTATCAAGGGCGATCTCTCTGCATGTATCAAGGGCGATCTCTCTGCATGTATCAAGGGCGATCTCTCTGCATGTATCAAGGGCGATCTCTCTGCATGTATCAAGGGCGATCTCTCTGCATGTATCAAGGGCGATCTCTCTGCATGTATCAAGGGCGCTCTCGCTGCGTGTATCCAGGGCACTGTGGAAGACACACACATGCACATACACACACACACACACACTGATTAGACTGGGCAGTGTGGGTACTGGGCAGCAGACACTCTAACTGTGAGTGCCATGCTTTCCAAGCAACTAAATACAGTACCTCACACACAGACTAGACACACAGTCGCCCATGATCACACTAACACTAATATGACTGCAAAATCACCACGCAATGCCAACTCATGCAAGCCAACACCTCACACACTTATTTTCTCTCACACAGACATACGCTGCCAGTCAAAGTGACACCAAACAGAGTGACTGTCTGTCTCCACTAATGTGGCCTGTCTCTCTGGGACAGACATACTGTAGCTCGTTAGATGTTTCTGGGAGTAAAATATCTCCAAGATCTCAAGTTAAAGCAGACAGAATGAATTGAGCCACACTCACGTTTGATGCTGACGCACAAAGTCTGCAAACTGCCGGTCCTTCGCGTAGAGCTCTATGATGCGTATCCTGTCCTGGATTTCCTGTGGAAGAAGAGTGGGTGGGGTTAACAGGGTGAGTGTTACATGACAGACAGACGTTGTGTCCAATCGGTTGGTCTATATCCAGATTGTACAGATTAGATTAAGGAAGGCAATGATATGCAGTGGGGGGGAAAAGTATTTAGTCAGCCACCAATTGTGCAAGTTCTCCCACTTAAAAAGATGAGAGAGGCCTGTAATTTTCATCATAGGTACACGTCAACTATGACAGACAAAATGAGGAAAAAATATCCAGAAAATCACATTGTAGGATTATTAATGAATTTATTTGCAAATTATGGTGGAAAATAAGTATTTGGTCAATAACAAAAGTTTCTCAATACTTTGTTATATACCCTTTGTTGGCAATGACACAGGTCAAACGTTTTCTGTAAGTCTTCACAAGGTTTTCACACACTGTTGCTGTTATTTTGGCCCATTCCTCCATGCAGATCTCCTCTAGAGCAGTGATGTTTTGGGGCTGTCGCTGGGCAACACAGACTTTCAACTCCCTCCAAAGATTTTCTATGGGGTTGAGATCTGGAGACTGGCTAGGCCACTCCAGGACCTTGAAATGCTTCTTACGAAGCCACTCCTTCGTTGCCCGGGCGGTGTGTTTGCGATCATTGTCATGCTGAAAGACCCAGCCACGTTTCATCTTCAATGCCCTTGCTGATGGAAGGAGGTTTTCACTCAAAATCTCACGATACATAGCCCCATTCATTCTTTCCTTTACACAGATCAGTCGTTCTGGTCCCTTTGCAGAAAAACAGCCCCAAAGCATGATGTTTCCACCCCCATGCTTCACAGTAGGTATGGTGTTCTTTGGATGCAACTCAGCATTCTTTGTCCTCCAAACACGACGAGTTGAGTTTTTACCAAAAAGCTCTATTTTGGTTTCATCTGACCATATGACATTCTCCCAATCCTCTTCTGGATCATCCAAATGCACTCTAGCAAACTTCAGACGGGCCTGGACATGTACTGGCTTAAGCAGGGGGACACTGCAGGATTTGAGTCCCTGGCGGCGTAGTGTGTTACTGATGGTAGGCTTTGTTACTTTGGTCCCAGCTCTCTGCAAGTCATTCACTAGGTCCCCCCGTGTGGTTCTGGGATTTTTGCTCACCGTTCTTGTGATCATTTTGACCCCACGGGGTGAGATCTTGCGTGGAGTCCCAGATCGAGGGAGATTATCAGTGGTCTTGTATGTCTTCCATTTCCTAATAATTGCTCCCACAGTTGATTTCTTCAAACCAAGCTGCTTACCTATTGCAGATTCAGTCTTTCCAGCCTGGTGCAGGTCTACAATTTTGTTTCTGGTGTCCTTTGACAGCTCTTTGGTCTTGGCCATAGTGGAGTTTGGAGTGTGACTGTTTGAGGTTGTGGACAGGTGTCTTTTATACTGATAACAAGTTCAAACAGGTGCCATTAATACAGGTAACGAGTGGAGGACAGAGGAGCCTCTTAAAGAAGAAGTTACAGGTCTGTGAGAGCCAGAAATCTTGCTTGTTTGTAGGTGACCAAATACTTATTTTCTACCATAATTTGCAAATAAATTCATAAAAAATCCTACAATGTGATTTTCTGATTTTTTTTTCTCAATTTGTCTGTCATAGTTGACGTGTACCTATGATGAAAATTACAGGCCTCTCTCATCTTTTTAAGTGGGAGAACTTGCACAATTGGTGGCTGACTAAATACTTTTTTTCCCCACTGTACATGAGATAAGTATGGGACGGGATCCCAAACATTGGCTTTCACCTTCCCTCCACCCCACCAGCCTACACACACACAGACACACACAGAAACACAGACACACACACAGACACACACAGACACACACACACAGACACAGACACACACACAGACACACACATAGACACACACAGACACAGACACACACACACAGACACACACACAGACACTCACACAGACACACACACAGACACACACACAGACACAGACACACACACAGACAGACATAGACACACCTCCTTGGTCAGTTCGCTGTTCTCGTAGATGTGGCGTATCTCCTCGCTGCTGAAGTCTGTGGAGGCCTCTGCACTGGTGCTGCTGTAGACCGGGGCCTCTGGGTAGCGGCGGTAGTAGTGGCTGTAGCCCATCGTAGCCTCACTCTCATACATGGGGTTGTACTTAGTGGCCCTCTCTAGAGACGGGATACTCTCCCCTCGCCTGGGGGGCCAGACAGCCACAGAGAGAGAGACAGAGAGAGCGACAGAGAGAGCGACAGAGAGAGAGAGACAGAGAGAGAGCTAAGCTTAGTCTACTAAAAGGAGCAGGAGACCGACAAGTCTTCTGATATAATCATGTCTGACCCAGGCTTGAATATTGGATATCCTCTTACAGTAAATATTCAGACAGGTTCAATCTGTAGTGGTATTTACTACTAACATAACTCCTCTAAAGCCGCTATATTGTACTGTAGTGTAATGTAGAGGCTATGGCTGTTCCTGACAGGATTAGAGACACCTACACTTTGTTCAGCTACTAACACACATCGTTTTTCTTTTTTTGTCATTATCCAGAGTGACTTACAACAGTGACTGCATACAATTTCGTTATTTTTTTGTACTGGTCCCCCATGGGAATCGAACCCACAACCCAGGCATTGGAAGCGCCATGCTTTACCAACTGAGCCACACAGGACCTCCACACACACGTACTCTGTACACACACGTACTGTACACAAACACACCTCTTAGTACTAGTATGACTGGATTGCAGTCCCTATCCAACAGGTGAGAAAATGTACCATCCCATTGCGAGGCTATGTCAAAGCAGGAGTGGTGTGTGTTGACTCTCACCGTATGGGGTCCTCTGTCTCATCCTTATCATACTGATCCCGTAGTGTCCTTGCCAGGAAGAAGATCACACCGGAAGCCACCAATAGGAAACCTGCTACGGAGGCAATCGCTATTCCGACCACCAGCGGTTCTGACACGTACTCCTCACAGTGTTCTCCACGGTACCACCAGTTCTCCCCTACACGACATCTAGAACCACAAAGAAGAACAGTCAGTGCCACTCACACACACACACCTAGAACACTCCCAATACTCAACTAAACACACACACACACACACACACACACACACACACACACCTAGAACACTCCCAATACTCAACTAAACACACACACACAAACACCTAGAACACTCCAATACTCAACTAAACACACACACACACACACCTAGAACACTCCCAATACTCAACTAAACACACACACACAACACTCCCAATACTCAAGTAAACACACACACACACACACCTAGAACACTCCCAATACTCAGCTAAACACACACACACACCTAGAACACTCCCAATACTCAACTAAACACACACACACACACCTAGAACACTCCCAGTACTCAACTAAACACACACACACACACACACACCTAGAACACTCCCAATACTCAACTAAACACACAAACACACCTAGAACACTCCCAATACTCAACTAAACACACACACACCTAGAACACTCCCAATACTCAACTAAACACACACACACCTAGAACCCTCCCAATACTCAACTAAACACACACACACACACACACCTAGAACACTCCCAGTACTCAACTAAACACACACACACACACACCTAGAACACTCCCAATACTCAACTAAACACACACACACCTAGAACACTCCCAAAACCCAACTAAATGACAGCTAGAATAGTAAGAATGATCTGTTAGAGCAACACAATAACACATACAGTGAGGGAAAAAAGTATTTGATCCCCTGCTGATTTTGTATGTTTGCCCACTGACAAAGAAATGATCAGTCTATAATTTTAATGGTAGGTTTATTTGAACAGTGAGAGACAGAATAACAACAAAGAAATCCAGAAAAACACGTCTAAAATGTTATAAATTGATTTATATTTTAATGAGGGAAATAAGTATTTGAACCCTCTCAATCAGAAAGATTTCTGGCTCCCAGGTGTCTTTTATACAGGTAACGAGTTGAGATTAGGAGCACACTCTTAAAGGGAGTGCTCCTAATCTCAGCTTGTTACCTGTATAAAGACACCTGTCCACAGAAGCAATCAATCAATCAGATTCCAAACTCTCCATCATGGCCAAGACCAAAGAGCTCTCCAAGGATGTCAGGGACAAGATTATAGACCTACACAAGGCTGGAATGGTCTACAAGACCATCGCCAAGCAGCTTGGTGAGAAGGTGACAACAGTTGGTGCGATTATTCGCAAATGGAGGAAACACAAAATAACTGTAAATCTCCCTCGGCCTGGGGCTCCATGCAAGATCTCACCTCGTGGAGTTGCAATGATCATGAGAACGGTGAGGAATCAGCCCAGAACTACACGGGAGGATCTTGTCAATGATCTCAAGGCAGCTGGGACCATAGTCACCAATAAAACAATTGGTAACACACTACGCCGTGAAGGACTGAAATCCTGCAGCGCCCGCAAGGTCCCCCTGCTCAAGAAAGCACATATACAGGCCCGTCTGAAGTTTGCCAACAAACATCTGAATGATTCAGAGGAGAACTGGGTGAAAGTGTTGTGGTCAGATGAGACCAAAATCGAGCTCTTTCGCATCAACTCAACTCGCCGTGTTTGGAGGAGGAGGAATGCTGCCTATGACCCCAAGAACACCATCCCCACCGTCAAACATGGAGGTGGAAACATTATGCTTTGGGGGTGTTTTTCTGCTAAGGGGACAGGACAACTTCACCGCATCAAAGGGACAATGGACGGGGCCATGTACCGTCAAATCTTGGGTGAGAACCTCCTTCCCACAGCCAGGGCATTGAAAATGGGTCGTGGATGGGTATTCCAGCATGACAATGACCCAAAACACACGGCCAAGGCAACATAGGAGTGGCTCAAGAAGAGGCATATTAAGGTCTTGGAGTGGCCTAGCCAGTATCCAGACCTTAATCCCATCGAAAATATGTGGAGGGAGCTGAAGGTTTGAGTTGCCAAACGTCAGCCTCGAAACCTTAATGACTTGGAGAAGATCTGCAAAGAGGAGTGGGACAAAATCCCTCCTGAGATGTGTGCAAACCTGGTGACCAACAACAAGAAACGTCTGACCTCTGTGATTGCCAACAAGGGTTTTGCCACCAAGTACTAAGTCATGTTTTGCAGAGGGGTCAAATACTTATTTCCCTCATTAAAATGCAAATCGATTTATAACATTTTTGACATGCGTTTTTCTGGATTTTTGTGTTGTTATTCTGTCTCTCACTGTTAAAATAAACCTACCATTAAAATTATAGACTGATCATGTCTTTGTCAGTGGGTAAACGTACAAAATCAGCAGGGGATCAAATACTTTTTTCCCTCACTGTATATATACACACACACACACACTCACTCACTCTGGAGGCGATCAATACTCCCCCCCCCCCACACACACACACACACACACACACACTCACTCTGGAGGCGATCAATACTCCCCCCCCACACACACACACACACACACACACACCGACCTGCAGATGGCCCCTTGTCCAGGTATGATGTCACACTTCCCGTCGTTCAAACAGAAGTCTGTCTGCAGGTCACAGATGCTCTGACAGGGCAGTCCGTCCACGCTGAAGTATCCAGCATTACACACACATTCCGCCTCGCCAGACCAGCGGTTCACAGAACACTGGGCAAACTCGTTACATGCCTGGAACTTACACTGGTTCGCCTGGTCACCTGGCAACAACACACAGGAAGTGTTAGGGCAGATACAGTCAACTCCTGATAAGTGCACATTGTCCAGTTCACCAGTTCCAATTCAAATACATTGTTTTGAATTGCTCTGGATATTTATGGTAAGTTTAGTCCTGAGTCATAGCGTACAGTATATCCTGCATAGTTTCTCCTTGCATTAGAAGAGGGGGATATTACAATTAGTAGATGTAAAAGGTTATTAATAAGAATAGAATAGAATCCTAGAAATGTAATGTTGGGATATAATCATAATAAGGCTTAGCTATTTTTGTTGTGATTGGCTCAGACAGATTATGACGGCTCATCTGTCATGATGAGACATGAACAGAGGGGCGAGTGAGTCATCAGTCTGATATTATCTAAGGCCTCATATGATCCCCATACTGTCACACACACAAACAAACACTGTCACATACAGTCACGCTAGTCTCTGAGCCTCTAGGAGAGAGGAAGAGATTACACACATACAAACATATTGCAGGACTGTATATTGATGCATGTGTCATATGTTCAATACCTTAATAAACTTAACTTAATAATGTAATATACTGTGTAACTTAATATAACTTCACTTCATAAAGCCAATAACAAGTATCACCAAAGAAAATACAAATGTCCCATGGGAGGGAAAAGGAAGTGGATGTTTTCTCACGGTTTGCTACTCCAAAGTGTGATATGGATTATCTTGCTGTAGTTACACAATCAGTGTGACCAAGACATTGAGTAATGGAAGGAACGCATGACAACGCCCTGAGACATTTAACACCTTGCCTACACACACACACACACAGACAGACACACACACACACACACACACACACAGAGAAACACACACACAGATACCCTCAGTCTCTGCCTTTGAAAAGTGACTCTGTCTCTTTGTCTTCTGTCTAGAACAGAACCTCCCTGGAGAGCGCTTTCATGACAAAATGGATCCGTTGTGCCATGCTTTAAACTGACAATTCATGTGGCTATGTACATTTTAATGCATTTGAACTCCCCAAAACCTAAAGGAGGAGTGCCTAGGAATCATTTGGGATAATTAGGAGCCCTCCCTTGTGTCTCCGGTGAAATATGTGGTAGTTGTCAAACTTACCTGACTCTACGTCCAGTGAGTACTTGTCGATGGCCAGGTTCATGGTCTGGTAGGCTGTGTTAGCGAAGTCTTCCAGGATCAGGTAGACTGCAGTGTTGACGCCGCGAGGCACCGGCTTCCCGAACTTCATTCGGCTGTTGACCACGATACTCCCTTTCCGGAAGTTCAGGATCTCCAGGTTCTGGAAGTTACTAAGGTTGGACTGGAGGTAGGGGACCAGCTAGAGGGGGGCAGAGTGTGAGGGAGAGAGAAAGAGAGAGAGAGAGAGAGAGAGTGATATACAGAGAGTGAGCACCCTCTACATACAGCACAACACTTCAAGTGAAACATGTATTTTCAAATTAAGTCTACAGGGGGAAAGGGGGGAATAAATGCTAAAACGTAACAGCTCACCAGCTCTATGAACCTTTGTTCCAGGGCCTTGTATTCCGGGGAGCTCTTATTGAAGAGGTCATCTGAGAACTTCATGTTGGTGACCCGCAGACTGAAGAACACCATCAGCGCCCGCCCAGGGTTGATTGGCATGGCAACGCTGTGGTCCATACCATGTACCCCTCCAGAGGGGTGCCCGCTGCTCCCCTCCTCTGTTTGGTCATAGTCTGTCACAGGGTCTATCGTCTGCAGCTGGTTTAACAGATATTAAACAATTCATGGTGCAATTGGTCAGTGTGGAACAACATTTGGTAACATTCATGATACAACAAGGAAATATCTGTGCAAACAGATGAATAGACTGAGTAAAGTACTATAACATGGGGAGTTTATCCTAGTCAGGTCACATGGTCACTCAGACAGGAAAAACTCAGGGCCCTGACTAACATACATTACAACCATCATCTCTCCGTCATCTTTTATTACCTCCAGAGTGATGGAAATGTCTGGGCCAGGGTAGTACTTTGCGGGTCTGAGAGCTGGGGTGACCCCCTGGTTCCCTGATTTTGCCTCTGGTTCTGGGGCTGTGTCCAGGGCCGTGGCCTCTGTAGCCTCCTCCACTACTATGGCATCAGAGACTCGGGTGAAGGGCAACTCCTTCTCTGCAGAGAGAGGGGTGGGATGAGCGGCCTCTGGAACAGCCTCGTCAACCAATAACATCTCATCTTCTACCAGATCCTCCTCCGAGATCTCAGTAATGTCCGGAGGTTCCATCACCACTTCTTCTTCTGCCACCTCCAAGGCATCCTCTCCAGTTACTGGCTGCTCGATGATTGGTCCCTCCTCTACGCTCTTAACTTCCTCTCCATATTCTGTTATTTCTGGATAAGCAAACACCTCGTTAGCTTCTTCTTCAGGCTCATCTGGGGGTACAGTCTCGATGGCAGGGGGATTCTCGGGGACATTAAGGTTCTCCACTGGCTCGGGAGCTTCCGTTGTTTCCACAGGGACGAAGGCAGGGGCCTCTTCCTCCAACTCTTCTATGGTCTCTGTCTCTATGATGGAGTACTCAAGGTTTTCTGAGGGTTCAGCTTCTTCTTCTAGAACCTCTGCTGTATCAGGGACCTCCACTGCTTCCTCCTCTACCTCCTCTTCCTCAGGGACCTCCACTGCTTCCTCCTCTACCTTCTCTTTCTCAGGGACCTCCGCTTCTGTTTCCTCCTCTACCTCCTCTTCCTCAGGGACCTCCACTGCTTCCTCTTCCTCAGGGACCTCCGCTGCTTCCTCTTCCTCAGGGACCTCCACTGCTTCCTCCTCTACCTTCTCTTTCTCAGGGACCTCCGCTTCTGCTTCCTCCTCTACCTCCTCTTCCTCAGGGACCTCCACTGCTTCCTCTTCCTCAGGGACCTCCGCTGCTTCCTCTTCCTCAGGGACCTCCACTGCTTCCTCCTCTACCTTCTCTTTCTCAGGGACCTCCGCTTCTGCTTCCTCCTCTACCTCCTCTTCCTCAGGGACCACCACTGCTTCCTCTTCCTCAGGGACCTCCGCTGCTTCCTCTTCCTCAGGGATCTCCTCTACCTCCTCATCCTCAGGGACCTCCACTGCTTCCTCCTCTACCTTCTCTTTCTCAGGGACCTCCGCTTCTGCTTCCTCCTCTACCTTCTCTTTCTCAGGGACCTCCGCTTCTGCTTCCTCCTCTACCTCCTCTTCCTCAGGGACCACCACTGCTTCCTCTTCCTCAGGGACCTCCGCTGCTTCCTCTTCCTCAGGGATCTCCACTGCTTCCTCTTCCTCAGGGACCTCCACTGCTTCCTCTTCCTCAGGGACCTCCGCTTCTGCTTCCTCTGTTAGGATCTCTTCCTCTATAATCACCTCTTCCAGAATTACCTCTTCATCTACGGTAAGTTCCTCATCTGCAGCTGGAGCTGGCTCTTCTTCTACAGCCTCCTCTTCCTCGGGCTGGAAGGACAGGACCTCGAGTCCGTCAACACCTGACCCAGAGGCCTCTATCTCCAGAGGTGGCTCGGGGAGCGTAGTGCCCTCTGGCTGCTCGGGGGAGGTAGGGTCTGCAGGGAGGTGCTCCAGGGGAGGGCTCTCTGTAGCCACAGTGTTCCCCAACAGCAGACCCTCCTCCTCCATGCCCGTGTCATCGATGGTCACCTCAGGCTCAGGGGGGAGGGTCACACTCTCCTCCAGAATGATAACATCATTCTCTCCCGTCGCCACATCCTCAGCTTTAACCTCAGGGGCATCTAGGGTCATCTCAGCAGCCAATATTTCCTGCTGGACAACAGAAACATTAGAGGAGAAACACATTGGAACCTAAACTGTTACACAATCAGGTTGGGGTTCCATTCCATTTCAGTCATTTCAGGACATGGAATTGACCCCAACCCTGAACTCCATACTATTATAATCAGTAGTCTTCAAAATTGCAAGGCCAGGGAATTATAGGTTTCCATGCCTTAATGACTGACAAAAATGATTTACTGACATACACATGCTCTGCGTATTGTCATTAAGTTTAGTCTACCTACATGGTGTGACAGCTACTCCAAGGCATAATACTGCCTGATAAAACTTTAATGGCTTCTGTCTGGCAGAATCAAGAAAGATCATAGGGTCCTGCATTCACAAACTGTTTGAGTCTCTCTCTCTCTCTCTCGCTCTCTCTCATCCCAGAATAGTAGTGGATTATTATATCAAGAGCCAAGCTAATCTTCAAAGCCTTCCCCCTCATCCTTTACTTCCACCGAGCAGCAGTCTCAGCGCTGGACAGGAGAGTCCTGGTTAACACCACATTTACATTTACGTCATTTAGCAGACGCTCTTATCCAGAGCGACTTACAGTTAGTGAATACATATTTTTTTTTTATATACAGTGGGGCAAAAAAGTATTTAGTCAGCCACCAATTGTGCAAGTTCTCCCACTTAAAAAGATGAGAGAGGCCTGTAATTTTCATCATAGGTACACGTCAACTATGACAGACAAATTGAGAAAAAAAAATCCAGAAAATCCCATTGTAGGATTTTTAATGAATTTATTTGCAAATTATGGTGGAAAATAAGTATTTGGTCACCTACAAACAAGCAAGATTTCTGGCTCTCACAGACCTGTAACTTCTTCTTTAAGAGGCTCCTCTGTCCTCCACTCGTTACCTGTATTAATGGCACCTGTTTGAACTTGTTATCAGTATAAAAGACACCTGTCCACAACCTCAAACAGTCACACTCCAAACTTCACAATGGCCAAGACCAAAGAGCTGTCAAAGGACACCAAAAACAAAATTGTAGACCTGCACCAGGCTGGGAAGACTGAATCTGCAACAGGTAAGCAGCTTGGTTTGAAGAAATCAACTGTGGGAGCAATTATTAGGAAATGGAAGACATACAAGACCACTGATAATCTCCCTCGATCTGGGGCTCCATGCAAGATCTCACCCCGTGGGGTCAAAAAGATCACAAGAACGGTGAGTAAAAATCCCAGAACCACACGGGGGGACCTAGTGAATGACCTGCTGAGAGCTGGGACCAAAGTAACAAAGCCAACCATCAGTAACACACTACACCGCCAGGGACTCAAATCCTGCAGTGCGAGACGTGTCCCCCTGCTTAAGCCAGTACATGTCCAGGCCCGTCTGAAGTGCATTTGGATGATCCAGAAGAGGATTGGGAGAATGTCATATGGTCAGATGAAACCAAAATATAACTTTTTGGTAAAAACTCAACTTGTCATGTTTGGAGGACAAAGAATGCTGAGTTGCATCCAAAGAACACCATACCTACTGTGAAGCATGGGGTTGGAAACATCATGCTTTGGGGCTGTTTTTTCTGCAAAGGGACCAGGACGACTGATCCGTGTAAAGGAAAGAATGAATGGGGCCATGTATCGTGAGATTTTGAGTGAAACCCTCCTTCCATCAGCAAGGGCATTGAAGATGAAACGTGGCTGGGTCTTTCAGCATGACAATGATCCCAAACACACCGCCCGGGCAACGAAGGAGTGGCTTCGTAAGAAGCATTTCAAGGTCCTGGAGTGGCCTGGCCAGTCTCCAGATCTCAACCCCATAGAAAATATTTGGAGGGAGTTGAAAGTCTGTGTTGCCCAGCGACAGCCCCAAAACATCACTGCTCTAGAGGAGATCTGCATGGAGGAATGGGCCAAAATACCAGCAACAGTGTGTGAAAACCTTGTGAAGACTTACAGAAAACGTTTGACCTGTGTCATTGCCAACAAAGGGTATATAACAAAGTATTGAGAAACTTTTGTTATTGACCAAATACTTATTTTCCACCATCATATGCCAATAAATTCATAAAAAATCCTACAATGTGATTTTCTGGATTTTTTTTTCTATTTTTGTCTGTCATAGTTGACGTTTACCTATGATGAAAATTACAGGCCTCTCTCATCTTTTTAAGTGGGAGAACTTGCACAATTGGTGGCTGACTAAATACTTTTTTTCCCCACTGTATACTGGCCCCCCGTGGGAATCGAACCCACAACCCTGGCGTTGCAAACGCCATGCTCTATCAACTGAGCTACATCCCTGCCGGCCATTCCCTCCCCTACCCTGGACGACGCTGGGCCAATTGTGCGCCGCCCATGAGTCTCCCGGTCGCGGCCGGCTGCGACAGAGCCTGGTCCCACCACATAGCAGCAGTCTCAGCACTGAACAGGAGAGTCCTGGTTAACACCACATAGCAGCAGTCTCAGCACTGGACAGGAGAGTCCTGGTTAACACCACTTAGCAGCAGTCTCAGCAAGACACTACCTCAAACACAACATTCTAATATACTCCATGCTGACAAGCACTCCTATGTGGATTTGTTTTGATATTTCTAAAGCTGAATGCTCAGCATACATCATCACAGCCATATAGGACTGTGCCTCTCACTGTTTCCCAGAAATAACATCTGGACCAACAGGAGAGGTCTAGGGTTGTTGTCATGGAGATGACCTCTGACTTACCACGCTGTCATCCTTGGTAATTCCAGCCGTGGGCTCGAAGGACTCAGGAACAATGGACACTGTGGAACCAAAGAGGACACAGAGTCAATACTGTGAGTCATAGGGAGGCCTAAAACAACAATCAACAACAACATGTTCTTCCCCATAGGGGTGGCAGGTAGACTAGTGGAGCGTTGGGCCAGTAACCGATGACGTCCACTGATTTAGCGGGGTTGGGTTAAATGCGGAAGACACATTTCAGTTGAATGCATTCAGTTGTGTAACTGAGTACATATCCCCTTTCCTTTCCCACACTTGATTCAATGCACCCAACAAAGTTTGCAGTTGGAAGCCAAACTTAATTGCATAATAAGTCAAACTTTCTCTCATAATGTACAGGAGGAACAACGTTTATTCACTCTCCATCTTTTCTATAGAATCCATTCTCCCTCTCCCCAGTCCTGAGAGCGATGGTGCCGACTGTGTGTTTACATAAGGGGAGCCCTACTAATCACGCTACAGATCTGGACCCTATACCTGCCACTATGGGCCAAGATCATTACTGCATTACCATCAGGCCTGGAGCCTGTGGCTGGAGCCTGGAACCAAGCAGTGCCTGTAAGTCACCACACACCGTGGCAGGCAGGCATCTGACAGTATTTACCCCTCATATCAGATGTCTCGGCACATAATGAATCAGGCCGTCAGATGGCATCCATCTTCAGGGAAACACAGTAAACTAATGACACCAACTCTTTTACAACACTGTCAGGGAGAATTCCCATAGACCAGGGAGATGGTATAATCATCATTACCATAGAACGTGTTCCATTCGCTGGAAGAAAAAACCCTGCCAGGAGTTAGAGCTAACCTACTTACTGACTATGTGTGTGTGTGTGTGTGTGTGTGTGTGTGTGTGCAAAGGTCATAGATGAAGTAGAGAGAGAGAGAGAGGTAAGGGCTACACAGTCCCTATAAATGATTAGTCTGTTATTTGTTCATCAAAAATTACCCACAGAAATCTCTTCACCACAAAACACTGCGTAAGACAAAGTGCTGCTGAGTAGAATGAAGGAAATGAGGCCTCAGAGAGCCAGTGTCAGGATAGGTGGAGGTGGGACAACTAGGGTAGGTTAGGGCTGGCTCTGGTGGAACTAGGTGTCTTACAATCAGATACAGTGATCCAATTGGTGTCGTTGGCTTCATTGTATTGTGTTTGGTCCCATGGAATTGTGTTGTATATTTAAGCAATAAGCCAGAGGTGCCTTATTGCTATTATAAACTGGTTACCAACGTAATAACCAGTAAATAGTACGTTTTTTGTCATACCCATGGTATACGGTCTGTTATACAATGGGTGGGTCTAATCCTGGATACCTGATTGGTTAAAACCGCATTTCAGCCGGTGTCTATTCCACAAATTACCACAGGCTAAATCTATGAGGTTAAAATGCCTATTTACTCTGTTCCATCTGACTGCGCAATCCACTGTCTCGTCAGCCCAGTCAGGCAATTTATAAACTAGATCTACACTGTAAAAATAATCTATACATTATCTTCCATTTCATTTAGACTAGCATTTGGATTTCAACAAAGGAGATTTGTAATAACCTTGCTATCTGTCTCTCCGACATTTGCAACATTGTTTCAAAATTCGATCTCCAGCTGTCCTATGTAATGAACGTGTCAGGAGTCAGGACGAGACAGACAGGCTGGCAGCTTTTCTCAGCCAGTCGAAATCATGAATCAGCATCATTTTTATGGATACATACAAAAATAAATAAATAGAAAAACACGAAATGCAGCTAGTTTGCTGTCATTACAGCTTCAGTTTGAAGTGATTGTGTAGTTCTGTCCTTGAGCTGTTCTTGTCTATTAATGTTCTGTATTATGTCATGTTTCATGTTTTGTGTGGACCACAGGAAGAGTAGCTGCTGCTTTCGCAAAAGCTAATTATAGTGGTTTTGCTGTGTATGGTAGTGTACATAGACAGTGTATTGTACAGTAGTGTTGGGTAGTGCTGTATGTCTTACCACTCCTAATAAAATACAAAAATACAAAAATGGTGTTAGCTGAACAGTGGCCTGGCGAGAGAGCAAATGTTCTATGCCAGGCGAAATCGCACGTTGTTATGGATGTATCCCAAAAAATCACCAGAAAAAAGCTTAAACAACGCAAATGCAGCTACTTTGCTGTTACTCCGGCTGCACTGTTTGACATAACTGTGTTAGCCGAAGTTGGCTAGCTAGCAAGCAAGGGATAAGAATGTTGCCAGCCATCATGGCAACGGAACATTTAGAACGAATGACAGGGTCGCGTCCATAGATTTAAAACAAAAAGACTTAACGACTGTGTCACATCTCTGGCAACCGAACCGATAGAACGAACGACCAGCCGGCTTGGGTAGTAACCCTAGATTTGTGTCGGGACTATATCTCATGGAAGGATGAAATATATGAATAAATTCATAAAAATATAATTTTTTATAAAAATGTTTCAATCATTATTTGAATATGTTGGTAACCCTTTAAAAGTGATAATGCCCTCGACTTTGTCTCAGGCCTAACAACACCCGTGCCAATATATCCTCCAAACACCGGCTTCTCTGGCATTATCACTTAAATATATCAAGGCTTTCAGCTAATCAGCATTCAGGGCTCGAACCACCCGGTTTATAATGTATATTTTACCACTCATAGTTAGTCTGGCTACAGTGCCAGAGTACTGTGTATAGCGGTTTTGCTGTGTATGTTAGTGTATAGACAGTGTATTGTAAGGTAGTGTTGGGTAGTGCTGTATGTCTTACCACTCTCTACTTGGGCCAGGGTTGTGTCACTGATGATGTTGTCATTTTGCAGGGCCTCAGTGATGTAGTTCCTGAAGTCAGTGATAGTGTAGACCACTGTGGGCCTCTCCTCCACCTCTCTGTAGGAGTTCTCCACCAGGTTGGACTGCAGGGTCAGGTAGTCCAATTGCTCACTGCTCACCCACTCCCCTTCCACCTCCACCGTCACTGCATAGACCACCACCACACCATCCAACCTGCACAGGCAATACATGTATAGATAAATCAGTCAGTTAATATTTCAGTTGATCTGGCTATCAATCAATCTATCTATCTATCAATATATCAATCTAGCAATCTATTAAATATACGTTTGGACACACCTACTCATTCAAGGGTTTTTCTTTATTTTTACTATTTTACATTGCAGAATAATAGTGGAGACATCTAAACTATTAAATAACACTTATGGAATCATGTAGTAACCAAAAGAGTGTTAAACAAATTAAAATATATTTTATATTTGACATTCTTCAAATAGCCACCCTTTGCCTTGATGACAGCTTTGCACACGCTTGGCATTCTCTCAACCAGCTTCATGAGGTAGTCACCTGGAATGCATTTCAATTAACAGGTGTGCCTTTTTAAAAGTTAATTTGTGGAATGTATTTCCTTCTTAATGCGTTTGAGCCAATCAGTTGTGTTGTGACAAGGTAGGGGGGGTATCCAGAATATAGCCCTATTTGGTAAAACACCAATTCCATATTATGGCAAGAACAGCTCAAATAAGCAAAGAGAAACAACAGTCCATCATTACTTTAAGACATGAAGGTCAGTCAATACTGAACATGTTAAAGTTTCTTCAAGTGTAGTCGCAAAAACCATCAAGCGCTATGATGAAACTGGCTCTCATGAGGACCGCCACAGGAATGGAAGATGCAGAGTTACAGTTGAAGCCAGAAGTTTACATACACTTAGGTTGGAGTCATTAAAACTCCTTTTTTAACCACTCCAAACATTTCTTGTTAACAAACTATAGTTTTGGCACGTCGGTTAGGACATCTACTTTGTGCATGACACAAGTAATTTTTCCAACAATTGCTTACAGACAGATTATTTCACTTATAATTCACTGTATCACAATTCCAGTGGGTCAGAAGTTCACATATACTAAGTTGACTGTGCCTTTAAACACCTTGGAAAATTCCAGGAAATGATGTCATGGCTTTAGAAGCTTCTGATAGGCTAACTGACATCATTTGAGTCAATTGGAGGTGTACCTGTGGATGTATTTTAAGGCCTACCTTCAAACTCAGTGCCTCTTTGCTTGACATCATGGGAAAATCAAAAGAAATCAGAAAAAATAATGGTAGACCTCCACGTCTGGTTCATCCTTGGGAGCAATTTCCAAATGCCTGAAGGTACCGCATTCATCTGTACAAACAATAGTACGCAAGTATAAACACCATGGGACCACGCAGCCATCATACTGCTCAGGAAGGAGACACGTTCTGTCTCCTAGAGATGAACGTATTTGGTGCGAAAAGTGCAAATCAATCCCAGAACAACAGCAAAGGACCCTGTGAAGATGCTGGAGGAAAAAGATACAAAAGTCTCTATATCCACAGTAAAACGAGTCCTATATCAACATAACCTGAAATGCCGCTCAGCAAGGAAGAAGCCACTGCTCCAAAACCGCCATAAAAAAGCCAGACTACGGTTTGCAACTGCACATGGGGACAAAGATCGTACTTTTTGGAGAAATGTCCTCTGGTCTGATGAAACAAAAATATAACTGTTTGGCCATAATGACCATTGTTATGTTTGGAGGAAAAAGGGGATAGCTTGCAAGCCGAAGACCACCATCCCAACCGTGAAGCACGGGGGTGGCAGCATCATGCTGTGGGGGTGCTTTGCTGCAGGAGGGACTGGTGCACTTCACAAAATAGATGGCATCATGAGGAATAAAAATTATGTGGATATATTGAAGCAACATCTCAAGACATCAGTCAGGAAGTTAAAGCTTGGACGCAAATGGATCTTCCAAATGGACAATGACCCCAAGCATACTTCCAAAGTTGTGGCAAAATGGCTTAAGGACAACAAAGTCAAGGTATTGGAGTGGCCATCACAAAGCCATGACCTCAATCCTATAGAACATTTGGGGGCAGAACTGAAAAAGCGTGTGCGAGCAAGGAGGCCTACAAACCTGACTCAGTTACACCAGCTCTGTCAGGAGGAATGGGCCAAAATTCACCCAACTTATTGTGGGAAGCTTGTGGAAGGCTACCCGGAACGTTTGACCCAAGTTAAACAATTTAAAGGCAATGCTACCAAATACTAATTGAGTGTATGTAAACTTCTGACCCACTAGGAATGTGATGAAATAAATAAAAGCTGAAATAAATCTCTCTCTACTATTCTGACATTTCACATTCTTTTTAAATAAAGTGGTGATCCTAACTGACCTAAGATAGTCCATTTTTACTAGGATTAAATGTCAGGAATTGTGAAAAACTGAGTTTAAATGTATTTTGCTAAGGTGTATGTAAACTTCCGACTTCAACTGTACCTCTGCTGCAGAGGATAAAGTCATTAGAGTTACTAGCCAAATAAATGCTTCACAGAGTTCAAGTAACAGACACATCTCAACATCAACTGCAGAGGGGACTGTGTGAATCAGGCCTTCATGATCGAATTGCTGCAAAGAAACCACTACTAAAGGACACCAATAACAAAAAGAGAAATGCTTGGGCCAAGAAACACGAGCAATGGATATTAGGCCGGCGGAAATGTGTCCTTTGGTATGGAGTCCAAATTGGAGATTTTGGGTTCAAACCGCCGTGTCTTTGTGAGACGAGGTGTGGGTGAACGGATGATCTCCGCATGTGTATTTCCCACCGTAAAGCATGGAGGAGGAGGTATTATGGTTTGGGATTTATTAAAAATTCAAGGCACACTTAACCAGCATGGCTACCACAGTATTCTGCAGCGATACGCCATCCCATCTGGTTTGGGCTTAGTGGGAGTATCATTTGTTTTTCAACAGGACAATGACCCAACACACCTCCAGGCTGTGTAAGGGCTATTTTACCAAGAAGGAGAGTGATGGAGTGCTGCATCAGATGACCTGGCTTCCACAATTCCCCGACCTCAACCCAATTGAGATGGTTTGGGATGAGTCGATGGCAGAGTGAAGGAAAAGCAGCCAAAAAGTGCTCAGCATATGTGGGAACTCCTTCAAGACTGTTGGAAAAGCATTCCAGGTGAAGCTGGTTGAGAGAATGCCAAGAGTGTGCAAAGCTGTCATCAAGGCAAAGGGTGGCTATTTGAAGAATCTCAAATATAAAATATATTTTCATTTGTTTAACACTTTTTTGCTTACTACATGATTCCATATGTGTTATTTCATAGTTTTGATGTCTTCACTATTATTCTACAATGTAAAAAATAGGAAAAATAAAGAAAAACCCTTGAATGAGTAGGTGTGTCCAAACTTTTGACTGGTACTGTATATCCATCCATCCCTCCACCATCAACATCTATCCACCCATACACCCAAGGAAAAATCAGCAAATTTCACATTCAATTGATACATCATTTTATTGATCAGTTTATTAATCTACTGTATATAATGTGATTAGCTAGAAACATAGTCTCTAAGAGGAAAGCAGTTTCTCTGGAAAGAGTAGAGTTCCAAACACAGTACTTTGATTTACTATTCTCACATGAGAGATGGTAGTGTGATAGATTTACGCCAGATTTACACCCGCATGGAGCATCGTCTATAACTTCCATGACTTCCATCCAACCAGCCCAGCCACCCAAGTGATCAATATGGTCATAAACATGACAAAACACCCAGAAAAGACTCTTGATGTGGAACCTGACAGTGTGGAAAAAGCCATCTATCAGACTTCATATGGCTTCAGGGAGCCCTTCTATTCTCCCTGTGACCTAGATCTCTCAGCAGGCTTGTCTTGGCCCAGTATGAGGCACGTGCCTGTAATCGCCCCACTGCACCACCACATCCCAGATCCCAGTTTTCCTGCTGTCAGCTCAAACTGGGAAAAGGATATGACAACATTCAGAATCCAAGTGTTTAATGAGTTGATGTTCTTTTATACTCTTCTGCTGCACCTGCAGATACCAGGTGTGCAGATGGCCCTACTTCTCAGCTCGTGTCAGTCCCATACTGTAGCACTGCTGACCTGGGAATCTGGGATCACAACTCAGAAGAGGGCAAGGCTTTTCTTAGTAAAGTCCCACGTAATTGCATGAGCAGAGGACTGCTGCATGACTCGAGCATGTGTGCGTGCATGTGTGTGTGTGGGTGTGTCTGTGTGTGTGTGTGCTTGCATCTCTCCATATCTGTCTCTCCCAATGGTTGACAGTGACAGGCCAGGGAGTTGATTGCAGTGGGCATAAAGCCTCAGAGATAAGCTCCTCTCCTGGGTTGGGTTTAGGTAGCAGGCATAAAGCCCCAAAGATGAGCTCCTCTTCTGGGCTGGGGTTAGGTAGCAGCCATAAAGCCCCAGAGATGAGCTCCTCTGCTGGGTTGGGGTTACGAAGCAGCTGGTTAATTGTCAAACCCTGCCCTTATCCTTCTTACCAGGTGACCGACCCCCCTAACACCATTAAAGGGATACTTCAGGATTTTGGCAATGAGGCCCTTTATCTACTTCCCCAGAGTTAGATGAACTCGTGGATACCATTTTTATGTCTCTGTGTCCAGTATGAAGGAAGTTAGAGGTAGTTTCGCAAGCCAATGACTGGAAGTCTATGGGTATCACCACAGCTTCACATAACTTCACACGAACCTACCCACACTTACAGATAAAGCCAGCATGGATCCCGCATGACCCTCAGACACACACACAAACACATATACACACACACAAACACACACATTTAAATAGGTGCTCCAGCACAAAATGCGTATCAGCCAATTAAAATCGTTGATTTACTTGCACGTGACAGAAGGATAAATTGTAGCTGGTCCCATCAGTTAACATGGCACACGTTAGCCCTATGCTAACCTCACCAAGTAGCACTGATTATGTACTCATATAATATATAATCGTTGACGTGGTTGGACATGGAAGTGTCCTTAACATACCTCAGTCAAACAGCACATTCTGATCATCAAAGCAACTATCAGGTGTATTTGACTGACTGAAGTGCCTAGTCCATGTAATTGTCGCAGATTGTGACAAGGGTTCGAATCTCACATTAGTTTTTTCCCCCCCTTTGAAATGTAGATTTACATGTATCGTGTTAGTGTGTTGAAAAGGGATGCCTATACAGTCAACAGCTTGAAGATGAAGATTATGAATTGATTTAATAAGGAGCTATCTCTTTCTTCAGCTTTGCACACAACACATTGCTAATGTGTTTCTCGTGGTCAGTGATTTTAATGCAGGTAAACTGACATTTTTTTACCTCGTTTTTACGAGCATGTCACCTGTGCAACTAGAGGTGACAAAACTCTAGATCACCCTTATTCCACACATAGAAAAGCATACAAGGCCCTCCGTCACCCTCCTTTTGGCAAATCAATCCATAACTCTATCTTCCTGCTTCCAAGAAAAAACTCAAACAGCACGTACCAGTGATGTGCTCAATACGGAAGTGGTCCAATGAAGTGGATGCTAAGCGACAGGATTATTTCACTGGCACAGATTGGAATATGTTCCGGGATTCATTCGATAACATTGAGGAGTTTACCACATCAGTCACAGACTTCATTAATAAGTGCATTGATGACGTTGTCCCCACAGTGACCGTACGTACATACCCCATCCAAAAGCCATGGATTACAGGCAACATCTAAAGGCTAGAGCTGCCGCTTTCAAGGAGAGGGACACTAATCCGGATCCTTATAAGAAATCACGCCACGACCTCTGACGAGCCATCAAACAGGCAAAGTGTCAATACAGGACTAAGATCGAATCCTACTACGCCGGTTCTGACACTCAACGGATGTGGCAGGGCTTACAAACTATCACAGATTACAAAGGGAAGCCCAGCCGCAAGCTGCCCAGTGACGCAAGCCTACCAGATGAGCTAAATGCCTTCTATGCTCGCTTCGAGGCAAGCAACACTGAACTATGCATGAGAGCACCAGCTGTTCCGGATGACTGTGTGATATTGCTTTCCGTAACTGATGTGAGTAAGACCTTTCAACAGGTTAACATTTGCAAGGCCACGGGGCCAGACGGAATACCAGGACGCGTACTCAGAGCATGAGCTGACCAGCTGGCAAGTGTCTTCACTTACATTCTCTACCTATCCCTGACCCGGTCTGTAATGTCAACTTTTTTCAAGCAGACCACCACAGTCAGGAAGTGAAAAGATTTGGCATGGGCCCTCAGGTCCTCAAAAAGTTCTACAGCTGCACCATTGAGAGCATCTTGTTGGTTAAGGGCTGTAAGTAAGCATTTCACTGTAATGTCTGCACCTGTTGTATTCGGTGCATGTGGCCAATAAAATGTGATTTGATTTGATTTGACTGGCTGCATCACTGCTTGGTACGGCAACAGCAAGGCACCCGACCGCAAGGCCCTACAGAGGGTGGTGAGTACCTCCCTGCTCCCTGCCAGCCAGGACCTCTATACATGGCGGTGTCAGAGGAAGGCCCAAAAACAATGTAAAAGACTCTAGCCACCCAAGCTATAGACTGTTCTCTCTGCTACTGCACGGCAAGCGTTACCAGTGCACCAAGTCTGGAACCAACAGGACCCTGAACAGCTTCTATCCCCAAGCCATAAGACTGCTAAGCAAGGCTGCTAAATAGCTAATTAAATGGCTACCTGGACTGCCTGCATTTACCTTTGTTTTTTACTAACTCTCTTGCACTGACTCTATGCACACACCCTTTGTTTTGTTTTTACATTTACGTCATTTAGCAGACGCTCTTATCCAGAGCGACTTACAGTTAGTGCATACATTATTTTAATTTTATTTTCATACTGGTCCCCCGTGGGAATCGAACCCACAACCCTGGCATTGCAAACGCCATGCTCTACCAACTGAGCTACCTCCCTGCCGGCCATTCCTTCCCCTACCCTGGACGACGCTGGGCCAATTGTGCGCCGCCACATTGGTCTCCCGGTTGCGGCCGGCTATAGCAGAACCTGGATTCGAACCAGGATCTCTAGTGGCACAGCTAGCACTGCGATGCAGTGCCTTCGACCACTGCGCCACTCGGGAGGTTACACACACTGAACACTACCCACACTCACAAATTGTAATGCTCATCCTCCTCGAGTCAAAAGACGCATATGTGACAAAGCAGATTATAAATGTTTTTCATATAAAACGTTGTAGGCCTACATTTAGGTGTACTCGTCCATGTAATATTGCTTATGCTACAGCTCAGTCTATCATCTATCCTGTTTCCTATTCACTTTACCCCTACCTACAGTGGGGAGAACAAGTATTTGATACACTGCCGATTTTGCAGGTTTTCCTACTTACAAAGCATGTAGAGGTCTGTAATTTCCAGAAAATCACATTGTATGATTTTTAAGTAATTAATTTGCATTTTATTGCATGACATAAGTATTTGATACATCAGAAAAGCAGAACTTTATATTTGGTACAGAAACCTTTGTTTGCAATTACAGAGATCATAAGTTTCCTGTAGGTCTTGACCAGGTTTGCACACACTGCAGCAGGGATTTTGGCCCACTCCTCCATACAGACCTTCTCCAGATCCTTCAGGTTTCAGGGGCTGTCGCTGGGCAATACGGACTTTCAGCTCCCTCCATAGATTTTCTATTGGGTTCAGGTCTGGAGACTGGCTAGGCCACTCCAAGACCTTGAGATGCTTCTTATGGAGCCACTCCTTAGTTGCCCTGGCTGTGTGTTTCAGGTCGTTGTCATGCTGGAAGACCCAGCCACGACCCATCTTCAATGCTCTTACTGAGGGAAGGAGGTTGTTGGCCAAGATCTCGCGATACATGGCCCAATCCATCCTCCCCTCAATACGGTGCAGTCGTCCTGTCCCCTTTGCAGAAAAGCATCCCCAAAGAATGATGTTTCCACCTCCATGCTTCACGGTTGGGATGGTGTTCTTGGGGTTGTACTCATCCTTCTTCTTCCTCCAAACTCCCGAGTGGAGTTTAGACCAAAAAGCTCTATTTTTGTCTCATCAGACCACATGACCTTCTCCCATTCCTCCTCTGGATCATCCAGATGGTCATTGGCACACTTCAGACGGGCCTGGACATGCGCTGGCTTGAGCAGGGGGACCTTGCGTGCGCTGCAGGATTTTAATCCATGACGGCGTAGTGTGTTACTAATGGTTTTCTTTGAGACTGTGGTCCCAGCTCTCTTCAGGTCATTGACCAGGACCTGCCGTGTAGTTCTGGGCTGATCCCTCACCTTCCTCATGATCATTGATGCCCCACGAGGTGAGATCTTGCATGGAGCCCCAGACCGAGGGTGATTGACCGTCATTTTGAACTTCTTCCATTTTCTAATAATTGCGCCAACAGTTGTTGCCTTCTCACCAAGCTGCTTGCCTATTGTCCTGTAGTCCATCCCAGCCTTGTGCAGGTCTACAATTTTATCCCTGATGTCCTTACACAGCTCTCTGGTCTTGGCCATTGTGGAGAGGTTGGAGTCTGTTTGATTGAGTGTGTGGACAGGTGTCTTTTATACAGGTAACAAGTTCAAACAGGTGCAGTTAATACAGGTAATGAGTGGAGAACAGGAGGGCTTCTTAAAGAAAAACTAACAGGTCTGTGAGAGCCGGAATTCTTACTGGTTGGTAGGTGATCAAATACTTATGTCATGCAATAAAATGCAAATTAATTACTTAAAAATCATACAATGTGATTTTCTGGATTTTTGTTTTAGATTCCATCTCTCACAGTTGAAGTGTATCTATGATCAAAATTACAGACCTTTACATGCTTTGTAAGTAGGAAAATCGGCAGTGTATCAAATACTTGTTCTCCCCACTGTATATGTACATAGCTACCTCAATTAGTACCCCTGCACATTGACTCAGTACTGGTGCTCCCTGTGTATAGCCATGTTATTTTTACTCATAATTGTTGTTCGTTATTTATTGTGTATCTATTCCTTGTGTCACTATTTCTATTTGATCTTTAACTCTGCATTGTTGGAAAACCTGTAAGTAAGCATTTCACTGTTAGTTGTTTACGAAGCATGTGACAAATAACATTTGATAAGCTAATAATATTGCATAAGCAATATTACATGGACGTGTACACCTAAATGTAGGCCTACAACGTTTTATATGAAAAACATTTATAATCTGCTTTGTCACATATGCGTCTTTTGACTCGAGGAGGATGAGCATTACAATGTGTACAGTAAGATTGTAGTTTACACTCTTGTTACCATCCTACAGATGGCAGTATTGTGCCCATAGAAAAGTTTGAAAGAGTTGGGAACCCCTCGCCATAGATGACTGCTATTTGACAAATCCACAAGGCTCTTTGTTTTTTTTATAATGAACGATAAATGTACATGTTGTAAGGACCTCATTTATCTTTTTTTCCATAAAAGCACATGAATGTGTGTGAAACAGATAAACAAAAACGTAGTATTTTGTCATATATGCAAAAATGTGAAAGTGTTGTCTACCGTTAGTAGTAGCTAGTAGCCTAGTCAAGGATGCATCAATGCAATATTGGCACACAACATTTTGTCACAGACCAACGGAACAAAAGTAAACCTTGAATTTGTAGGTTTAAAATATCCCTCTAGTGGCTAGGATTGACCTATTTTAAGAAATGCCATTGGTTGGTGGATACAAAGTCTAAGATCTTTGATAGGCTGATGAAGAATTTGTGCCAGGATATAATCAGTGTGTCACGGATCCCCCCGGTACTGCTGCTCATTCTGTTCACCAGCTCCGGAGGTCTACGTCACCGGCCTTCTAGGCGTCACTGACCTGGTTCATTACCACATTGTTTTACATTTTAGTCATTTTAGCAGACGCTCTTATCCAGAGCGACTTACAGTTAGTGAGTGCATACATTTTTCATACTGCCCCCCCCCCCGTGGGAATCGAACCCACAACCCTGGCGTTGCAAACGCCACGCTCTACCAACTGAGCTACACGGGGCCCACCAACCCCAGACTGTCTTGTCTCATTACGCACACCTGGTTCCCATTCCCCCTGATTAGTATGTGTATATATGTGCCCTCTGTTCCCCATTGTCCTCATCGATTATTGTCCTATGTCCGTTGGTCTCGTGAGTACATTGTATTACAGTTTACATGCCGAGTAATTGGTTTACACCTCGCTCTTTTGTTTGGGTTACAGCCCTGTGATATATATATATATACGTTTTGGGCTTCGTCCATGTCGTTTTCCATGACATACCATATGTTGGGTTGAATAATAAAAAAAACTATTACGTATTCCTGCGCCTGTCTTCTATCAGTATACAACGTGACACAGTGACATCTTTAGCATATGGCTGACGTGTGCCATGTTATCTGATGGGACCAGCTACAATTTAGCTTTCTGTTGCCTGCAAGTAAATCAACGATTTGAATTGGCTGATACAGTGAGGGAAAAAAGTATTTGATCCCCTGCTGATTTTGTACGTTTGCCCACTGACAAAGAAATTATCAGTCTATCATTTTAATGGTAGGTTTATTTGAACCGTTCTCATGATCATTGCAACTCCACGAGGTGAGATCTTGCATAGAGCCCCAGGCCGAGGGAGATTGACAGGTCTTTTGTGTTTCTTCCATTTGCGAATAATCTCACCAACTGTTGTCACCTTCTCACCAAGCTGCTTGGCGATGGTCTTGTAGCCCATTCCAGCCTTGTGTAGGTTAACAATCTTGTCCCTGACATCCTTGGAGAGCTCTTTGGTCTTGGCCATGGTGGAGAGTTTGGAATCTGATTGATTGATTGCTTCTGTGGACAGGTGTCTTTTATACAGGTAACAAGCTGAGATTAGGAGCACTCCCTTTAAGAGTGTGCTCCTAATCTCAGCTCGTTACCTGTATAAAAGACACATGGGAGCCAGAAATCTTTCTGATTGAGAGGGGGTCAAATACTTATTTCCCTCATTAAAATGCAAATCAATTTATAACATTTTTGACATGCATTTTTCTCGATTTTGTTGTTGTTATTCTGTCTCTCACTGTTCAAATAAACCTACCATTAAAATTATAGACTGATCTTGTCTTTGTGAGTGGGCAAACGTACAAAATCAGCAGGGGTTCAAATACTTTTTTCCCTCACTGTATGCATTTTGTACCATAGTACTGTATCTGTTTAAATGTAAATTGTTGCTTATGTACACAAGTACGGACACACACAAACAGACATACACACTCTCAGGACTAGGTTATCCTTAACCACAGACCTAGGGTTAGATTACTAGCCTACTGACTATACACATACAGGACTGCTGTTAAGGGCCTATACTCACCCTTGGGCATCCTTCTGAAGTCTGCATGAAAACAAATAAAAACTAGATCACAGGCCTCCCGAGTGGCACAGCGGTCTAAGGCACTGCATCGCAGTGCTAGAGGTGTCACTACAGACCCGGGTTCAATCCCGGGCTGTATCACAACCGGCCGTGATCGGCAGTCCCATAGGGCGGCGCATAATTGGCCCAGCGTCGTCTGGGTTAGGGGAGGGTTTTGCCGGGGGGGCTTTACTTGGCTCATCGTGCTCTAGCGACACTTTGTGGCGGGCCGGGCGCCTGCAGGCTGACGTCGGTCGTCAGGTGAACAGTGTTTCCTCCGACACATTGGTGCAGCTGGCTTCCGGGTTAAGAAGCGCGGTTTGGCAGATCATGTTTCGGAGGACGCATGACTCAACCTTTACCTCCTGAGCCCGTTGGGGAGTTGCAGCAATGAGACAAAATCGAAATCGGGGAGAAAAAGGGGGTAAAATACACACAAAAAATACAATAAATAAATAGATCACAGACTCTAAATATGACCTCCCTGTTTGACCTCTAGATTTTATGGGTATTATGACTCATACTGGGGTACTCTATCAGTGGAGGCTACTGAGGGGAGGACGGCTCATAATAAAGGATGGAACGGAGCTAATGGAATGGGATCAAACACATGGAAACCACGTGTTTGATGTATTTAATACCATTCCACTCTTTAAACTCCAACCATTACTATGAGCCCGTCCTCCCCAATTAAGATGCCACCAACCTCCTGTGTACTCTATAGGCTTGACGTTTATGCATTCCAATGGCCGTCGGGCTTCCTTCCATTACTTATTTTTATTGTAATGCCAGACACTCAAGATTGTAAAACGCTGGCAATTGCGCAAAAATTTGAGTTGAGAAATAAACCATACAGCACTGAAAAGCTGGGATCCTGCTCTTTTTAATAATTGCAATCGAAACTGTTGTATTTTCTCGAGATTATGTTTAGGAATGTTGTGCAGTGACTGGGCTTATTAGAACACATTTCTTTCTGTGCACCAATCAGCTGTGTGCGGAGTTGCGCGCACTTACTACCAGACAGTTGATATTAAGCTGATAAATAAACGACATAGCTCATGAACAGCTTCGGGAATAAATCTGGTTTCTAAACAATTATATAGGCCAAGACTACATAATAGTATTATTAGGCCCTTTGTATTTTACCAACAAATGATTTGTGTAAATAATGTTAATGTCTTGACAAGCAAGCAGCTCAATAGTGTAGGCCTGTGTAAATCTTGAATGTCGAGCCCTGCAGTCTCTTTAGCTAATCCACTCCCTGTAGCCTACTCCACGTCATGTGTCAAAGAAATATCGCCACCTGCTGGAGAAGACAGATTTTGGGCCCAGTTATTCCTCTCGCTTTGTAAATGCTGGATCGCTCTGACAAGACGCATGAAAACTGTAGTCAAAATCAGGCCAGTGATGTATGAGATATCGCGTGTGAATAACGAATGGACAGACGGACGGAGACCAATCCACAGTCCCCTCCCCGATTTCATGGAGGGGGACTACTAAACATACTTTATTTAAATAAATTATGTTTGACAAAGATCAGGTGTGAAGGTCAGGTCAATGTATCAAATCAATGGCCTACACCACACAGCTGTGTGTGTTTTAGCCAACTCTTCAGATTATTGCGGTCATGCCATACATATGTACAGTATTGCATTCCAATGATAGTTAATGGAGTTGGCTAAACTAAATCACATCCAAATGTGACCAGGCTAATACACCACTACAGTAGAGACTGACCTGAACTCCAGCACAGCCACACTCTTCAAGCCTGGCAGTCCCTCCAAAGCATCTTCTATCTGCAAACACAAAGAGGTCAACGTGAGTTCAACAGTTAACATCAGCATTCACCTCACTCTGGGCAAGACCACTGGTCACCTCTGTTGGGTGGAGTGTCCAGCAAGGCCCTTAAGAGTGGTCATTGTTGTGACCTTACCCCTAAACCTAACCCTAAATTTAAAAAAACACCCCATCTTTTTACGCTGCTGCTACTCTGTTAATTATTTATGCTTTTTTTTTTTTTTGCATTGTCACTTTAACTCTACCCACATGTACATATTACTTCAACTACCTCAACTAGCCGGTGCCCCCGCACATTGACTCTGCACCAGTACCCCCCTGTATATATAGCCTCCCTACTGTTATTTTATTTTACTTCTGCTCTTTTTTTGGATATTGCTAGTTTATGTCCGCTTTAATTCCATTATTTTCCTTTTAGATTCTTGTGTATTGTTGTGTATTGTTGTGTATTGTTGTGTATTGTTGTGTATTGTTGTGTATTGTTGTATATTGTTAGATACTACTGCACTGTTGGAGTTGTTAGTGAGCGTTTTGTGAAGAGAACCATTGTTTTGCTGACTCATTGACCCAGCATTGTGGAATACCTCCTCAGTGAAAAAGTTCAATTACGTTTAATAGTGTCAACAAGCCTGCCATTACACCCTCTTCTACCTTTCCCAATCAATGCGGCAAATACCCTGCCTTCGCAATCACTATTATTCTGACACACTTGGTGACACAGCCTACTTCTTCAGTTGTCAGATTGTGTTTTTCCAAACATGTCCGTCCCTCTTTTATCTCTCTCCTTCTTTCCTTGTCAATCTCTCTCCTTCTTTCTATACACGGAGGGATACAGTTTAAGACAGAGTCATAGAGTCACCCCCTGAAAAATCATAATAATAATAAATAATATTTCAAAAAAGTTATATCTTTTTTTACACAAAACTAGTGCACTGGGCTTTTAATAGTCCGTTATTAAAAGCTCAGTCCATAGCCCCCCCAATCATTCTCAGAACCCTCATCTGCAAACGACTTCCCGCGGCTATGGACAGAGTAATAATGAGTACATTAATGGCTTCCAGGGGAGAGTCAAAAACATCTTATTTTCCCAGCAGCAGTAAAATGTCTGACCCAATTGTTCTCAGTCAAAAAGCCTCGATGGTGGAGGAAAGTTATCTGTGTGTGTGTGTGTGTGTGTGTGTGTGTGTGTGTGTGTCCTGCCTCTCTTGTGGCCTCAAACCACATTATAAACTGTAACTTTCAGCATCTTTTCACACAAAGTATGCCTAGTTTGAAATCCTGCCCAACTGTGTGGGTTCTTTATAGTGCCCTGACTGTGTGTGTTAAAATTAACAATAAATAACTATAGCCTCAAAGCCTACAAACAAAGTGAAGGGTTATGAGAAGCCTGAAGAGGAAAAAGAGGAGGGAGAGAAGGGGTGAGGGAGGATGAGGGGAGATCTGGAATGACAGGAGGAACGAGATGAAAGGATTGTGAGAAAGGAGGAGGATAGAGTGGAGGAAATAAGAGGTGTACTGTAAAGGAGTGAAGTGGAGAAATGCGAGAGGGAACAATGAAAGAGAAAGGAAGAGCCCATTAGCAGCCTTAAAACGTCATTCTGGCACGTTTTTTGCACAAAGAAATGCAGCTAACGTTTTTCTCAATACATTGCTGTTAATGGGAAAAGACGAGTGTCACAGGGTTTACATTTTTCTCAGTACATTGCAGTCAGTGGGAAAGTATGATTTTCACAGGGTTGATGTTTATGTCAATTAATTGCAGTCAATGGGAAAAGACGAGTGTCACAGGTTTGATAGAGAAAGGCTTCACAGACATGACACCCTCCTCTCTCGCTCTCTTCTATCTCTTTCTCCTCTCGCTCTCTCTTTCCCCCCTCCCTCCTTCACCCTCTCTCTCTCGGTCTCCCCTCTATCTCTCTCTCTCCCTCCTCCCCCTCTCCATTTTATCTCCCTCCTTCTTTCCCCCCTCATCTATACTATTTCTCTCCCACCTCTCTCTCCCACCTCTCTCTCCCACCTCTCTCTCCCTCCTCTCTCTCCCACCTCTCTCTCCCACCTCTCTCTCCCTCCTCTCTCTCCCTCCTCTCTCTCCCACCTCTCTCTCCCTCCTCTCTCTCCCACCTCTCTCTCCCACCTCTCTCTCCCTCCTCTCTCTCCCACCTCTCTCTCCGACCTCTCTCTCCCTCCTCTCTCTCCCACCTCTCTCTCCCACCTCTCTCTCCTACCTCCAACTTTCTCTCCACTTTCACACCTTCACAGACAGGATATTGACGCATAGATATGCATCAAGGGTATTGGCGCATAAGTCAATACATTGCATTCAAGGCAAAAAAGTTGGTAATAGAGCTGCAATGGGTAAATTGGTGACTCAGACAGACAGACATTCAGACAGACAGACAGATCCACAGACAGACAGAGAGAGAGAGAGAGAGAGAGAGAGAGAGAGAGAGAGAGAGAGAGAGAGAGAGAGAGAGAGAGAGAGAGAAGAGAGAGAGAGAGAGAGAGAGAGAGAGAGAGAGAGAGAGGCAGGCAGGCAGGCAGGAAGACAGACAAACTCTAAACCTAACCCTAACCCAGCTGTCCACATCCTGGCTGAACCCCAAACTGAACCCCAGCCATAACCCTAACACGTAGCCCTCCACATCTTGGCTCAGCTTTTGGAGTTAGGGTTGAGCCGGGATGTGGACAAGAAGTTCATGTTAGGGTTATGGCTAGGATTAGGGTTGAGCCAAGATGTGGAGATGAAACAAGGGTTAGGGTCAGGGTTAGAATTAGGGTTGATGATCAATTCATTAATTTGCCCCTTTCCCCACTACATGGCAGAAAGGTAGGCCTCACTTGAAGACTGACCTAGAGTTAATGTGCTTTTGAGTGACATCGGCAGAACAGTTGAGGCTAGAAGCAAAATTCACGTATGGTATGTTCAACAGATGCTCCCGATGAACGCAAGCCTACCATGTGAAAACAGTGAAAACTTGGTCCCACCGTGAACAAGGCCTTTCTTCCATAGAAAAGTATTACCTCCAGCCCTCACATAACTATAATACCCCCGTTGACTGCGATTGAGCTAGCTAACCATCCTTGCACACATCCAATCGTGACCTTATAGGGATGCCCAGTGTTGAGGTTCAGCTTCCTGTGGCAACAGGAAGTGTCTTAATTAATCCTCAACATTGTCCTTCATTCTCTCCCTGCAGTTACACAAAAACACTGTCTTCCATCCTCTGTAGAACGGTAAATGCTTAATGTAAAGACTTGAAACGCAGGGCATCGTTAAAAAGTGTCCCATTGAATTTCAGCTTCCTGCGATTACAGGAAATTACTTAATTGTGGATCATAGGGGTGGTTTCGATGGGTTAAAAAGGTTTAATCTTCCCAAATTGTACATACTCATGACCAGTGGACCGTAATGACCCGGCACATGAAATTTGAAGTCACTCGACCCAAAATAAATGTTGACCTTCATTGGACACAATGGTCTTGCAGTTCAAGAAACTAAGAGCCTTGTTATGAATTATTGAATATTGACTTGAAACTGTCTGCCTGTCTTTCTGTCTGCCTGCCTGTCTTTCTGTCTGCCTGCCTGCCTGTCTTTCGGGGAGAGAGATTAGATAAACCAGAAAAATGTCAACCCTGTGACACTCGTCTTTTCCCATTGTATGTATTGGCATAAACATCAAACTGTGACACTAATCTTTTCCCATTGTAGCAATGTATTGAGCCGTACCTTGTCAGTGAACTGCTGGTTGAGTGTCTGGTACTGGAGGCTGGCAGGGTCTCTGAGAGCATCGCTGTACCTCTCTCCCTTCAGCAGGATACTCAGCTCCACCACCTGCTCCAGCTGGGCCCGCGTGGGCAGAGCCAACACCTCTATGTCATTGGTGGGTTCTGTAGGAAGCTCCACCTCTGTCCCTTCTATGGTGAACTCACTGATGACCTCTGGGGGTTAGGGAGTGAAAGGGCAAAGGTTGGTGTTTTTACGAAAGCAACACTTTTCTTACAGCACTGGTGTCTGATTCAACTTAATCAAGCTCTTTATAATTAGTTAATTAGCTGACTCAGGTACATTAGTAATGGTCTGGAACAAAAAAACTGCACAAAGTTGTGGGACCCCCGGATTGAAAAAAACGGATTATCGTCAACTTCAATACTGGTCTGTGCTTTCGTTTTAATGCTAAGAATTCAGACCAGTAGCATGGACCCAGATCAGTATGTTCTTTAGACAAATCCTGGTATGTGTACCTAGGGCTGTTGAGGTGACCATATTACTGCCACACAGGGAGTCATGAGTCATGACCGCAGCAAAATTCCACGTGACCATTGAGTCATGGTAATCTCCTCTTATGCACTCTGGACATGTGTTGGTAGTACCCAACTTGCTAACGGCCATCAGGTCCTAATAGCCTGGTACTCAGGGCTCTATTGTCCCTCTAACCACTCTGACATCAATGCAAATGCAATCGAAAATCAAGTAAAACACTTAGCATCAAAACAGTATCATGCTTTTAAAACTCACCTCACTGTGATTGATCAATTTAAAGAAAGATCAACAGGTTGAAACTGAGTGGAAAACATGGTCATTGTGGATGTTGTTTCAAAGCTAAACAACTAAATGGACAGCACTTTCTAAGGTGATGATTCATTCAAAACACCCATATGCATATTAGAACTTATGCATACGCAAAGGCCTATACAGTATATGAGTCCAAGCCCCCCCCCAAAACCTCAATAAAAATAAATGATTGTGCCATTATACAATACATAGCCTACCGCTGTTTACACACAGCAGATTTGCATTCATTTTTTTTACTGATTTAAGATGTCTTTGGTACTTAATTGGTCTAGCCTTCGGAAAATATTCAGACACCTTGACTTTTTCCACATTTTGCTATGTTACAACCTTATTCTAAAATTGATTGAAAAAAAACAAATCAGCTTATCAATCTACACACAATACCCCATAATGCATATATTAAATTGATTTATTAGACTTTTGTATGCGGCTTGCATGCATGGAGGCCTGGAGATGCTAAACGTGTTTATGTTAATTGAAATGTCATGACCGCCACAGCCCTATGTGTACCGCAAGACGTCGATAGTCAGAGGCATTGCTTGGCTTAAGCCCATATGCAAGACATCAATAGCCAGGGGGGTTGGCTGGTGTGAGTGAACTCTGTGGATGCTCTGCTTACTAATGTGGATTAGACAGCTATAGTGGGCTATTACTGGTCTGTACACGTCACACAGCAGAGAGAGGGAGATGGGGGAGAGAGAGAGGAAAAGAGAGAAAGAGGTAACAGAGAGAAAGGATAGAGGGATAAAGAAGGGGTAAAAGAGTGTGTGTGTGTGTGTGTGTGTGCATGACACTGACCTCCTAGAGCCTCCTGTTCTGTTGCTGGAGTCGGGGTGCTGTGGAACAACAAGAGTCACTCACAGTTAAGAAGTTTCACTCACAGATCCAATCAAATCAAATTATATATTTTTTTTCTTAAAATAGTTTAAGAAGCACATAACGATGTGTGGTGTTCTTCTACATGTATCTGCAGCCATAGAGATAGATACCGTGTATCTGCAGCCATAGAGATCGATACCGTGTATCATCAGCCATAGAGATAGATACCGTGTATCTGCAGCCATAGAGATGGATATCGTGTATCTGCAGCCATTGAGATAGATACTGTGTATCATCAGCCATAGAGATAGATACCGTGTATCTGCAGCCATAGAGATAGATACCGTGTATCTGCAGCCACAGAGATAGATACCGTGTATCTGCAGCCATAGAGATGTATACTGTGTATCTGCAGCCATAGAGACAGATAATGTGCATCTGCAGCCATAGAGATAGATACCGTGTATCTGCAGCCATAGAGATAGATACAGTGTATCTGCAGCCATAGAGATAGATACTGTGTATCTGCAGCCATAGAGATAGATACCGTGTATCTGCAGCCATAGAGATAGATACTGTGTATCTGCAGCCATAGAGACAGACACTGTGTATCTGCAGCCATAGTGATAGATACCATGTATCTGCAGCCATAGAGATATATACCGTGTATCTGCAGCCATAGAGATAGATACCGTGTATCTGCAGCCATAGAGATAGATACTGTGTGTCTGCAGCCATAGAGATAGATACCATGTATCTTCAGCCATAGAGACAGATACCGTGTATCTGCAGCCATAGAGATAGATACTGTGTATCTGCAACCATACAGATAGATACCGTGTATCTGCAGCCATAGAGATAGATACCGTGTATCTGCAGCCATAGAAATAGATACTGTGTATCTGCAGCCATAGAGATAGATACCATGTATCTGCAGCTATAGAGATAGATACCGTGTATCTGCAGCTATAGAGATACAGTGAGGGAAAAGTATTTGATCCCCTGCTGATTTTGTACGTTTGCCCACTGACAAAGACATGATCAGTCTATAATTTTAATGGTAGGTTTATTTGAACAGTGAGAGACAGAATAACAACAACACAATCCAGAAAAACGCATGTCAAAAATGTTATAAATTGATTTGCATTTTAATGAGGGAAATAAGTATTTGACCCCTCTGCAAAACATGAGTTAGTACTTGCTGGCAAAACCCTTGTTGGCAATCACAGAGGTCAAACGTTTCTTGTAGTTGGCCACCAGGATTGCACACATCTCAGGAGGGATTTTGTCCCACTCCTCTTTGCAGATCTTCTCCAAGTCATTAAAGGTTTTGAGCCTGACGTTTGGCAACTCGAACCTTCAGCTCCCTCCACAGATTTTCTATGGGATTAAGGTCTGGAGACTGGCTAGGCCACTCCAGGACCTTAATGTGCTTCTTCTTGAGCCACTCCTTTGTTGCCTTGGCCGTGTGTTTTGGGTCATTGTCATGCTGGAATACCCATCCACAACCCATTTTCAATGCCCTGGCTGAGGGAAGGAGGTTCTCACCCAAGATTTGACGGTACAAGGCCCCGTCCATCGTCCCTTTGATGCGGTGAAGTTGTCCTGTCCCCTTAGCAGAAAAACACCCCCAAAGCATAATGTTTCCACCTCCATGTTTGACGGTGGGTATGGTGTTCTTGGGGTCATAGGCAGCATTCCTCCTCCTCCAAACACGGCGAGTTGAGTTGATGCGAAAGAGCTCGATTTTGGTCTCATCTGACCACAACACTTTCACCCAGTTCTCCTCTGAATCATTCAGATGTTCATTGGCAAACTTCAGTCGGGTCTGTATATGTGCTTTCTTGAGCAGGGGGACCTTGCGGGCGCTGCAGGATTTCAGTCCCTCACGGCGTAGTGTGTTACCAATTGTTTTCTTGGTGACTATGGTCCCAGTTGCCTTGAGATCATTGACAAGATCCTCCCGTGTAGTTCTGGGCTGATTCCTCACCGTTCACATGATCATTACAACTCCACGAGGTGAAATCTTGCATGGAGCCCCAGGCCGAGGGAGATTGACAGTTCTTTTGTGTTTCTTCCATTTGGGAATAATCACACCAACTGTTGTCACCGTCTCACCAAGCTGCTTGGCGATGGTCTTGTAGCCCATTCCAGCCTTGTATAGGTCTACAATCTTGTCCCTGACATCCTTGGAGAGCTCTTTGGTCTTGGCCATGGTGGAGAGTTTCGAATCTGATTGATTGATTGCTTCTGTGGACAGGTGTCTTTTATACAGGTAACAAACTGAGATTAGGAGCACTCCCTTTAAGAGTGTGCTCCAAATCTCAGCTCGTTACCTGTATAAAAGACACCTGGGAGCCAGAAATCTTTCTGATTGAGAGGGGGTCAAATATTTATTTCCCTCATTAAAATGCAAATCAATTTAAAACATTTTTGGCATGCGTTTTTCTGGATTTTTTGTTGTTGTTATTCTGTCTCTCACTGTTCAAATAAACCTACCATTAAAATTATAGACTGATCATTTCTTTGTCAGTGGGCAAACGTACAAAATCAGCAGGGGATCAAATACTTTTTTCCCTCACTGTAGATACCGTGTATCTGCAGCCATAGAGATACAGTTGAAGTCGGAAGTTTACATACACCTTAGCCAAATACATTTAAACTCTGTTTTTCACAATTCCTGACATTTAATGCTAGTAAAAATTCCCTGTCTTAGGTCAGGTTGGGGATCACCACTTTATTTTAAGAATGTGAAATGTCAGAATAATAGTAGAGAGAATTATTTATTTCAGCTTTTATTTCTTTCATCACATTCCCTGTGGGTCAGAAGTTTACATACACTCAATTAGTATTTGGTAGCATTGCCTTTAAATTGTTTAACTTGGGTCAAATGTTTCGGGTAGCCTTCCACAAGCTTCCCACAATAAGTTGGGTGAATTTTGGCCCATTCCTCCTGACAGAGCTGGTGTAACTGAGTCAGGATTGTAGGCCTCCTTGCTCGCACACGCTTTTTCAGTTCTGCCCACAAATGTTCTATAGGATTGAGGTCAGGACTTTGTGATGGCCACTCCAATACCTTGACTTTGTTGTCCTTAAGCCATTTTGCCACAACTTTGGAAGTATGCTTGGGGTCATTGTCCATTTGAAAACTCATTTGCGACCAAGCTTTAACTTCCTGACTGATGTCTTGAGATGTTGCTTCAATATATCCACATAATTTTCCTTCCTCATGACGCCATCTATTTTGTGAAGTGCACCAGTCCCTACTGCAGCAAAGCACCCCCACAGCATGATGCTGCCACCCCCGTGCTTCACGGTTTGGATGGTGTTCTTCGGCTTGCAAGCATCCTCCTTTTTCCTCCAAACATAACGATGGTCATTATGGCCAAACAGTTATATTTTTGTTTCATCAGACCAGAGGACATTTCTCCAAAAAGTACGATCTTTGTCCCCATGTGCAGTTGCAAACCGTAGTCTGGCTTTTTTATGGCGGTTTTGGAGCAGTGGCTTCTTCCTTGCTGAGTGGCCTTTCAGGTTATGTCGATATAGGACTAGTTTTACTGTGGATATAGATACTTTTGTACCTGTTTCCTACAGCATCTTCACAAGGTCCTTTGCTGTTGTTCTGGGATGGATTTGCACTTTTTGCACCAAAGTACGTTAATCTCTAGGAGACAGAACACGTCTCCTTCTTGTGCCGTATGACGGTTGTGTGGTCCCATGGTGTTTATAGTTGCAAACTATTGTTTGTACAGATGAACGTGGTACCTCAGGCGTTTGGAAATTGCTCCCAAGGATGAACAAGACTTGTGGAGGTCTACAATTTCTTTTCTGAGGTCTTGGCTGATTTCTTTTGATTTTCCAATGATGTCAAGCAAAGAGGACATGAGTTTGAAGGTAGGCCTTGAAATACATCCACAGGTACACCTCCAATTGACTCAAATTATGTCAGTTAGCCTATCAGAAGCTTCTAAAGCCATGACATTATTTCCTGGAATTTTCCAAGCTGTTTAAAGGCACAGTCAACAAACTTCTGACCTACTGGAATTGTGATACAGTGAATTATAAGTGAAATAATCTGTCTGTTGTTGAAAAAATTACTTGTGTCATGCACAAAGTAGATGTCCTAACCGTCTTGTCAAAACTATAGTTTGTTAACAAGAAATGTGTGGAGTGGTTGAAAAATGAGTTTTAATGACTCCAACCTAAGTCTATGTAAACTTCCGACTTCAACAGTAGATACTGTGTATCTGCAGCCATAGAGATAGATACCGTGTATCTGCAGCCATAGAGACAGATACCGTGTATCTGCAGCCATAGAGATAGATACCGTGTATCTGCAGACAGATACCGTGTATCTGCAGCCATAGAGATAGATACTGTGTATCTGCAGCCATAGAGATAGATACTGTGTATCTGCAGCCATAGAGATAGATACTGTGTATCTGCAGCCATTGAGACAGACACCGTGTATCTGCAGCCATAGTGATAGATACCATGTATCTGCAGCCATAGAGATAGATACCGTGTATCTGCAGCTATAGAGATAGATACTGTGTATCTGCAGCCATAGAGATATATACTGTGTGTTTGCAGCCATAGAGATAGATACCATGTATCTTCAGCCATAGAGACAGATACCGTGTATCTGCAGCCATAGAGATAGATACTGTGTATCTGCAACCATACAGATAGATACCGTGTATCTGCAGCCATAGAGATAGATACCGTGTATCTGCAGCCATAGAAATAGATACCGTGTATCTGCAGCCATAGAGATCGATACCATGTGTCTGTTTTAATGGCCAGAGCAATGGGGGAGTGGATGAGGACTAATATGGCCAGGTAAGTTTGAAGAACCTTCAGAACTTTACCTGCACATATGCAGCCATGAGTTGGTGGGCTCACTACGGTTGGTGGAGCAGGAGTAGACAGAGAGAACAGCAATGGGGAAATGAATGAGACACATGTAAGACATGGGTGATACACAGTGAATATGCTCAAAGAGATGTTACAATGTAAATGAAAGTAAATACGATAGGATGAAACACTTTACCTGTTTAACCCTGTCAGCAACATTCTCTGAAATGGGAAAGATGGAAGACAGAAATGACACAACAGCAAGTAACGTTTGAAGTGTATTTTTTATTCTATTTTATTTTGCCTTTATTTAACTAGGCAATTGAAGCGTGAATTTAATAGTCACACACACACAAAATAACAGCTGAAAGCCATCACTTTTTGGATTAATGTTGATGTAGAAGTTGCAGACATACATGATGATGGTAATTTCATGGAGACTGGAGAGACTCATATCTCCTATGCACACACTCACACTCTCAATCAGGGCCAGGTGCTCCTTTGATTGGCTGAAGTTGTTGCCCATCGCCAGAGCGGTGGCTGTGCCATTCAGGCATTGGCTCATCCAGGTCTGGTACTCTTCCTGGTTCGGGAGGCGGTCCCAGAAGATCTTGAAGGCCTCCCACACCGTCTCCTGACACACTGAACACACACATCACTGATTGGCGAAAGAACCCATTCACTTGGTAGAAATCTTTCTCTTAGGATTACAAGGGGCAGGGATGGAAACTACTGTACGCTGGCTGTCGCCGCCCAGTTCTAGAGCTGTGACCCATGTGGTGGAAATTTTAGTCAAGTGAGAGAGACTTTGCTATTTCTTCAAACAATCATCTTTATTTGTTATCGATTAATTATTGCAATAATGGAGCTGGTCAACGACCACCCGTAGGTGATTCGTTGAGAGCCCAACAAACAGGAAATGTTGACGTCTTATATAGTGGACCTGAAAATGCTTAGTCATGGCTGGTTCCACCCCTCCCCGGCAACTCAGGGCATCATAAGCTACCTTGTTTTCTTCTTGTAGCTATGTGTATCGGGTCATAGCGCACAAACAAGTGATGATGTTAGTTCCGTTACTCCTCTGTTCAAGCCAGCCTTTGTGCACCTCATATCTCCACACAGCTGTGCCCTTGAAAGATATGAGTAGAAACAGGATGGGCTGAGACACTGTGGTCACTCTCAGAGGGTCTTTGTCTTGACCGTGTGACTAAGTTGAACAGAGGCAGAGTGGAAAAATACCAGCTCCTTCTTACAAGACCTTCAAACAGACAGTGGAAATGTACAGGTATAAGTCTCATACAGCGCATGTGCATAACAAAAGTAGTAATTTTGCCACGACACCCCCTGAGGTAAATCTTAGCTGGCATATTAGCTCATGTGTCGATCACAGTGTGACAATGAGTGTTACAGTCCATACCCCCCGCCAGGTCAGAGTGAACTGATTCCATGTTTAGCCCTGCCATGGCAGGGTTGTGATTATGCAGACATGCTGTGTGCCTATATGTCTGACCTCAGTATCACTCTCCACTGTCATGCCACTGCCAAACCAGTGATGTAACCCTTCTCCATAAGTCAGCTTACAAGTCACCAACCCAATGACCTGCAGCTACCTACCCAACCCTCACTGCTTTCCCCCTACATCTACAATCTAAGGAAAAAGGGTTCCAAAAGGGTTCTTCGACTGTCCCAATAGGAGAACCCTTTTTGGTTGCAGGTAGAACCCTTTTGGATGCCATGTAGAACCCTCTATGGAAAGGGTTCTACATGGAACCCAAAAGGGTTCTACCTGGAAGCAAAAGGGTTCTACCTGGAAACAAAAAATGTGTTATTCAAAGGCTTATCCTATGGGGACAGCCAAAAAAACCTTTTAGGTTCTAGATAGCACCTTTTTTCTAAGACTGTACTGTCTCATCCCTGGACCCAAAGTATCTCCCCAATCCCCATATCATCAACCTTCTCCCTGGGTTAATAAGGTTCTCCCCAATCCCCATATCATCAACCTTCTCCCTGGGTTAATAAGGTTAAAGATGAGTTCCTACAGCAAAGTATCTCCCCAATCCCCATATCATCAACCTTCTCCCTGGGTTAATAAGGTTAAAGATGAGTTCCTACAGCAAAGTATCTGCCCAAACCATAATGCTGTCCCAACTATTCTCTTCCCAATTCAACTCACCTACATAATATTGCACTATATTTCCCCAATCATTGTGTTCACCTCACCTACCTACATCTATACTCTCACAATCACCAACCACGGCCCTGGTCTAAAGAGCTACAGGGTGGGATTTGTTCCAGTCCAGCTGGAATAAGGTCTTGATGAGCAGATGTTTAGCTGAATCAGGTGTGTTAGTAAGTGCTGGGCTGAAACTAAAGTATTGGTTGCCAAATTGGACCAATCTCTTGAAAGTCATTACTTTATTTATTCATTTCATTCAAGCATACGTAAATACTGTACAAAGAAAACGTCCTGGAATAGCTTGGTAGCACTTTATAATAACTCCACGTAATAAAGCATTCATAATGGATTAGTAAATAATGTATTAATAATGTATTAATCATTGCTCCATTCATAAGATGTTTATTATAGGTCCTTATAAACCATTTACTAATTTTTTACATTTACATTTTAGTCATTTAGCAGACGCTCTTATCCAGAGCGACTTACAGTTAGTGAATACATATTTTTTTATACTGGCCCCCCGTGGGAATCGAACCCACAAACGCCATGCTCTATCAACTGAGCTACATCCCTACCGGCCATTCCCTCCCCTACCCTGGACGACGCTGGGCCAATTGTGCGCCGCCCATGAGTCTCCCGGTCGCGGCCGGCTGCGACAGAGCCTGGATTCGAACCAGGATCTCTAGTGGCACAGTTAGCACTGCGATGCAGTGCCTTAGACCACTGCGCCACTCATCATTAGTTAAGTCTTTTGTGGTCTGTTCATAGTTTATAGATGTTTTGAGTGGCCAGTGTAATATTTCACAAAAAGATGGACATGCCATTGGTAGACATTCCAGCAGTACCAGATGCTTCTTAAGGTCTCAAAATATTCTAGAACATATCAATGTTAAAAGAATAAGCACACAACACAGGCTGTTAAAGGAAATATATCTAACATTTTATTCACAGAAACTGTTGAGAAATAACTGTTGCAAGGACTTGAGGAAGTGTTGTAATGTGAATGTTTTGCTAATGTTTTCAACCTCGTGACCGCAAACTAATCATGAAACAGGGAGATGTAGCCTACACACAACAGCTGGCTGGACCGGACAGTTTTTCTGTAGTGGGTTTTTATTATTTCATTACTACTGTTTGATGTATGATTTGCAGGTAGAAATGTTATATACAGTGCATTCGGAAAGTATTCAAACTTTTTCCACATTTTGTTACATTACAGCCTTATTCTAAAATGGATTTAATAAATAAAAAAATCCTCATCAATCTATACACAATACCCCATAATGACAAAGCGAAAACAGGTTTTTAGAAAATGTTGCTAATTTATTAAACAGAAAAAACAGAAATACCCGATTTACATAAGGATTCAGACCCTTTGCTATGAGACTCGAAATTGAGCTCAGGTGCATCCTGTTTCCATTGATTATCCTTGAGATGTTTCTACAACTTGATTGGAGTCCACCTGTGGTAAATTCAATTGATTGGACATGATTTGGAAAGGCACACACCTGTCTATATATGGTCCCACAGTTGACAGTGCATGTCAGAGCAAAAACCAAGCCATGAGGTCAAAGGAATTGTCCGTAGAGCTCCGAGACAGGATTGTGTAGAGGCACAGATCTGAAGAAGGGTACCAAAAAATGTCTGCAGCATTGAAGGTCCCCAAGAACACAGTGGCCTCCATCATTCTTAAATGGAAGAAGATTGGAACCACCAAGACTCTTCATAGAGCTGGCTGCCTGGCCAAACTGAGCAATCAGGGAGGTGACCAAGAACCCGATGGTCACTCTGACAGAGCTCCAGAGTTCCTCTGTAGAGACGGAGGAAGGACAACCAGAAGGACAACCATCTCTGTAGCACTCCACCAATCAGGGCTTTATTGTAGAGTGGCCAGACGGAAGCCACTCCTCAGTAAAAGGCACACAACAGCCCGCTTGGAGTTTGCCAAAATACACCTAAAAGGACTCAGAAATAAGATTATCTGGATTGAACTGAATGCCAAGCGTCACGTCTGGAGGAAACCTGGCACCATCCCTACGGTGAAGCATGGTGGTGGCAGCATCATGCTGTGGGGATGTTTTTCAGCGGCAGGGATTGGGAGACTAGTCAGGATCGAGGGAAAGATTAATGGAGCAAAGTACAGAAAGATCCTTGATGAAAACCTGCTCCAGAGCATGCAGGACCTCAGACTGGGGCGAAGGTTCACCTTCCAATAGGACAACGACCATAAGCATACAGCCAAGACAACGCAGGAGTGGCTTCGGGACAAGTCTCTGAATGTCCTTGAGTGGCCCAGCCAGAGCCCGGACTTGAACCCGATCTAACATCTCTGGAGAGACCTGAAAATAGCTGTGCAGCAACGCTCCCCATCCAACCTGACAGAGCTTGAGAGGATCTGCAGAGAAGAATGGGAGAAACTCCCCAAATACAGGTGTGCCAAGCTTGTAGCGTCATATCGAAGAAGGCTCGAGGCTGTAATCGCTGCCAAAGGTGCTTCAACAAAGTACTGAGTAAAGGGTCTGAATACTTATGTAAATGTGATATTTCAGTTTTTTATTTGTAATACATTTGAAGAAGAAATCTCAAAACCTGTTTTTGCTTTGTCATAATGGGTTATTGTGTGTAGATTGATGAGGGAAAAACAACAATTTAATCAATTTTAGAATAAGGCTGTAATGTAACAAAATGTGGAAAAAGTCAAGGTGTCTGAATACTTTTTGAAGGCACTGTATATAACCTTTAAACACTTCCAGTGCTTCAGTCTTTTAACAGCAGACTATTATCACACATGGCTTTATTTGGCGGCACCTTTACTGGGCCTTTAAAGGTAGTAACTATTTAAGCGTAATGGGATAGTTCAGTGAAATAATGTATTCCAATATTTGTGGCTAAATAACAGTGGTTTCCTTAAAAAGGGGAGAATTTTTGCTTTACAAAAATGCCAGTAGTATTACTGTACTACTGTACTCTTAATATTCAACAAATAGCAACAAAAAAGACAACCGCAACTTGCATTTGCGGACCGTGGCAACAGAGATGAATGAATAACAGTGCACATGGGAAAATAGAGCTTCTGATGTGATCAAAGCAAAAATAGCCTACATGAAAGTAAAAGAGAGAGTAAACATTGTTTCAAGTTGAGGTTAGTTACAAGTCAAGTGTCCTGGATTCGCATCAGTTCAAAAGATTGACTAGTGACTGAAGTGACCACCTGGGAGCTGTGAGGGAGAGCCGGGCAGATCAGCTCAATTAGACAACACAACTGAAAAATGTCAATTCTTCCAAATGAGAGGATTGCATGAACTATTCTGCATGCATGCTAAGCATTGGACAAAACTGATGAAAAGGAGCTTCATGTCAAATATAATGTCCATTAGTATCACGTGGAATTCTTGTCTCATCCCATTTTCGTCAACTAAAATGAAAAGTAATTTGTAATAGTTATCCTTTTTTTCCATAGTAGGTTGTTGGCAAGTATTTTTCAACATAGTTATTGTTGACGAGATTAACACTGCCATGTCAGCTAAAGCTTTAGAGATTGGTAAATTAGTCTAGTAAACTATCTAAACTTGTAGTGATCATGGTCGAATTACCGACCAGGCACGCAGGGCACCTGCCCAGGGGCCCTGACTTCCAGGGGGCCCCCATTGATATTGTTAGTCATTCTCACTCAGATTAGCTTAAAAACTGCAAATGTTTCTCTCTGCCCCATGGAAAAATGAGTAGGATTGCATGAAATTAGTTATATAATTGCTAAATATTTTCTCTGCCCCTTGGTAAAATGTGTAGAATTGCAGGAAATGCACTCTAAAACAAACAAATATTATCTCCGCCATCAAGAGGGGGGTGTCACGGTTTCGGCCGAGGCTGCCTCTCTTCCTTGTTCGGGCAGGCTTCGGCGTTCGTTGTCTCCGGAATACTAGCTGCCACCGTTGTATGTTTCATGTTCGTTTGCTTTTGTCTGTTTGTTGTGACACCTGTTCTCGTTTAGTGTAATTAGTGTCCTATAAGTTTCTCGTTGTGTTTGTCTAGTGTTGTGTGTTATTGATTTTGGTCTGTCGTGTGTAGGGCTGATTTCGCTATTTCGCTCGGTTGAGCTTCCCTCCACTGCGTTGGAGTGTTTACGCACCTGTTTAGTGCGCTTTTGTTTGTTCGCCTTCGTGCGTAATTTCGCCTTCGGGCAAGTCGTTTCGTATTTTTCCTTGTTGGAGATTTACTAAAGTCTGTTGGACTATACTTCGGTGTCCTGCGTTTGATTCCACCACTACACCCACCTACAGCACTCGTGACAGAATAACACACCTTAAAGAATGGAATCAGCAGGAGCCGCAGCAGCCCAGGCGACGCTGGAGGACAAGGTCCGGGAACAAAGGGACCAGATCCTGCAGATGGGGACCGCACTGCAGGAGGTGATCACCACCATCCGAGGCTGGGGGACGCCTCCACCGCCACCCTCCCTGCCAGCACCATCGGCCAGTCAGCCCATTCCCGCACCGGAACCCCGAGGAGTCCGACTCTCGCTCCCGAGGGCCTACGATGGGACCGCGACCGGGTGTCAGGGATTCCTTCTCCAGGTGGAGCTGTACCTGGCCACCGTGCACCCGGCGCCCTCGGGACATGAGAGCGTGTCCGCCCTGATCTCCTGCCTTTCCGGGAAGGCGTTGGAATGGGCCAACGCGGAGTGGAGGAAGATCGACGCGGACACCATCACTTACGACGAGTTCTCCCGCCGCTTCAGGGCGGTGTTTGACCATCCCCCGGAGGGGAAAGCGGCGGGGAGCGTCTGGTCTTCCTCCGGCAGGGAGGAGGAGTGCCCAGGAGTTCGCCCTCGAATTCCGTACTCTAGCGGCAGATGCAGGGTGGAATGATCGGGCTCTCGTCGATCACTACAGATGTAGTCTACGAGAGGACGTCCGTCGGGAGCTGGCCTGTAGGGACACCAGCCTCTCGTTCGACCAGTTGGTCGACATGTCCATCAGGCTGGATAACCTGCTAGCTACCCGAGGACGTCCCGAGGGGGTCCGTCCATTTCACCCTCCAGCGCCTCCGAGCCGTGCCCCATGGAGCTCGGGGGCGCTGGCGCTAGAGAGAGGAGGGGTCGGCTTACTAGGGGGTCCATCTCCTGCACCAACTGTGGTCGGGGAGGACACACCGCGGCTAGGTGTTGGGGATGGCCTCCTAGGGGAGAGGACGACAGGTCCCGCACTGGGGATTCCTTCCAGGTGAGTAGGCGCCCCACTCACCCAGAGCTCTCTGTTGCACATTTCTGTATACCTGTGAGTTTTCCACAGGTAGCACCTCATTCCCAGCATAAGGCGCTGGTAGATTCAGGCGCGGCTGGGGATTTTGTTGATAAGAAGTTTTGTTTAGCCTTAGGGATTCCCCTTCTTCCTGTTGATGTCCCTTTCCCCGTTCATGCCCTAGATAGCCGTCCGTTGGGTGCGGGCTTGATCAGGGAAGTCACTGCGCCACTTAGGATGTGTGCGCAGGGGGGTCATCAGGAATTAATTCAGCTATTTCTGATTGACTCGCCTGCGTATCCGGTGGTGCTGGGCATGCCCTGGTTGAGTACCCATAACCCATCTATTTCGTGGCAGGAGAGGGCTCTGATGGAGTGGTCTGCCCAGTGTGTGGGTTGATGTTTGGGCGTTTCCGTAGGGGCTACCTCGGTGGAGAGTCCAAACCAGGTGCCCGCATTGCACGTTCCCCCTGAGTATGGGGATTTGGCTATCGCGTTTAGTAAGTCGAGGGCGACGCGGTTGCCACCCCATAGGCAGGGAGATTGTGCGATAGACCTCCAGGCAGGAGCTGCGCTCCCACGGAGCCATGTGTATCCTCTGTCTCAGGAGGAGAAGAAAGCTATGGAGACTTACATAGACGAATCTCTGAGACAAGGATACATACGGCCTTCCACTTCCCCTGCGTCCTCGAGTTTCTTTTTTGTGAAGAAGAAGGACGGTGGTTTACGCCCGTGCATCGATTACCGTGGTCTCAATCAGATCACGGTGAAGTACAGTTATCCACTCCCGCTGATTGCAACCATGACTGAGTCCTTGCATGGGGCGCGTTTCTTCACTAAATTAGATCTCAGGAGCACGTACAACTTGGTGCGCATCAGGGAGGGCGATGAATGGAAGACAGCCTTTAGTACCACCTCGGGCCATTACGAGTATCTTGTCATGCCATACGGGTTGATGAACGCTCCGTCAGTTTTCCAATCATTCGTGGATGAGATCTTCAGGGACATGCAGGGGCAGGGGGTCGTTGTGTACATAGATGACATTCTCGTGTACTCGCCTACCCGTGTCGAGCATGTGGCCCTGGTGCGCAGAGTGTTGCGGAGGCTGGTGGAGCACGACCTGTATGTTAAGGCAGAGAAGTGTCTGTTTTTCCAGGAGTCGGTCTCCTTTTTGGGGGTATCAGTTGTCTGCGTCAGGGGTGAAGATGGAGGTAGACCGGGTGTCAGCCGTGGCGTAATTGGCAAACACCAACCACTGTGAAGGAGGTGCAGCAGTTTTTGGGGTTTGCGAATTACTACCGGAGGTTTATCCGGGGTTTTGGACAGGTGGCAGCTCCCATCACGTCTCTTTTGAAGGGGGGTCCGGTGCGTCTGCAGTGGTCTGCCGAGGCGGACAGGGCGTTTGGGAGGCTGAAGGACCTGTTTACCTCGGCTCCGGTGCTGGCGCATCCGGATCCCTCTTTACCATTTCAGGTAGAGGTGGACGCGTCTGAGGCCGGTATAGGAGCCGTGCTTTCACAACGGTCAGGCGCGCCACCTAAACTCCGCCCCTGTGCCTTCTATTCCAAGAAGCTCAGTCCGGCGGAGCGAAACTATGACGTAGGGGACAGGGAGCTGTTAGCCGTGGTACAGGCCCTAAAGGTGTGGAGGCACTGGCTCGAGGGGGCTCAACACCCTTTCCTCATTTTGACAGACCACCGTAACCTGGAGTACATCCGGGCAGCGAGGAGGCTAAACCCTCGGCAGGCAAGATGGAATATGTTTTTGACCCGGTTTACATTTAAGATCACGTACATCCCTGGGTCACAGAACGGTAAGGCAGATGCGCTGTCTCGGCGGTATGACACGGAGGAGAGGTCCGTGGAGCCCACTCCCATACTGCCGGAGTCGTGTCTGGTGGCACCGGTAGTGTGGGAGGTCGATGCTGAGCTCGAGCGGGCGTTACGCACCGATCCTAGTCCACCGCAATGCCCGGAGGGTCGGAAGTACGTTCCGCTCGAGGTTCGGGATCGATTGATCTATTGGGCTCACACGTCACCCTCCTCTGGACACCCGGGTATCGGCCGGACAGTGCACTGTCTTAGTACCAAGTACTGGTGGCCCACGTTGGCAAGGGATGTGAGGGTTTATGTTTCCTCCTGCTCGGTGTGCGCCCAGTGTAAGGCGCCTAGACATCTGCCTAGGGGTAAGTTACTACCCCTGCCCGTTCCACAACGACCATGGTCCCACCTCTCGGTGGATTTCCTTACTGACCTTCCTCCTTCACAGGGGAATACCACTATACTGGTCGTTGTGGACCGGTTTTCTAAGGCCTGTCGTTTGCTCCCCATGCCGGGCCTTCCTACCGCCCTGCAAACTGCCGAAGCCCTATTCACCCATGTGTTCCGGCACTACGGGGTACCCGAGGATATTGTGTCTGATCGAGGTCCCCAATTTACCTCCAGAGTCTGGAGAGCTTTTATGGAGCGGTTGGGGGTCTCGGTGAGCCTCACCTCGGGTTACCACCCGGAGAGTAATGGGCAGGTGGAACGTGTGAACCAGGATGTGGGTAGGTTTCTTAGAACATACTGCCAGGACCGGCCGGAGGAGTGGGCAAGGTACGTTCCCTGGGCCGAAATGGCCCAGAATTCCTACGCCATTCCTCCACTAACCTAACCCCTTTCCAATGTGTGTTGGGTTACCAGCCGGTTCTGGCACCTTGGCAGCAGAGCCAGATCGAGGCTCCTGCGGTGGATGAGTGGGCGCGGCGCTCGGAGGAGACATGGAACGCTGCACACGTCCACCTGCAGCGGGCCCTCCGACGTCATAAGGCGAGCGCCGATCTCCACCGCAGTGAGGGACCGGTGTACGCACCTGGTGATCGAGTCTGGCTCTCTACCAGAAACCTGCCCCTCCACCTGCCCTGTCGGAAACTGGGTCGGCGGTTTGTAGGGCCATTTAAAGTCCTGGGAAGGTTGAACGAGGTGTGTTACAAATTACAACTACCTGTTGAATATAAAAGTATTAACCCCTCGTTCCATGTGTCCCTTCTCAGGCCGGTGGTAGCTGGCCCACTCCAAGAAAGTGAGATCAGGAGACTCCTCCGCCCCATTGGACATCAAGGGGGCACCGGCGTACTCCGTGAGGTCCATCTTGGATTCGAGACGTCGGATGGGGGGTCTCCAATATCTAGTGGAGTGGGAGGGGTACGGTCCGGAGGAGCGGTGCTGGGTGCCGAGGAGAGACATTTTGGACCCGTCTCTCCTGACGGAATTCCATCGTGGGCACCCGACGCACCCTGCTCCGCGTCCTCCGGGTCGTCCCCGAGTCCGAGTCGGGCGCACGTCTGGAGCCGCGCGTCAAGGGGGGTACTGTCACGGTTTCGGCCGAGGCTGCCTCTCTTCCTTGTTCGGGCAGGCTTCGGCGTTCGTTGTCTCCGGAATACTAGCTGCCACCGTTGTATGTTTCATGTTCGTTTGCTTTTGTCTGTTTGTTGTGACACCTGTTCTCGTTTAGTGTAATTAGTGTCCTATAAGTTTCTCGTTGTGTTTGTCTAGTGTTGTGTGTTATTGATTTTGGTCTGTCGTGTGTAGGGCTGATTTCGCTATTTCGCTCGGTTGAGCTTCCCTCCACTGCGTTGGAGTGTTTACGCACCTGTTTAGTGCGCTTTTGTTTGTTCGCCTTCGTGCGTAATTTCGCCTTCGGGCAAGTCGTTTCGTATTTTTCCTTGTTGGAGATTTACTAAAGTCTGTTGGACTATACTTCGGTGTCCTGCGTTTGATTCCACCACTACACCCACCTACAGCACTCGTGACAGAGGGCCACTAAAACGTTTTGCCTGTGAGGTTGGGGGGCCCCACAACTAAATGTATCTTTGAGTCCCCAAAAGGCTAGGCCCTAAGACAATGCACCCATCCACTGCTGCCAAGAAACACTTATGTTAGCATTTTTGGACTAAAAACTTAATTTTACTCAGCATAGTGTGTCTGAAGTTACATATCACACTATTACAACAGTGTGACTGTTTTGGAATAAAAGGTTCAATATATTTTCTTAAACATCTTCTGTATTGTGTGCTTATTGTTTAACCATTTATATGTTCTAAGGGCCTTTTTGAGCATTAGGTACTGCTGGAATGTCTACCAATGGCATGTCCATCTTTTTGTGAGAAATTACACTGGTCACTCAAAACATTTATAAATATTTATAAAGTATAAATAGCCCACACTTTAGATGAGGCCACACAAAAAAACGTAACTAATGACTATTAAATAGTTCATAAGGACCTACAGGTAACTGCCAAAATAAAGGAAACGCCAACATAAAGTGTCTTAATAGGGCGTTGGGCCCCCATTATCTAGCACACCTTCAATGCACCATGGTATAGATTCTACAAGTGTCTGGAACTCTATTGAAGGGATGCGACACCATTCTTCCACAAGAAATTCCATCATTTGTGGTTTTGTTGATGGTGGTGAAAAACGCTGTCTCAGGCGTCACTCCAGAATCTCCCATAAGTGTTCAATTGGGTTGAGATCTGGTGACTGAGACAGCTATGGCATATGGTTTACATTGTTTTCATGCTCATCAAACCATTCAGTGACCATTCATGCCCTGTGGATGGGGGCATTGTCATGCTATGGGGCATAGCCATGGTAGCCAAAATAATGGCCTACCCAGCATTTTTATACATGACCCTAAGCATGATGGATGTTAATTGCTTAATTAACTCAGGAACCACACGCGCCTGCTTTCAATATACTTTGTATCCCTCATTTACTCAAGTGTTTCCATTATTTGGGCAGTTACTTGTATATTTAACATCTTGTGAATGATCTTATGAATCGTTATTAAAAACTTTAAAAGTTGTTTATAAATGTATGAATAACTAGGTTACCAACTGTAGGACTTTGCCTGTGCTTAGCTCTATTCCATTTATTTTTATCCTAAAAAATGTCCTAGTCCTTGCCAATGACAAACATACCCATAACATGATAACGCTACCACCATGCTTGAAAATATGAAGAGTGGTACTCAGTGATGTGTTTTGTAGGAGTTGCCCTAAACATAACGCTTTGTATTCAGGACATAAAGTACATTTTTTGCCAAATTTTTTGCAGTTTTACTTTAGTGTCTTATTGCAAACAGGATGCATGTTTTGGAATATGTTTATTCTGTACAGGCTTCCTTCTTTTCACTTTAGGTTAATATTGTGGAGTAACTACAATGTTGTTGATCCATCCTCAGTTTTCTCCTATCACAGCCATTAAACTCTGTAACTGTCAGAGTTTAAGTCACCATTGGCCTCATGGTAAAATTCCTGAGTGGTTTCCTTCCTCTCCGGCAACTGAGTTAGGAAGGACGCCTGTATCTTTGTAGTGACTGGGTGTATTGATACACCACCCAAAGTGGTGTATTTATTTTTACCAATACATTGAGGGAAAAAAGTATTTGATCCCCTGCTGATTTTGTACATTTGCCCACTGACAAAGAAATGATCAGTCTATATGTCACGCCCTGACTCAGGGGATGCTTAAATGTTGAGTCAGGGTGTGTATATTCTTTGTTGTGCGTTTTCTATGTTTATTATCTAGTATATGTATTTCTATGTTGGCCGGTGTGGTTCCCAATCAGAGGCAGCGGTCGCTCGTTGTCTCTGATTGGGGACCATACTTAGGCAGCCTATTGGCACTGTCTAGTTGTGGGATCTTGTTCCGGGTAAGGTTCGTTGTATGTACAACCTTAGGACTTCACGTTTTCGTTTGTTTGTTGTTTGTCGTGTGTTTATTCAGTGTAAATAAACATGTACGTATATCACACTGCGCCTTGGTCTGTCCCGTCATTCAACGAACGTGACAGAAGATCCCACCAAACGAGGACCAAGCAGCGTGCCCAGGCGGAGCGAATAGCCATGACACAGGTGGGCAATTTGTGGTCATGGGAAGAGATATTTGCGGGGAGAGGACCATGGGCTAAGGTAGATGCCCAGGCAGGAGAGGAGCAACGGCAACACGGAGGAGGCCGGTCGAGGAGGAAGCCCGAGAAGCAGCCCCAAGAAAATGTTGGGGGTGGGGGCACACAGGGTGGTTGGCAGAGCCTAGTGTCAGAGCAGAGCCAACTCCCTGTACTCACGCGAAGAGGCGTATGACTGTGCAAGCTCTGTGTTATGTGGAGCTACGTACTGTGTCGCCAGTGCGCCGGCACAGTCCTGTACGTCCTGTGCTTGCACCACGCACATGCCGTGCGAAGATCGGCATCCAGCCAGGACGGGGTGTGCCGGCTCAACGCTCCTGGTCTCCAGTACGCCTCCTCGGTCCCGCATATTCTGCGCCAGTTCTACGAACTGTATCGCCAGTGCGCGTGCACAGCCCAGTGCGTCCTGTGCCAGCGCCCCGCACGTGTAGTGCGAAAGTGGGCAGCCAGCCAGGACGGGTTGTGCCAGCTCTCCGCTCCAGACATCCAGTCCACCTTCACAGTCCGGTCCGGCCCGTTCCTGCTCCTTGCACCAAGTGGAGCGCGTCGCCAGTCCGGCCCGGCCTGTTCCTGCTCCTCGCACCAAGCCAGTGGTGCACGTCGCCAGCCCGGCCTGTTCCTGCTCCTCGCACCAAGCCAGTGGTGCGCGTCGCCAGCCCGGCCCGGCCTGTTCCTGCTCCTCGCACCAAGCCAGTGGTGCGCGTCGCCAGCCCGGCCCGGCCTGTTCCTGCTCCTCGCACCAAGCCAGTGGTGCGCGTCGCCAGCCCGGCCCCGCCTGTTCCTGCTCCTCGCACCAACCCAGTGGTGCGCGTCGCCAGTCCGGCCCGGCCCTATCCTGCTCCTCGCACCAAGCCAGTGGTGCGCGTCGCCAGTCCGGCCCGGCCCGTTCCTGCTCCTCGCACCAAGCCAGTGGTGCGCGTCGCCAGTCCGGCCCGGCCCGTTCCTGCTCCTCGCACCACTGGCTTGGTGCGCGTCGCCAGTCCGGCCCGGCCCGTTCCTGATCCTCGCACCAAGCCAGTGGTGCGCGTCGCCAATCCGGCCCGGCCCGTTCCTGCCCCTCGCACCAAGCCAGTGGTGCGTGTTCCTAGTCCGGTCCGGCCCGTGCCTGCTCCTCGCACCAGACCAGTGGTGCGTTTGTCCAGTCCGGCACGGCCCGTGCCCGTTCCACCGGTGCCTGATCCAGTTCCGGTCAGCCGTTCCACTCCGGAGCCAGAGCAGTCCGCTCCACCGGTGCCTAGTCCAGCTCCGGTCAGCGGCTCCAGTCCAGACCATGACGTCAGCCCCTCTCCAGGTTCGGGGTCTCCCACACCAGGGTCCAGACAGGGCCTGGCGTATCGTGGGAGGAAGGAGAGGGGAAGCAGCGCGCCGAGGTCCAGACCAGGGGCGCAACAGGGAGGCGGAGAGTGAGAGGTCTTCACGCCCCGAGCCGGATCCGCCTCCGAGGCGGAATGCCCACCCGGCCCCTACCCTGTTATGTTTATGTTGTGCGGTCGGAGTCCGCACCTTTGGGGGGTACTGTCACGCCCTGACTCAGGGGACGATTAAATGTTGAGTCAGGGTGTGTATATTCTTTGTTGTGTGTTTTCTATGTTTCGATCTATTATGTGTATTTCTATGTTGGCCGGTGTGGTTCCCAATCAGAGGCAGCTGTAGCTCGTTGTCTCTGATTGGGGATCATACTTAGGCAGCCTATTGGCACTAGTGGGTTGTGGGATCTTGTTCCGGGTAAGGTTCGTTGTATGTACAACCTTAGGACTTCACGTTTCGTTTCGTTTATTGTTTTGTCGTGGTGTTTAATAGTAAATAAACATGTACGTATATCACGCTGCGCCTTGGTCTGACCCGTCATTAAACGAACGTGACACTATAATTTTAGAGAGAGACAGAATCACAACAAAAAAATCCAGATAAACGCATGTCAAAAATGTTATAAATTGATTTGCTTTTTAATGAGGGAAATAAGTATTTGACCCCTCTGCAAAACATGACTTAGTACTTGCTGGCAAAACCCTTGTTGGCAATCACAGAGGTCAGACGTTTCTTGTAGTTGGCCACCAGGTTTGCACACATCTCAGGAGGGATTTTGTCCGACCTTCAGCTCCCTCCACAGATTTTCTATGGGATTAAGGTCTGGATACTGGCTAGGCCACTCAAGGACCTTAATGTGCTTCTTCTTGAGCCACTCCTTTGTTGCCTTGGCCATGTGTTTTGGGGCATTGTCATGCTGGAATACCCATCCACGACCCATTTTCAATGCCCTGGATGAGGGAAGGAGGTTCTCACCCAAGATTTGACGGTACATGGCCCCGTCCATCGTCCCTTTGATGCTGTGAAGTTGTCCTGTCCCCTTAGCAGAAAAACACCCCCAAAGCATAATGTTTCCACCTCCATGTTTGACGGTGGGGATGGTGTTCTTGGGGTCATAGGCAGCATTCCTCCTCCTCCAAACACGGCGAGTTGAGTTGATGCCAAAGAGCTCGATTTTGGTCTCATCTGACCACAACACTTTCACCCAGTTCTCCTCTGAATCATTCAGATGTTCATTGGCAAACTTCAGACGGGCCTGTATATGTGCTTTCTTGAGCAGGGGGACCTTGCGGGCGCTGCAGGATTTCAGTCCTTTACGGCATAGTGTGTTACCAATTGTTTTCTTGGTGACTATGGTCCCAGCTGCCTTGAGGTCATTGACAAGATCCTCCCGTGTAGTTCTGGGCTGATTCCTCACCGTTCTCATGATCATTGCAACTCCACGAGGTGAGATCTTGCATGGAGCCCCAGGCCGAGGGAGATGACAGTTCTTTTGTGTTTCTTCCATTTGCGAATAATCGCACCAACTGTTGTCACCTTCTCACCAAGCTGCTTGGCGATGGTCTTGTAGCCCATTCCAGCCTTGTGTAGGTCTACAATCTTGTCCCTGTCATCCTTGGAGAGCTCTTTGGTCTTGGCCATGGTGGAGAGTTTGGAATCTGATTGATTGATTGCTTCTGTGGACAGGTGTCTTTTATACAAGTAACAAGCTGAGATTAGGAGCACTCCCTTTAAGAGTGTTCTCCTAATCTCAGCTCGTTACATGTATAAAAGACACCTGGGAGCCAGAAATCTTTCTGATTGAGAGGGGGTCAAATACTTATTTCCCTCATTAAAATGCAAATCAATTAATAAAAAATGTACATGCGTTTTCTGGATTTTTTTGTTGTTATTCTGTCTCTCACTGTTCAAATAAACCTACCATTAAAATTATAGACTGATCATTTCTTTGTCAGTGGGCAAACGTACAAAATCAGCAGGGGATCAATTACTTTTTTCCCTCACTGTAGGTGCCCTTCTTTGCTAGGCACTAGAAACTCAAAAGGACTCATCCCCCTAGGCTATTTTGTTGCATTACAACCTGTAATTGAAATTGATTTTTATTTGGATTTCATGTAATGGACATACAGAAAATAGTCCAAATTGGTGAAGTGAAATTAAAAAAATAACTTGTTTCAAAAATTCTAAAATAATTAATAACTGAAAAGTGGTGTGTGCATATGTATTCACCCCCTTTGCTATGAAGCCCCTAAATAAGATCTGGTGCAACCAATTACCTTCAGAAGTCACATAATTAGTTAAATAAAGTTCACCTGTGTGCAATCTAAGTGTCACATGATCTGTCTTATGATCTCAGTATATATACACCTGTTCTGAAAGGCCCCAGAGTCTGCAACACCACTAAGCAAGGGGCACCACCAAGCAAGCGGCACCATGAAGACCAAGGAGCTCTCCAAACAGGTCAGGGACAATGTTGTGAAGAAGTACAGATCAGGGTTGGGTTAAAAGAAAATATCCGAAACTTTGAACATCCCACGGAGCACCATTAAATCCATTATTAAAAAATTGAAAGAATATGGCACCACAACAAACCTGCCAAGAGAGGGCCGCCCACCAAAGCTCACGTACCAGTCAAGGAGGGCATTAATCAGAGAGAAAACATAGAGACCAAAGACAACCCTGAAGGAGCTGAAAAGCTCCACAGCGGAGATTGGAGTATCTGTCCATAGGACCACTTTAAGCCGGACACTCTACAGAGCTCGGCTAATGGAAGAGTGGCCAGAAAAAAGCCGTTGCTTAAAGAAATAAATAAGCAAACACGTTTGGTGTTCACCAAAAAGCATGTGGGAGACTCCCCAAACATATGGAAGAAGGTACTCTGGTCAGATGAGACTAAAATTAAGCTTTTTGGCCATCAAGGAAAACGCTATATCTGGCGCAAACCCAACATCTCTCATCACCCCGAAAACAATGTTTTTCCATCGGCAGGGACTGGGAAACTGGTCAGAATTGAAGGAATGATGGATGGCACTAAATACAGGGAAATTCTTGAGGGAAACCTGTTTCAGTCTTCCAGAGATTTGAGACTGGGACGGAGGTTCACCTTCCAGCAGGACAATGACCCTAAGCATAGTGCTAAAGCAACACTCGAGGGGGGTTGTGAATAGTTATGCACGCTCAAGTTCTGTTTTTATGTCTTATTTCTTGTTTGTTTCACAATTAAAAATATTTTGCATCTTCAAAGTGGTAGGCATGTTGTGTAAATCAAATGATATAAACCCGCCAAAAATCAATTTTAATTCCAGGTTGTAAGGCAACAAAATAGGAAAAATGCCAAGGGGGGGAAATATTTTCGCAAGCCACTGTACTGCTCGACTGAGGGACCTTACAGATAATTGTATGTGTGGGGTACAGAGATGAGGTAGTCATTAAAACATTATGTTAGACACTATTATTGCACACAGACTGAGTCCATGCAACATATTATGTGACTTGTTAAGCAAATTTTTACTCCTGAACTTATTTAGGCTTGCCATAACAAAGGGGTTGAATACTTATATACTCAAGACATTACAACTTTTAATTTTAAATTAATTTGTTAAAATGTCTAAAAACATAATTCCACTTTGTCATTATGGGTTATTGTGTGTAGGCCAGTGACACAAAATCTCAATTGAATCAATTTTAAATTCAGGCTGTAACACAACGAAATGTGTGAAAAAGTCAAGGGGTGTGAATGCTTTCTGAAAGCACTGTAGGCCTTCTCTATGGTCTGGGTAAGGGTTGACAGAACGTGTCACACGCGCAGACTTGCCACCTCAGATTTGGGGAGTGTAAATTGATTCCAGATATGGGCCACTTCTTCCTCCATCAGTATACATACAGGTGAGTGGTAGTGGTCTTACCTCGCAGGTGAAAGTAGCTGAGGTGATTTGCAATGGATTGTTGCACACTCTCCTCAGCACAGAGTTTGACCCCGCTGGGGAAAAGCACGTTGCGCTTCTTCCGGGGGATAGCGTCATGGTCCTTGTGTGAGATCTTGATGACAGGTGAATTAACTATGCTTTGAGGAGCTGATAGAATAGGTAATATTCTAAATGTTTTGTAATATAGATCATGTCCATCAGCAAGAATAGGTCCTTCCCCAGATGCAGCATCTGTGATAAAACGATAAACACATAGTCTACCATTAGACATCAACTCCATCTTAATTGCAAAAGTGCAGCTTGACTATTTATTAGGCCTACATACATACCTGTTCTTATTCCCAAGAGTTCAAATGCTAAAATGAATGCAACTGTACACAAAAGGCATTTCAATGAAGAGTCCGACATCTTAAATCCGTAGTAGTTTTAACTCCAAAGGGTTGAAAAGGGGTCACGTCGACACGACAGGTACTTCCTTTGGAATCGTACAACAACGATATTAGGCCCTCCTTATGAGTTTGCATAGTTCGGAATCCAGAAAACGTATCTGTTTTTTTAACCAGTAATTATGAAGTGATTCTCTCCTCCTTTCTTCCGTCAGCTGAGGAAGGTGAGTCCCGTTGTGCTGCAGAACAGCTCCCGGCCAGGGCTCAGGCTCAGCTAGGCAGATGGCCCATTGAGAGATTTTTTTGGTTCTCTAATCTTGTTTGCTAAGCCCTTTAGAGCAGCTCGTCAAGAAGATACCGGTGTAATACTGGTAAGGGTGCTTAGTGCGAGGGAAACGTGGAAGGAGAGAGAGAGGGGAAAGGGGGGAAGAAGAGAAAAGAGGCCCCAAGCAGAGAGAGACGGCTTCAAGTGCAAAGATAGGCTCCTCAATTAATGAAGACGGGTAGCAGACAATCCTGGTCAAAATGAACCTCAACTCAAGGCTGGGGCTGGCTTAGGCCTATTTTTTCAGACTGTCATTAGAACTAATGCATAGCCTACATCACCAGTCATTGAATTGAGAATCATCCTGCAGACTAAATCTGCACTTGGGGGTAATGTTAATTCAGGTGTGTGATCTGAGCACTCTCTCATATAGCCTATAGGGTCAGGAGTTCTTCTTGACCATGTGACCTGGACGAGGAAACTGAGCTCAACCATGGGAGAATCGCAATTGCGTACTCCTCGCGTCCTCTTTCCTTACCTCCTTCTCAAAACCCATTGGAGGAGAAGGTCAGAGGGACGAGACCTCTGGCTTTCTCATCCAATGAGTTTTGAGAAGGAGACGAGGAGAGAGGACGCAAGGTGTATGCAATTGAGATCTTCCCCATAATGCCATAGCCAACTCCTTGATCATTCATTCAGCTCATCATCAGGGGCGAATTAGGTGCCGTCTGAATTTAGGGAGCCTCACCTCAGATAAGGTCAAGCAGGTCAGATCCCAGTATTACCACATATGTTATTAATACACAACCTGGGTACACACACACACAGAATTTAGAAATTAGATTAGCATCGCAATGTGATGTCAACCTTTGACCCATAGATGCCATGGCTTCATGCTATACATACATACATACATACATAGGCACGGACGTCACATTACGTAAGCTACACACATTAATGCATATCAGGTCATACGCATGTTTAGCACGCGGGGATGTGTGAAACTTACTCCTCAGCCAGAAGTGTGCCCACTTGCTTCAGTGAATAGCTAGCTTTTCGTGTGGTGACGACTGGTAAGCCGTTTCAGTAAGAAGGTCACGTGTGCTAGCAAGGCAGAGGTCCTTGGTTTGAGCCGAATCAGGAGGAAGTGGTACTCGCCAAGCAAGCAGCGTGACTCCCTTTACACATGCATGTGTGTGTACAGCCACACATGGGAGTGATTATGGAACAGGTGGTCTAGGAACTAGGAGATGATGGGCTGCAGATGAAATCCTCACAGTGTCTGTGTGTGTAAAGCTGGGACCTTAGGTTCACACTACCACTTTCACCCTTCACTCTCCATTGTGGATATGGATCCTGTTAGACACCCTCACCTTTGTGTGTGCTTTCATTCAAACTTCTGATTCCGAGCTTTCACAATATGGCGTTTTTATGTGCTCTCACAATAGCTTTAAATAACCAGTGTTGGGGTCCAAGAATTTAATCTGGTCAATTCAGAAGACCTGAAATTCCAAATCAATAAAAAAAGAAGACTGTGACCTACTACTGTACATGGGAGGAATCACCTCATCCACTTCAGGGTTAAAAGGGGCAGTGCAGTTAAAAATGAGATTTTCCTGTTTTTTTGGATGATATTTCCACACTATGAAATTTTGAAGATTATGATAATACCCTTTTTGTGTAAGAGCTGTTTGAAAAAAATGCCTGGAATTTCTAATCAAATCAAATGTTATTTGCCACGCGGCGAATACAACAGGTGTAGAACTTACAGTGAAATGCTTACTTACAAGCCCTTAACCAACAATGCAGTTTTTAAGAAAAAAAATATAAAAAAATAAAGTAAAGAATAGATAAGTAAAAAATTTAAAAAAAGCAAATAACTAAAGAGCAGCAGTAAAATAAAAGAACAGTACGGAGGCTATATACAGGGGGTACTGGTACAGAGTCAATGTGCTGGGGCACCAGTTAGTTAATGTAATTGAGGTAATATGTACATGTGGGTAGAGTTAAAGTGACTATGAATAAATAATCAACAGAGTAGCAGCAGCGTAAAAGAGGGGGTTGGGGTGGGGTGTGGGAGGTAATGCAAATAGTCCGGGTAGCCATGATTAGGAGTCTTATGGCTTGGGGGTAGAAGCTGTTAAGAAGCCTTTTGGACCTAGACTTGGCGCTCCGGTACCGCTTGCCGTGCGGTAGCAGAGAGAACAGTCTACGACTAGGGTGGCTGGAGTCTTTGACAATTTCTAGGGCCTTCCTCTGACACCGCCTGGTATAGAGGTCCTGGATGGCAGGAAGCTTGGCCCCAGTGATGTACCCTCTGTAGTGCCTTGCGGTCGGAGGCCGAGCAGTTGCCATGCCAGGTGGTGATGCAACCAGTCAGGATGCTCTCGATGGTGCAGCTGTATAACTTTTTGAAGATCTGAGGACCCATGCCAAATCTTTTCAGTCTCCTGAGGGGGAATAGGTTTTGTCGCGCACTCTTCAACGGTCTTTTGGCCAAGATCATGACGTCAGAATCTGATCTGATTAGAATAGACCAATTACCGTTTATCTGGGTAAGGGGGTGGGCTCTAGACCATCAGCCAATCATGTTTGTGTATATAAATATCTTCAAATTTGTTTCCTAAAGCCCATAGGATCAGACTGAGCATTTTGGCCAAAAGTTTAAAAGACTACAGGGGGGCTTTAATAGTTACACAATGGAAAATGTAGGTTAACCTGTTAAGGATCGGACCCTTTTTTTCAATTTTCGTCTAAAATGACATCCCCAAATCTAACTGTCTGTAGCTCAGGACCTGAAGCAAGGATATGCATATTCTTGATACCATTTGAAAGGAAACACTTAAGTTTGTAGAAATGTGAAATTAATGTTGGAGAATATAACGCATTAGATCTGGGTAAAGATAATACAAACCAAAAAACATGTATTCTTTATTTATTTTTGTATCATATTTGAAATGCAAGAGAAAGGCCACAATATAATATTGCAGTTTAGGCGCAATTTAGATTTTGGCCACTAGATGGAAGCAGTGTGTGAGCAAAGTTTCAGATTGATCCAGTGAAGCATTGCAATACTGGACTATTTTGTATCAAGTCTGCCCAAATGTGCAGAATTGGTCAATTGATACATTTTCAATTACATAACTATAGAGAACATACAAAAATGATATGGTAATACAAAATGTAAGTTTACACACTCCCAGAAATGTCATACATGATGGATCATTAGCTTATACACTAACTTTCACACATCTAGATGGCCCGGGCGGGGTGAGTGTGGAGCCAGAGACAGCAAGGGTTCAAACTGTAGAAACCAGTTTCTACATTTGAATATAAAAATTGATTTTATCAAACAAAACTATGCTACATTTTATCTCTGGGACCCTCAGGATGACAAATCAGAGCAAGATTACTGAATGTAAGTAAATTTTTTACCTTCAGAGGTGAATGTATCAAACCAGTTGCCGTGATAAGTTTTTTGTGGTTGTGCACTCTCCTCAAACAATAGCATGGTATTTTTTTACTGTAATACCTACTGTAAATTGGACAGTGCAGTTAGATTAACAAGAATTTAAGCTTTCTGCTCATATAAGACATGTACAGTGAGGGAAAAAAGTATTTGATCCCCTGCTGATTTTGTACGTTTGCCCACTGACAAAAACAAGATCAGTCTATAATTTTAATGGTAAGTTTATTTGAACAGTGAGAGACAGAATAACATCAAAGAAATCCAGAAAAACGCATGTCAAAAATGTTAGAAATTGATTTGCATTTTAATGAGGGAAATAAGTATTTGACCCCTCTGCAAAACATGACTTAGCACTTGGTGGCAAAACCCTTGTTGGCAATCACAGAGGTCAAACGTTTCTTGTAGTTGGCCACCAGGTTTGCACACATCTCAGGAGGGATTTTGTCCCACTCCTCTTTGCAGATCTTCTCCCAGTCATTAAGGTTTCGAGGCTGACGTTTGGCAACTCGAACCTTCAGCTCCCTCCACAGATTTTCTATGGGATTAAGGTCTGGAGACTGGCTAGGCCACTCCAGGACCTTAATGTGCTTCTTCTTGAGCCACTCCTTTGTTGCCTTGGCCGTGTGTTCTGGGTCATTGTTATGCTGGAATACCCATCCACGACCCATTTTCAATGCCCTGGCTGAGGGAAGGAGGTTCTCACCCAAGATTTGACGGTACATGGCCCCGTCCATCGTCCCTTTGATGCGGTGAAGTTGTCCTGTCCCCTTAGCAGAAAAACACCCCCAAAGCATAATGTTTCCACCTCCATGTTTGACGGTGGGGATGGTGTTCTTGGGGTCATAGGCAGCATTCCTCCTCCTCCAAACATGGCGAGTTGAGTTGATGCCAAAGAGCTCGATTTTGGTCTCATCTGACCACAACACTTTCACCCAGTTCTCCTCTGAATCATTCAGATGTTCATTGGCAAACTTCAGACGGCCCTGTATATGTGCTTTCTTGAGCAGGGGGACCTTGCGGGCGCTGCAGGATTTCAGTCCTTCACGGCGTAGTGTGTTACCAATTGTTTTCTTAGTGACTATGGTCCCAGCTGCCTTGAGATCATTGACAAGATCCTTCCGTGTAGTTCTGGGCTGATTCCTCACCGTTCTCATGAACATTGCAACTCCACGAGGTGAGATCTTGCATGGAGCCCCAGGCCGAGGGAGATTGACAGTTCTTTTGTGTTTCTTCCATTTGCGAATAATCGCACCAACTGTTGTCACCTTCTCACCAAGCTGCTTGGCGATGGTCTTGTAGCCCATTCCAGCCTTGTGTAGGTCTACAATCTTGTCCCTTACATCCTTGGAGAGATCTTTGGTCTTGGCCATGGTGGAGAGATTAGAATCTGATTGATTGATTGCTTCTGTGGACAGGTGTCTTTTATACAGGTAACAAGCTGTGATTAGGAGCACTCCCTTTAAGAGTGTGCTCCTAATCTCAGCTCGTTACCTGTATAAAAGACACCTGGGAGCCAGAAATCTTTCTGATTGAGAGGGTGTCAAATACTTATTTCCCTCATTAAAATGCAAATCAATTTATAACATTTTTGACATGCGTTTTTCTGGATTTTGTTGTTGTTATTCTGTCTCTCACTGTTCAAATAAACCTACCATTAAAATTATAGCATGATCATGTCTTTGTCAGTGGGCAAACGTACAAAATCAGCAGGGGATCAAATACTTTTTTCCCTCACTGTATATGTCCTGGAAAGTTTGCTGTTACTTACAACAGTCATGCTAATCACATTAGCGCGCCTTAGCTCAACTGTCCTGTATACGGAACACCGATCCCGTAGAGGTTAATGACCTTTAATTCAGCTGTCCTCTGTAGCTCAGCTGGTAGAGCACGGCGCTTGTAACGCCAAGGTAGTGGGTTCGATCCCCGGGACCACCCATACACAAAAATGTATGCACGCATGACTGTAAATCGCTTTGGATAAAAGCGTCTGCTAAATGGCATATTATTATTATATTATTTAATAATGGGAAAGGGATACCTAGTCAGTTGCACAACTGAATGCATTCAACCAAAATGTGTCTTCCGCATTTAACCCAACCCCTCTAAATCAGAGCGGTGCAGGGGGCTGCCTTAATCAACGTCATCAGCAACCGGGAGCAGTTGTTGTTGGGGGTTAACTGCCTTGCTCATTTTTCCACCTTGGGGATTCAAACTAGCAACCTTTCGGTTACTGGCCCAACGCTCTTAACCGCTAGGCTACCTGCCACCCGTAAAATTCAGCGGGTGGACAGACAATGAACTTCAACTAATCAACTTAATGTAGCACTTACTGTTGCACGCAACCACTCTGTTGTCCAATAGTAGCCTACTAGGCCATCACCTGTGTGTAAGGTACATAGAAACCTTTGATTTTGGGGAGGATTTGTTCACCATAGTTAAGGTTCTTAGTTGCAATGCAATTGTTTTGGAACCTCCATTGCCAACTTAGCAGGAATTCCACCTAGCCAATCAGAGAGCAAAGTGGAGCTATTCTATATTGCTACCCATCTGATCTCATCAGGTCACCTCAGGGGCCAGCGTCTTTGAACTATTAGTGGCAAGTGGCTAAATAGTCTCCAATTGTGTACCAGGCGTTGGGCCAAACAATTAGCTGGAGAGTCAGGACTATTGTGCTGCGACATGGTGACTCACTCTGTAATGTCCTGCATAGCCCCACTCGCTCTGTAATGCCCTGCATAGCCCCACTCGCTCTGTAATGTCCTGCATAGCCCCACTAGCTCTGTAATGCCCTGCATAGCCCCACTCGCTCTGTAATGCCCTGCATAGCCCCACTCGCTCTGCAATGTCCTGCATAGCCCCACTCGCTCTGTAATGTCCTGCATAGCCCCACTCGCTCTGTAATGCCCTGCATAGCCCCACTCGCTCTGTAATGTCCTGCATAGCCCCACTCGCTCTGTAATGTCCTGCATAGCCCCACTCGCTCTGTACTGTCCTGCATAGCCCCACTCGCTCTGTAATGTCCTGCATAGCCCCACTCGCTCTGTAATGTCCTGCATAGCCCCACTCGCTCTGTAATGCCCTGAGCTCTTTACCCTGTAACCTGAGATCATGGCAGGACAACTAGCTGGGCAGACATTGAGAAGCACAGCATCTTGCACTGATAGCTGGCTTGTGGACAATGTTTTGGTACAAAATGACTGCCATGGATCACTGAGTAAAGAGCTACACATCTGTGGTGTATGAGGCGGGTTACCCCATACAATGACCTAGCCACTATCGCTAAACTGACTAAAACTAGAAAATGAGTAACAAAAGAGTCATTGAATCGAATTAGTGTTGAATGTTAACTCTTTCTGACAGTTTAATGTTTGTTGTTCTTTATCGTTCTAACATAGGTTTGGAACATTGTGGTCCTTATCCGGTTCCATTTCACCCACTCTAGAGCTGCCTGGGACCATCAACAGGAGCTTTTCCCCACGCTGGTCTAAACTGGGATGGGGGTACAGTGGTATTACAGGGCATCAGATGGGGGTGAGGGAGGGTCCGTCTGAGACAGAGAACATAAAAATAATTAATCTGGGTTTATGTTGGAGATTCAGGTAATTAACAGGTTAAATAGAGCCTTTCCCCTTCTCAGAGAGGGACAGTGAGACCTTGACTGGTGTCTGGACAGCCTCATGTCAACAACAATCTGGGATGGTACCAACAAAGACAGTGATGTCATAATTCCTAAGAATCTTGAGGAAGTATATCTGCATAATGACTAGAGGGACCTCCCAGTGAATGGGAGTGATTGGGACAGTTGGAACCCATGTAGAAGTTAGAACTCAATGTTTCTTATGAGACATAATCCATCTAATCATCCTTCCAATCAGGTTTGTTTTCCTCTTACATTCCCTTACTGACACAAACACTTACAGTAGCACTAAACAAACTAAGGTTGCTAACCTTTGACCTGGAATCGCCATTCACCTCCCGGCAACCAATAATACTATTCCTGGAGGATTATATCCGCCCACCACAACCTTAGTCCATCCAGTTCGGGCTGAAGTGTTGTTTAAATGTGAGCGCAATCTCACACTAACCAGGAGGTTGTGTAACCCTCTTACAAGACAGCAGGGGGTCCTACAAAATGTTGAAGTATAATACCCCATACACCTGAATACACACCACATAAATCAGACCAGCACAAGTGCTTATGGCTAGGGGTTCTTTCTGGACAAGCCAGAGTCTCTTTCCTAAATCCTACAAAATCCCTGTCAGCATTACACAGAAATCTTAGGTCTCTTGGCATCCATGTGTGTATGTGCGTGTATGTATGTATGTATGTATGTATGTATGTATGTATGTATGTATGTATGTATGTATGTATGTATGTATGTATGTATGTGGGGTGTTCTACACTGAGGGTACTTCAGCCAAGCGCAGTAGGATCCCCTGCTGGGTGTGGACGAACAGTGGTGACTCAACATGTCGGAAAATTCCAGAGAATCGGCAATGAATTGCTGTAAATCAGACTACAAATGTATTTATTACATTTTATATTCAAAACAGTCATGAAAATTTACATTTTAGAAACAAAATCCATATGTAAAAATCTAACTGACATAAAAGTTACAATAAAATCACCTAGGGAAAAATAAATAGTAAAACACAGGTAAAATAATAAAATGCGAGACCCTGTTCAGTCTGATCTCGTGTTAAACGAGGCTATAGTGGTGGGATGTAGGGCCTATCTATAAGGTGCAGAGGGGACAGACTCTTTAAAGGGACGTTCCACTGAAACAGTGAAGAAGAACCTGTTAAACTTCAGTGGAAGGCCCCTTTAATGCCCCTGCTTAAAACAAGCACCTAAGCAGACACTCAACAGCTACTGCAGCAAGTCCTTCATATTCATCCCCGGAGGGATTAACATCATTAATGCAACATCCTTTGACGTTAGTGACTAATTTCAGGTTGACATGATGAGACATCTGCATGTAATTTGAAAGGCCCTGCTGGCCTGTGATACAACTATAAAAGCTTAATTAATATTTTAATATAACGGGCTGAAATGTCAATTTCCTGGTTGCTCAGCATGAGCAGAATCTCAAGGTGCTTACCGTGCCTGACTACATTTCCCATGTTTCCTATACTACCCACTTGTGCCCGACTACATTTCCCATGTTTCCTATACTACCTAGGGCCAGGACAATACCAGTATCGCGATACTCGTTAGTATCGTGTCAAGGAAACAAAACATGAAGCAGATTTGACTTCTTTAGGAAAACAGCCCTAATGTTGGAAACAAACATCATTATGTTGTCATCCAGAGTCACATTTATTTATTTTCCAAGCTACAGCACACAATATTTTACATACGGTTGGTTTTTAAAGGACCAAAGAGTTGTCTGCTTCGTGTTTTCATTTTTGCCATGGAAAAAATATTGGGATACTGGTATCATCCCGGCCATAATACTACCCACCATGCCCTAACTGACTACATTTCCCATGTTTCCTATACTCCCCACCGTGCCCCTCTGGTGTCTGTAAAGGTGCAGCACCAGGTCCCTGATCTCGTCTCGTTTCCTCCTCACCTGTTGCCGTGAGAACCAGCGTTCTAGGCACAGGGGGAGGTCAAAGTGCACCACAGGGTCCTAAAGGGAGAAAGGTCAGGAGAGAGAGAGAGAGAAAAGTTGTATTTAGGTGTATGTCATATATTGGTTTGGTGAGTATGTTCTCATAAGAGAAACACGTGAGCAACCTCGCCTTAGACCTGAAGACACGAGCTTTAGCTCCGTTGGCTAACGTGGTTTTGAGTTGATAAGACACGACAAGAGTTCAATCCCCGGCTGGTTACAGGTGGGAGCATGTCAACTCCTATGCATGCGTGTTCTTATTCCATTTGTATTGTTACCTGCAGGAAGCTCTCGACATACTGCAGCAGGTAGAGGCCGCAGTCGCTGCTGTTGTCCTGTAGGGGGACCTTACAGTGGGAGCCTCTCATCTGCTCAGAACTGAACTCGCGCACAGAGCCCCGACGCACCTCCCACTCCGACTGCAGGTACCTGACACACACACAGACAGACAGACAGAGAAGAGAGTTGGTACATTATGGCTACAACACACCCATAAGGCACGTATTCACACACCCACAGGCAAACACACAACATTCCATTCAATTTGTAGATATGTAACACACACACACACGCAGATAAAGTGAACAGACTCACTCCCGTAAGAGTTTGAAGACGCGCTCATGGAGGGAGAACTTGAGGGAGTCCATGAGGAGAATACAGGGTCTGAGGAGAGAAGAAATGTGCATATAAACATCTAGTTAAGAGCTCTAGAACACACCTTCTTTGTGTGTGTGTGTGTGTGTGTGTGTGTGTGTGTGTGAGTGTGTTGTCATCCACTCCCCTTTTACAGATGGTCTCTCTGTGACAGGTCTTCTCAGTGCAGTCCTAGTGAGAAGAACGACAGAATGTAAGAAAGACAACGACAGAGTGAGAGAGAAGGAAAACAACTGAATGTGAGAAATAGAGAACCAACAGAGATCCCTAAAGAGAGTTGTGTCTTACCAGGGGACCAGGAGGTGGCTGGAGTACTGATTCACCCTGTACCACGCTATTTGACACAACTAGAGAGAGAAAACATCAGCAGCATCATCAGAATTATGCTCCTCATGCTAAATCCCAGGACTTCAGCACTAGTATTTCTGCTGCTGCGGTTATTTCCTAACAGCAACCCTGTTCATATTGTAGTTGTTGCTATTGTCATTGTGGATGTTATTGCAGCACAGTGATATAAAGAATGGAATGCATCATAAAAAGTCTAATAGAAAACCCAGTAGATGAAAGCCTCTTAAGGTCCAGCCTCATTCTGTGTTTCTGTCTGTGACTGGTGTTGTGATTGTTTTTTTTGATGACAAAAAGCCAGAGCAGCTTGTAAATAACTCTCCCCCTCACTGTTCTGGCTCCATCCTACCCACAGGCCACAGCCCTAGTTTTTCCACTCTGCCTATTTATCTAAAACATAGATTATAGTCATACTCCTAAACCTATGCACATTTTCACTAATGTTTGACTATTAAGGAAGTTTGACATAAAGATATGTAATGTCCTGTGAGAGACAGGATGACAGGACTTAAGTCACACATACCTGTAACTGTCAGTTTGTCCTGGTTGTCAGTGCTAGTCGATTCAGGGGTGACTTCACTGATGCCATTTAGCTTTTTGGACCCAGAGGCCTCCTCTTCAGCCTGGGCCTCGCCTGGCTTCTCTCCCCCTGTTCCCCTCAGCGAGGCTGGGCTGCTCCCCTCCTCACACTGGGGCTCCTCCAGGCCAGGGAAGCAGATCACCACCAGGTACCAGTGGGCTCTGTCATACGAGGAAGAAAGAACTATGAGCCACACGGTTTATTTATTGATGTGTGTGTGTGTGTGTGTGTGTCACTCACTCCTGATTGACAGGCACAAACAGGAAGTCTTTCTTGAAGATGTCCACATGTCGTGTCCACGTCTTCACCCGCTGATGCCGCCTCTGCTGCGCTCTGGGGAGAGACAACACACGTCAAGACACACACACACACACAAAGAAACAAAAAAACACACAACACAAAAGATACAAATGCATAATTGATCAACTGAAATAGACACTGATATTACATCTTTTATACAGGATTAGTTAATGTTTGATATTGTGAGCTGCATAGGATTTGGAGGATGAGGACATTCCATGTATTTATTTCTGTCACTGGTGGGTGCCAGAAGGTATGCGTGCCAAGATAGCTGGGTGCCACTGGTGCATGATGGAATGTCCTGACTAGGGTGCAAGACAATACCATATAGGGTGATGCTATTGTGGTGAGGAGTACCACTCAATAATGATTGGCAACTGTTGGATAGAATTAGCTTGCAAACAAGTATATAAGCTAAGAGATTTCCTTTGTTCAGGAGTTCAGATAGCAAAATGGGCCACACACGTGCCGTTTGCTATGTGAATTCGGTACCGCAATATTAAATACTTTGCATCAACTCTCCATGTAAGTGTTTAAGTCTCTTCTTGCATACTGAATTACTTGATGCCAGATAAACTCATAACAGACAAACACACTTACGAGACGCTGGCAATGTCCTCACTGGCGTTGTCTCGGCGTGTGAGCTGCTTGTAGAAGAAGCTACTGAAGACGTGAGAGCGTTCAGCCACATCCTGTGGAACCCTCTCCAGAAGCAGATACCTGTTGGGACAGAGACGGAGACATGCACGGGTTGAAACTGTCCCCCATGTTGGCACCAAACTGAGGATGTCACCCTTATGTGATAATAATAATAATAATATGCCATTTAGCAGACGCTTTTATCCAAAGCGACTTACAGTCATGCGTGCATACATTTTTGTGTATGGGTGGTCCCGGGGATCGAACCCACTACCTTGGCGTTGCAAGCGCCGTGCTCTACCAGCTGAGCTACAGAGGACCACGATGTCACTTACTTGAGGTAGAAGTCGATGATGACATCATTCAGGAACTGGCCGTTGTCAAGGCACTCCAGATCTTCTGTTGTCACGGCGATCCCTCCTTTGGAAGGCGGTGGAGGAAACTGGATCAACCTGAGAAGGATCAGAAAGAAAAAAACTAAGCGTGAAAGCACATCCCTACACTAAGTATTCTCTACAGCTGGGGTTCCCAAACTTTTTCACTCAGGCCCCCCTTCCAGCATTGGGGAACATAAGGGCTCCTCCCTGCGAAACGTCTATTTCTATGGGCACAATCACTGTTCATGACACAAACTGTTCACACCCCTCTTGTTGGCGGAGAGAACATTTTGCAGTTTTAAAGCTAATTTTCTTGCAATTCTATACATTTTGCCATGTCTAATGTGCATTCATGTGATAAAAAACGTTAGCTGACACGGGCTAGTTGATCTGGACATTTCTGACAAGTTATAAATAGCTCTCTAAGGTACAAGACGAACTGATGATGCACTACCCAATTCCGTAATTGCACCTTGTGCATTCTTCTCTTACAACTTTCAAGAGTACGTTTTTAAAGCCGGACTGAGTTCCTTATTTTTATATGCACCTACCCTGCCAACCCCACAGTTTGGGAACCACTTCTCTACAGCAAGGGTCTCCATCTCAGGTCCTGGAGACCAATAGGGTGTGCAGGCTTTTGTTCAAGCCCAGCACTAACACACCTGTTTCAAAGATTCCACAAATCATGGGAGTTGTGTAGCTTGCCTGTGTGTGGGGCCCTGGTGCTTGTATCGGGTCCAGTTGGAGCCTGGCTTCGGGCCCAGGGACACGGAGTAGGAGCCTCTGGTTCTGCTGTGACACACTGTGTACACGGGTCTGGGCTGGACTGGACTCTCCTGGAGGGGTGACACATGACAGAGGAAGTGTAATAGGGTACACGTTATTAATTTGATCATTCATGTTAGAGCTTTTGTTATGGTTCAGCTTGATGACATCAGTCACACACACACAAGTCTCCACACCCAAACACACACACAAAATACTACCAACCTCAGTGAGGGGCACGCTCTCTGCCTCCCTCTGCTCCTCCTCCTCCTCTGTCTGTAGCTCTGCCTGTACCTCTGTCTCTGTCTCCAGTGGTGTCTGTGACTCTCCCTCCACAGTGTCCAGATTCGGCCCAGGTGTGTCTCTGTCCTGGTCGGGTTCTATGACAGGCTCGGCACTCTTCTGTCCCAGTAGGGAGAGCAGCTGGTGGTCCAGTCCAGTTCTACCGATCAGCGCCAGACTGTCGTCCAATGACAGGAGGGGACTGTGGAGGTCCACCGCCCAGTTGATGGGAGCGTTGCCACGGAGACGTGCGGCATCGAAGTGCGGGGCATTGTTGAGACAGATGATGTCGAGGATGGAGCGAAGTAAAGCACCCTCCACCCCCTCCAGAGGGGCACGCAGAGTCAGCAGGAGGAAGGGACTGGCCTGGCCTGTGAGCGCACACACACACACATATTCAAAACACATTTGCATAGCACATGGGCATACACATGCTTGAGCAAACACCCACCTACCCACACACTAGTGTTGTCACAAGTCCAGAATTTTGACATTGATACCAGGTTTAGTATCACGATACTTGATACCAAAACAACACAAAAAAAGGCGTAATAGAATGGCACTTGATCCAGACAGATCTGTAGAGTTCAATATCACTACACAGTGAGAGAGACAGGAGAGATGTGAATGAATAACGTTTTTGACATTGACTATGGTTTTTGGTGACAATCAGCTTTGAAATCAGCATATTTTGCATAATGGTACTAGGGTAGTGAATTGACGTTAGCTTCAGCTGTTAGCTAGCAAGAAAAGTTAGCCTACAAAGCTGTAAGCTACCGGTATCTCCTTGCATTGTAAAGTGTTCTAGCCTGTAATGGACATTGTTTTGCGAACAGATTCTACATGCTGTGTTGCATTATTCAAGTGTGTTAACTTGTGTGCAGCCTGAGTGGGGAGCTAGCATGATGCAGCCCAGACTCCCAGTGAGTGCAGTGGTTCCTCAGGACATGCTAGAGCTAGCAGTGAGTAAGTGGAGCAGGCAGGGAGCAGACACTGTGCGCTAGCGCTATTAGGGGACATCGGCTACGCTGATAGACAGACCTGATCCTTTCTCAATCAGTAGACGACGTGAGACAAATTGAGACGATTCCAGCACTGAACCGTTTTTCACGTTCTACTATCGAAAAAGTACAGAAGTTTCGGTATACCGTGCAACACTAACACACACACTTTGGTTCCAAAAGGCAGGCTCTCACCAGTGGGTGGTTCTAAGGCCTGTTTGATTGACAGCTCACTCAGGTCTTCTTGGACGGCGACTGCCTGGGCGTCTGACACGTAGAGGAGGAGGAGGGCGGGGGGAGGCTGCCCCATCTCTTCCTTGACCTCCCACCCCAGCCCTCTCTCCTGTAGCTCCTCCCTGTCCCAGACGCTGTACCGCCACAGCTGACAGCGCTCCACAGTCACCATCACCTCTACCTGGCCTACAGAGAGGGGTCAACAGTCTGGGTCACAGAGGGGCTAGCGACCACACACGGTCATGTTCAGGTTGGACCAAGTAATAATGGAAAACGATTAACGATTCAAGTATAAATAGAGGACCAGGACTGCATGGTCAACGGTGTGGCGAGAACACAAGCAAAGTCCAGGGGTGCTGGGTTACCTTTGATTGGTATGATGATTCTTTGGTTTGTGATCTGCAGAGGAAAGAAAGGGCCCCATGTCACATGACCACTGTATTGCATACCTATTCTAGTATGTACGGCATCTATTCTCCACAGTTCGAGCACGGTGTGCAGAACCTTACCCTGAGGTTTCCGCTGGCCTCCCCTCGGACCCCCCCACAGTGCAGAACCTTACCCTGAGGTTTCCGCTGGCCTCCCCTCGGACCCCCCACAGTGCAGAACCTTACCATGAGGTTTCCGCTGGCCTCCCCTCGGACCCCCCCACAGTGCAGAACCTTACCATGAGGTTTCCGCTGGCCTCCCCTCGGATCCCCCCACAGTGCAGGGCAGAGAACGGTAGGCCCAGACCCTCGGAGTCCTCAGTGCTGGGGAAATCGGCCCCAAACCCTGTCACCACCACAGGCACCACCTACAACACACACAGATGAGTAACACACACACATTGATGAGTAACACACACACATTGATGAGTAACACACACACACATTGATGAGTAACACACACACACATTGATGAGTAACACACACAAATACATGTATGCAAGCACATAACAACCATGCTTTCTGATCACGAGGACACAAGAGAGTCCGGATAAGCAATGAGGCATAGAAGGGGTTCGTGTGAGAGACTTAGTTAATCAACGGATAGGTTTAAATGATGTGTGTTCACCTGTATGTGTTGCAGCAGAGGGCATTTGGCTTGTCCTCCTATGTTTTGGCTGACTGCAGTATGTGGGAGCTATAGTATCCCCACTCTGGCCTATAAACCTTGACAGGTAGCACGTGGTGGTTCTGCCCCCTGGGGCCAGTCTAATCATGAAACACCTGCCTCTACCCTGATCCCTCTGTTAGCAGCCCTTTGTGATATCACCCTAATCTATTTGCTTTCTTATATGACATCTTTTAACCAACTCAGCCCTTTGTGATATCACATCCATCTGTGCTTTTCTTTGTGATATCATCGAAGCCAGGTTAAGCCCTTTGTGATGTCACAGAATCTGCCCAGTTCCCAACCCTTTGTGATGTCATCCATTGTGAGCTCCCCCTGTTCTGCCCTTTGTGATGTCATCCATACATGCGGTAAAGAGGTCAATGGAACGCAGACGGTGGGGGAAAGAACATCATTGGTGCACATTCAAAAAATCTGACCTTACAAAGTGGATATTTGTCAAATCTGTCATGATTTCTGTGTTCTAACATGTCCACAATGTGATGACTAAAATCTGATTTAGATATATTTGGCTGTTTTCACTGCATAATATTTAGAAATAGTCCTTTTCGGGTTAGAAAAAATGTCTGATAAATGCCAACTCCTGTTCATATAAGCTGGTAGCCATACAGAAATCAGTGGTGGTACTTGAAGACGTTTTTAATTGTAATGTAGTTGACTGGTGACGATAACATGAACATGTATTGGGGTTGACATCCATACAAGCATTATACTCTGATTTTGTGAATTGCACATATAAGCAATAGCCTAAATGTAGCCTAGGCTAATTTTGATGGGGGCAATGAGGGGGGGACGCCTGAGTGGCATTGCCATGGAATTTCCATTGTTTTGGTAGAATTCGATTTCTCTCTTTGCCGCTTCTACTGTGAGACCCCTATTCTGTCCTTTGATGCGTCATCCATCATGAGATCCCCAATTCTGTCCTTTATGGTGTCATCCATCGTGAGATCCCCCTATTCTGACCTTTGTGGTGTCATCCATCATGAGATCCCCCTATTCTGTCCTTTGTGGTGTCATCCATCGTGAGATCCCACTATTCTGTCCTTTGTGGTGTCATCCATCGTGAGATCCCACTATTCTGTCCTTTGTGGTGTTATCCATCGTGAGACCCCCCTATTCTGTCCTTTGTGGTGTCATCCATTATGAGACTCCCGTCCTTTGTGATGTCATCCATTATGAGACTCCCGTCCTTTGTGATGTCATCCATTATGAGATCCCCTATTCTGTCTTTTGTGATGTCATAATATGTAAGAAGTTGTTTTTGCCCACCTGAAAGTCCATCTCTGCCACCACGTTGTCTCCCTGAGCATGGTTTCTCTGGGACTCACACTCACTAGTCTGTGGCCAAAGGACTGAACTGTGGGACGGGGTGACTACCTCCTCATCACTGGAGAGAAGGACTAAAACACACACATTAAACATACTGCAGTGAAATACTGGATATCAGCCTAATTATACTCTCTCTCACACATACGATGACTGTGGTGTAATGAACTTTGAAGGAAAGACGGGGACAGCAGTAATGCTGCTATGTTGGGGCTGCAGTAACTATACCAATGCCATAGTGTTGTAAGGCACAGCTAGTGCTATCACACAGATACAGATACAGATAAGACACTACATAAAATATTAAATACTTGCAGAGTCAGATACATGCACAGAAACACACTCAACACACACTTGGCATACTGACAAAGACAGTCACAAGCACTCACCCAGTGGTCAGTGTTACAGACAGACACGTAGTGTGTTTGTGTGTGACCGGGCTTAGGGTCGGTGCCCGAGGCAGAGAAATAGACTACATTATGATGTAACCATTCCAGGAGGGGGGGGTTATTTTAATGAGAGTCAGGAGAAAACACACACACAGATAGACACACCAGGAGTGAGTGCAGATATGCATTGTACAGTATGATAGCCTATACGTAGCTCTATACTCACTTGGTTCAACAGGGCTGGGTTTGGGCGTCCTATCCTGGCTGGAGGACAGGCTCAGCCTCAGGGTTCCTCTCCTCTCCTTAACCCCTCCACAGCTGGGGTTAGAGGGGCTAGCAACTTCCCCGTCTTCCCCCACAGTGACTACCATCATGGTCCCGTCAAAGTCTGAGGGGTCCACCTCTACTTCTATGGATGCTACATTGGTGTCTCTGCCCCCCGTCCCCTCCAGACACAGCTGTTTGGGGGTCAGTCCTCCCTCGTCTCTGGGCTCCCTGGAGAGGCGCAGCACGCTCCCCCTGGAGCTCCTGGAGGCGTCTGTGGTCAAGCCCTCTGCCACTCCATCCTTCACCTGTCCATTACAGTAGAGCCCAGACTCCCTTCTCTGACTCTCCCTCTGGAAACAAGGAGAGATAAGGTGTTGCTTTAGCCCCATGGCAGGTTGTCTAATGGTTTGGTTAGCAGCTTGCAGGTTTTTGGCTTCAGCCTTAAAGTCAGTCAACTTTAATGTCAGTATTTAAGTAACTACTTCCCGAAGAGTCTACCTCAGCATGTGCGGATTCGCTTGAACCTGAATCTGCCTTCCTAGTCCTGGTGGATTGTGGGTAAGACTTTTCCTGGTGCCTGTCCCCCTCAGTAAAGGTCACCTCCTCCAGGGGTTCCCGTGAACTGCGCCTCCCTGACACACCACTGTCTACAGAGGAGAGAGACAGTGATAAAGATATCAAGCCAGATACAATAAATGTGTTGCTACTCTCCAGAAAGTAGGGCAGCAGATATGGAAAAACAATTGAACATTATTAAATGAACTTTGCCTGTGTGTGTGTGTGCATGTGTAAGAAATGCACATTCAGCAGGTCTTTGTTTTACAGCTCTACAAAAGTAAAAGGGTTTGTTTATGTACAACAGGAATACTGCAGAGCCTTTCCAATAAGGATAACCCTCAGAGAGGGGGGGGATAGGGAACGCGGTAGCAGGGGGAGTGTGTGTGTGTTGGGGGACTCACTGCATCTCTGGTCCTTGCTGTTTTCCTCTCCTATTATAAGTTCCTTCACCTCCTCGTCTTCCTCTGACCCCCCTCTGTGGTGTGACCTAAACAAGAGCGAAAGAGAAAGTCACCAGAAAGCAATTATTCCACTGCATGGTTACCCTGTGCAGTGTTTTAACTCTTAAATCACTCACTGGCATCCTAAAGGGAAGATATGTTCCCTACACTTAACCATCTACAGACATCATCGGCATGCAGTGTCCACTCTCCAACAGCCAATCGGAATTCAGCAACATTTAACCGAGGATTACCTCCTCTCCTTGCGGGTCGAGGTGGGTGTGGGGTGGTCGTGGGGTCTCTTTCGGTGTACTGTGAAATCTCTACAATCCTCCCTCCCCTTTCTCCTGCTCTGAGACACTCTCCTTTGCCCACTCCCCATCCGTGACTCTCTCTTCCACTCTCCAATTCCTGTCATCTTGCCAAGCCGCTTCCTGTCCAGGTAGTCCTGCCCCTGTTCCGTCTTCAGAACGTCCGTGAGGACCAACTGGAGCTGCGTGCTGAAGGAAGGAACAGAACCAGTCAGAACCTTTAGAGCCCTACGACCCGTATGTGACATTGTGACCCCATCTGATAAGCATCTATTAAATGACTTAAATGTAATATCTTGACCATTCTGGGTCATCTCTTTAAAAGTGAACCAATTGGGAAACTGCGCGTGAGACTATAGGGGGGAGGGGCAGACAGATGGAATGGGGTTGATCTGACCAGGCAGTGTGTCTGCGTGATAAAGATAAACGCTGCTGCTGCAGCTATAGCTCCACAGTATCAGTACTGGCCATTTTAGCTACAGTGCCTTCGGAAAGTATTCAGACCCCTTGACTTTTTCCACATTTTGTTTTATGTTACAGCCTTATTCTAAAATTGATTAAATAAAACATTTCTCACTAATCTACAAACTGTACCCCATAATGACCAAGCGAAAACAGGTTTTTAGAAATGTTTGCAAATGTATATAAAAAAAAAAAAAAAAAACTTATTTACATAAGTATTCAAACCCTTCGCTATGACACTCGAAATTGAGCTCAGGTGCATCCTGTTTCCATTGATCATCCTTGAGATGTTTCTACAACTTGATTGGAGTCCACCTGTGGTAAATTCAATTGATTGGACATGATTTGGAAAGGCACACACCCGTCTATATAAGGTCCAACAGTTGACAATGAATGTCAGAGTAAAAACCAAGCAATGAGGTCAAAGGAATTGTCCGTAGAGCTCCGAGACAGGATTGTGTCGAGGCACAGATCTGGGGAAGGGTACCAAAAAATGTCTGCAGCATTGAAGGTCCCCAAGAACACAGTGGCCTCCATCATTCTTAAATGGAAGAAGTTTGGAACCACCAAGACTCTTCCTAGAGCTGGCCGCCCGGCCAAACTGAGCAATCGGGAGAGAAGAGCCTTGGTCAGGGAGGTGACCAAGAACCCGATGGTCACTCTGACAGAGCTCCAGAGTTCCTCTGTGGAGATGGGAGAACCTTCCAGAAGGACAACCCTCTCTGCAGCACTCCACCAATCAGGCTTTATGGTAGAGTGGCCAGACGGTAGCCACTCCTCAGTAAACGGCACATGACAGCCCACTTGGAGTTTACCAAAAGGCACCTAAAGACTCTCAGACCATGAGAAACAAGATTATCTGGTCTGATGAAACCAAGATTGAACTCTTTGGCCTGAATGCCAAGCGTCACGTCTGGAGGAAACCTGGCACCATCCCTACGGTGAAGCATGGTGGTGGCAGCATCATGCTGTGGGGATGTTTTTCAGCGACAGGGACTGGGAGACTAGTCAGGATCGAGGGAAAGATGAATGGAGCAACGCACAGAGAGATCCTTGATGAAAACCTGCTCCAGAGCACTCAGACTGGGGCGAAGGTTCACCTTCCAACAGGACAATGACCCTAAGCACACAGCAAAGACAACACAGGAGTAGCTTTGGGACAAGTCTCAATGTCCTTGAGTGTCCCAGCCAGAGCCCGGACTTGAACCCGATCGAACATCGCTGGAGACCTGAAAAAAGCTGTGCAGCGACACTCCCCATCCAACCTGATAGAGCTTGAGAGGATCTGCAGAGAAGAATGGGAGAAACTCCCCAAATACAGGTGTGCCAAGCTTGTAGTGTCATACCCAATAAGACTCGAGGCTGTAATCGCTGCCAAAGGTCCTTCAACAAAGTACTGAGTAAAGGGTCTGAATACTTATGTAAATGTAATATTTCCAGGTTTTTTTTTATAATACATTTTCAAACGTTTCTAAAAACCAGTTTTCACTATGTCATTATGGGGTATTGTGTATAGATTGAGGTGGGAAAAAACAATTTAATACATTTTAGAATAAGGCTGTAACGTAACATAATGTGGAAAAAGTCAAGGGGTCTGAAAACTTTCCGAATGCACTGTACCTCTGAGGAAAGTACTTAGGGGAAGAGCCCCATCTGGTGAATGTTCGGAAAACTGCACTCAATGAAATACAGTGGCTTAATTCGTCCTTACCGTGCAAAGGGACGGAATTAGTTCACAGATAAAGACAAAGGCTGTCTCAAAAATGCACTATGCAGAAATCGCTCCGCTATATACTGGTTGCTAAAATTCTAATAGTACGCCTAATTTCAGTTTATGTGACAAAACAAGCAAGTATAGTGTAGAAAATCATTGTACCATCTAAACCGCTGTGAAATATATTTTCCATAACCAAAAATATTGTATTTTCAGCTGTTTGGAGCTGGTGTACAAAACTGAAAGTAAGACTTAACTAAACATAAGAATGGGAAGCATAGAAATAGCACACATAGAACAAATCTACTGCTTCTTAGACTTTGTTTCAATGAGAATGACATATCTATAACATATTTCTATGTGAATTTGGTCAGGCCGCCCAAAAAGTAACTTATTGCAGCTTTAATAACTGACCGTGTTATAGAGCAAGATCATCTATGAACAGTCAACAAGTCTAACCTAACCAGACTAATTATGTTTGCTTCCTAACATAACTCCATCTGTGGCTCCATAAATACTGCTCCTCACCAGTCCATTGCCGCTTGGGCTAAAGCCGCCTGGCCGTGATCAAAAGAGATGGATCCATTCTGCTGACAAGAATTTTGGAGTTTGATTCTGTTTCCAGCAATCTGGGTCCAGTGAATCTGTTGGGAGAAATGGAGGGAGAGTTACTGACCCACTGCGCGGATCACAATAACAAAACCTCATGGAACAAAGTTGAAGGCGCAGTCTGTCGTTTCATTACTTTTCTATCATTTTAATATTTGGGTGTATGAATGTGGTGTACACTTTGTGGAGAGGCCACAGGGGGGCAAAAAAAGTTACCCGTTGCACTTTCAAGAGGAGAAAGAGAAAGGTGACCCGTAGAGAATAACATCTACCTGTGACTCTTCATTCCCACATCTCAACTCTGAAGAAAGAAGGGTCTTGGGAATTTTTAGTGGACTTCCCTTCTAAAAAGCAGAAAGGGGCACTGTTAAAATGCTCACAGTTGTTGATTATAGTAATTGCATAATGGCTGAGAAAAAGACTAGGAATCCCAATGGACGAATATAGCCAGGCAGGCCAGACATACTTGAGAGTTATCCACCTTGTCAACAGCCAGTGAAATGGTTAGTGCTCTCTTATGGTCCATCATGACCAGGCTCTGGTGCTTTAGGGGTTGACCTCAGGCCACTCCTTCTCCAGGGCTTCCTGTCACCAACCCAGGCAGGGATGGTGATGCAGCAAACAAGCTCTGCAGCAGACACACATGATATGTACAGTATACATTCACCTTCATACCTGTTAGTTCACAAGTGCACAATCACACATACACTACATGACCAAAAGTATGTGGACACCTGCTTGTCAAACATCTCATTCAAAAATCATTAGCATTAATATGGAGTTGATCCCCCCTTTGGTGCTATAACAGCCTCCACTCTTCTGGGAATGCTTTCCACTAGATGTTGGTACATTGCTGTGGGGACTTCCTTCCATTCAGCCACAAGAGCATTGGTGAGATCGTGCACTGATGTTGGGCGATTAGGCCTGGCTCAGAGTCGGCGTTCCAATTCATCCCAAAGGTGTTCGATGGGGTTGAGGTCAGGGCTCTGTACAGGCCAGTCAAGTTCTTCCACACCAATCTCGACAAACCATTTCTGTACGGACCTCGCTTTGTGCACAGGGGCATTGTCATGCTGAAACAGTAAAGGGCCTTCCCCAAACTGTTGCCACAAAGTTGGAAGCACAGAATCGTCTAGAATGTCATTGTATGCTGTAGCGTTAAGATTTCCCTTCACTGGAACTAAGGGGCCTAGCCTGAACCATGAAAAACAGCCACAGACCATTATTCCCAAATGGTGAAGCGTGATTCATCCCTCAAGAGAGCGTGTTTCCACTGCTACAGAGTCCAATGGCGGCGAGCTTTACACCACTTCAGCTGACGCTTGGCATTGCGTATAGTGATCTTAGGCTTATGTGCAACCTAGGACAGACGGTTTTGAAGTGCTACGCGCTTCAGCGGTCCCGTTCATTGAGCTTGTGTGGACTACTACTTCGCGGCAGAGCCGTTGTTGCTCCTAGATGTTTCCACTTCCCAATAACAGCACTTACAGTTGACCGAGGCAGCTCTAGCAGGGCAGAAATTTGACAAACTGACTTGTTGGAAAGGTGGCATCCTATGATGGTGCCACGTTGAAAGTCACTAAGCTCTTCAGTAATGCCATTCTATTGCAAATGTTTGTCTATGGAGATTGCATTGCTGCGTGCTCGATTTTATACACCTGTCAGCAACGGGTGTGGCTGAAATAGCCGAATTCACTCATTTGAAGGGGTGTCCACATACTTTTATATATATAGTGTACATTGGTGATGTAGCATCACCAGGTACGTGCAAGAGCTATTATTTTTAGTCTGTACTTTAAACTTAATACTTTTGCCAGGAAAAGTAAAACCATTGTTTCTATGTTTGTAATAGCAGCACAAGAATAGCAGCATCTTGACACGTGTGGTGCTGGTGCACATTTTTTCCCCCTGCATTTGCATGCTATGCTACTAGCAATTTGTAGCTAGTCCTCAGGTCGCTAATCATTTGCATTTCACTCAAGTTAAATACTGCTCGTGCAATGGTTCTCTTCGTGTGTGCCCTTTGACATTCTACAATATCATTCAGCAATGCACAGACACGCTAGCTAATAAAACCTGGCAAAAAGCTTCCTGTAACTTCACTGAAATTTAGCCAGCAAGGTAGCTAACTTAGCTAGCTAACTAGCAGATATCAACTTTTGTTCCCGATTCTTATACTTACTCAATAATACAGCGAGTTAGTACAACATACACAAACGTGACCAAAGAGCGAGGATAAGGGAAATGTAAACAGCTACTGTACACTCCAAATCATCTCGCTGATTAACTGTAACGCCCATAAATAGCTACACCTTGCGTTGTTTGCACAGGTTGCCGATGTTTTCACGCTTTCCTGGTGTTTCCGGAAGTGGACAATCTAGCCGCTTTAGCGCCTATAGAGAGAAATTAATAATGGTATCTTTTGGCTGGCACTTAAACCAAAGATGTTTTATAACTAACCCAAGCTAGACCACAGCCTGTCTTTTCCAATGGGAGCAAATTAATCATAGTGGGCAGAACAAGCATATATTTGCATATTTCCATTAGGGAACGCCTACTCTGTGAAGTACGCATGTGCAATAACTCAATTCATCCTTGCACTCCTTCTAAACAACGCAATCTTTAAAGACTTTGGCAAATGGTAAAGTCTACAAAACTTAGTCCACTCTGTTCGTAACAGATTCAAGTTTTGAAAATAGAAAACTGTATCGAGATCAAATGATTCATCAATGAGAAAATTAGCAGAATGTCGGGCAAAATCCATCTTGCTCCATCTTCTCCCACTGCCGGCCACTGGGCTTCCTCTCACCACCATATTTGGTAGTATGTGGAAACGCCAACCAAATATCTGTCTCATTGTTCTATCTGTGCTTAAACTCCGCCATGGGTCGTTGGACAAGGCCTATTGGGAAATTAATCAAGTATGGGTAGCTGAGAATGAAGAATCTTTCCCCAGTTGCCTCAGCTATAAAAATTTTTTTTTAAAAAGTTCAACTCATGGTTAGGCAGAGATGTGTCCATTCAAGGAAGAGTTTTTCTGACTAAGGCTTGTCTAGAGCCTCTTATTTGTTCTCTTGTCTTGACAGTCCCATATCTATTCGCTCCCAATTAGATAAGACACTGTTTAACTTTATATGGAAAAATAAAGCTCACAAAGTGAAAAAATATGTTCTTACAAACAGTGTGGGCGGTCCTAATATGTTGTACTTCACCACTTTTAACCAAGTCTTAAAGATTTATTGGATAAAGAGTTACTTTAAGGACCCAAACAGCTTTTGGTTTACAAAACCAAATCTTATTTTCAATTAATTTGGTGGCTTAAGTTTCCTTTTGCAGTGTCCTTAAGCAGGTTAAACACTTCCTGTTAAACTGGCTGATTTCCACAAACAAATGCTTAATTGTTGGTCCCTTCTATACAAACATAATTTTCCCCCTCATATGTATGTTATATGGAATAATCTTATCATAAAATATAAAAACAAGTCACTGTTTTTAGAACATTGGTTTAGGAAGGACATTTTACTTGTGGGCCAGCTGCTCAACTCAGACATCATACAATTAGTTTTTAAGAATGTATGAGCTCCCTGTCTCACCAAAGGAATATGAAATGGTGTGTAAAGCAATACCAGATGGTGTTCTAACCCTTTTGAAACAAACTGTGTTCAATACAGATCCATCACTTTGAACTATAGTAGTTAACAGTGTCTCAATTACTGATAAACAAAAAAATCTATAATTCATTCATTAGAGAAGCTTTTTATGACAGTGATGTTCCAATAGCTAAATGTAGGTGGAACATGCAATCTGTTGTAAATCGGCCAAAGGAATTGACTTTATCATACAAATATGTGCTCACAAACAAAGTGAGGGAAACACTCTTTAAATAACTCACAGATAATACCCATCTAACTCACAGATAATACCCATCTAACTCACAGATAATACCCATCTAACTCACAGATAATACCCATCTAACTCACAGATAATACCCATCTAACTCACAGATAATACCCATCTAACTCACAGATAATACCCATCTAACTCACAGATAATACCCATCTAACTCACAGATAATACCCATCTAACTCACAGATAATACCCATCTAACTCACAGATAATACCCATCTAACTCACAGATAATACCCATCTAACTCACAGATAATACCCATCTAACTCACAGATAATACCCATCTAACGAAAGTATCCCTTGGGCATTTGTTTTTCCAATGTGTCTATGTGACTATGTTCTGGGTGGATCTTCGACTGGATTTGGGTAAAAGATTTAGTAGGGACATCCATCTGCAAGCTTGTGATCTTCTTTTTGTTTTTGATAGTCCAAGATTCTCCACTAACGAAAAGTATGTGATAAATTTGATTATAATTCTTCCTAAATACCACATCCATAAAAACATAAAATAAAATAACATCTTATTCAATCTTTTTTAAGGTAGACTTAAATAATTACTTTGCCACATTGAATACTATGCTCTGTAAGAATAAGAAGGTATTGAAATCAATGGATACTCCTAAGCTTTTCAATTTCTTTGAATGTAAAAACCCTGTATGTGTTTCTGTTTTTGTGTTGATCTGTTTGTGATGTTTTGTGATACAAAAATCTATACATCCTTCTTAAAAAATGTAACACATTTGAATTTTTATCCTTCAAAATGTATGGAATTTCAAATAAAAATAAATTAAATTAAATTAAAGTATGGGTAGCTGGAACCCAATATGGCGACCGGAGTATGAGCGAGTGGGTGTGTCGAAAGGAGTGGGCATATGGACAGCGAATCAGCTAATTGGGCAGATTTGTTGCCACTAAAGACCGTTTTGCGTGGCAGATTGGGCTGCACTACGAGTCGATAGTAAACCGGCAGCGACCAGTGCTCCGGTGTTGTGCCTGCCGATTTAAAGTGCTTCCTATTGGGTATCATGGCCGTGGACGGGCAAAGGTGTGCGTTTGTAACTACGAACAGCTGACACAAGCTTAGTCAAGTGTCAGTTTTTCTATTAACATATCATTTCGAGTCGGTGTTTGGTTTTCGTATTGACGAAACGTGAAGAAATCCGGTGGAGGTATTTGAGCAACACTGGGCTATGACTGAAGCAGAGATGGGTGGAAAGGTAGGTGGGTTAGGAGTTGAGGAGGACGGGATGGAGTGTAGTGGTGGAATATGGAAAGGTGGAGGTAGAGTAAAGGTTAAGAAGAAGAGGAATCCTGAGGAGCCTTTGCAGGTCTTGTCAGAGGAGAGTAGTGACGTCTCCCGAGTGGCGCAGTGGTCTAAGCTGCGCCACTAGAGATCCTGGTTCGAATCCAGGCTCTGTCGTAGCCGGCCGTGACCGGGAGACCCATAGGGCGGCGCACAATTGGCCCAGCGTCGTCCAGGGTAGGGAAGGAATTGCCGGCAGGGATGTTGGTAGAGCATGGCGTTTGCTTCAACCACTGCCGTCCAGTTTGATCCGGCATGCTACTATCATCCATACGTTTACATACCTGCTTGAGTATGAGCGCCTTCTCATACTGTTTAGCATACTGTTGCAAACGCCAGGGTTGTGGGTTCGATTCCCGCGGGGGGCCAGTATGAAAAATAAATAAAAATATGTATGCACTCACTAACTGTAAGTCGCTCTGGATAAGAGCGTCTGCTAAATGACTAAAATGTAAATGTGATGAGGGAGGTTCGGTTCGCAGTGTTGTACTGAGAGAAGTGGAGTTCAAGGTGTTGGTGAAATGTAAGGACCAATGTGGAGTCACAGCGGTGAGTCTGATCGCGTTGACTAGAGATTTGGAGAGTAGGAGAGGTTGTGTATGCTAAAGTTCTTCGTGATGGAAGTTTGGTGGTGGTGTGTTTCAATGCTAAACAGTATGAGAAGGCGCTCATACTCAAGCAGGTATGTAAACGTGTGGATGATAGTAGCAAGCCGGATCAAACTGGACGGCAGTGGTTGAAGGGAGTTATTACAGGAGTTCCAGAAGTTGTTAACATGAAATCAATTAAGGACCACTTGAAGGGAGGCTCCAGATAACACGAGATGGGAAGAAGGTGGATAGCTTGACAGTGCTCTTAAATTTTGAGGATCTGGTACTGCCAGAAAATAATTATGATTGGGTATATGAGTTACTATGTGCGAGCATATGTTCTGAAACCATTGCGTTGCTATAACAGAGCAAGGTTTGGGCATGTGGCGGCGGTGTACAAAGGCAAAATGAGATGTGCGAAGTGTGGGGTAGAACATGCATATCCGGAGTGTGGAGACGGGGTCCAGTTAAAGTGCTGTAACAGTGGGGGTTGTTCAGTGATGAAAGACAGGCGGAAGTGCAGAAAGTGAGGAGTGAGCGAAAAATCTTGTATGTAGAAGCAGTGAAGGTAGTTCACGGAGAAACAATCAGGGCACCTAGAAGAGCAGGTATTCCAGGGCAGATTGAGATGCAGGTTGGGCGTGATGTAGGGAGCAGAATGGGGGAGAACACAAGAATGGTAGTAGACGTGAGGAAGGTTGTTACATTTGTGACAGCAGCAATCAATTGCACAGAAAAATTACAATCGAAGACTAAGAAGATACAGATCATAGTGGAGCAGGCAGTGAGGTATTTTGGGATCACAGGATTGACATGGGAAAATGTACAGGATGATCTCAACTACCTCAACTAGCCGGTGCTCCTGCACCGGTACCCCCCTGTATATATAGCCTCCCTACTGTTATTTTATTTTACTTCTGCTCTTTTTTTCTCAACACTTTTTTGTTGTTTTATTTTACTTTTTTATTAAAAATAAATGCACTGTTGGTTAAGGGCTGTAAGTAAGCATTTCACTATAATGTCTGCACCTGTTGTATTCGGCGCATGTGGCCAATAAAATTTGATTTGATTTGATCAATAAGATTGAGAATCAGTCCTGCCAGCAATCATGTATTGGTTAATTTTCATAATGGTGTTAATACTTCAATGGAATGTCAGAAGTTTGATGGCTGATGGGCAAGAGTTCAAAAAGTTTATTGAGGAGTTACCAGCCAAACCTGATGTGATATGTCTCCAGGAGACATGGCTTAAACCTACTCTAGATGTTATATAACAAGGTTATGTTGCAGTCCGTAGAGATAGTAGTAGTCATCTGAACTAAGATCATTGTGGCTGACAATATTGTATACCTATTGCTGGACAAGTTACATACTGATAATTTCTGTGAACATTACCATGCGTTCACTGTGTTTGATGGTGTTTATGACAAAGTTGTTGTCAAAGTTGATGATCTGACTGTTTTCACTGTGATGCCTCTGTGATGCACCTTTTTCATTTTAATGTGCCTGTGAGGCACTTTTCACTTTGGCCTAAATAAATGAAACAAAGCAGAGTCACTACTCTTGTAAGGAATCCTTTATTGCTCCTTTTTAAGTCACCTACAACTTGCAGGCTTGATTTGAGTGGGAGAGAACCAGACAAAACATTGTTATTTCCTAGGGTGAATATTTAGCACTTCCTGGTGTCAATTCAGCTACAGGATGCATTCTCTAGAGTTGATCCTCAACACTGAAAGGTGTTGCTCCTTAATACTGAGGGTGTTGAAAATACACTCCCATGGGTCATTTGAACAACTTCTTAAGTGTTATATCGAGTGTTTTAAAATTAACATTTACATTTACGTCATTTAGCAGACGCTCTTATCCAGAGCGACTTACAAATTAACACATTCAAATGTGTTTTGAACCGTGGGCGATAACCGCTGAAAACGCTACGCACTGAGAAGGGTTTTCGAGCGCTACATAGATATGAGATAATTTTTTATCCAAGTCTATGTTTAATGGCTTTATTTTGGTTATAAATTTACATGTACAGTGGGGGGGAAAAGTATTTAGTCAGCCACCAATTGTGCAAGTTCTCCCACTTAAAAAGATGAGAGGCCAGTAATTTTCATCATAGGTACACGTCAACTATGACAGACAAATTGAGAAAAAATTGTTCCAGAAAATCACATTGTAGGATTTTTAATTTATTTATTTGCAAATTATGGTGGAAAATAAGTATTTGGTCACCTACAAACAAGCAAGATTTCTGGCTCTCACAGACCTGTAACTTCTTCTTTAAGAGGCTCCTCTGTCCTCCACTCGTTACCTGTATTAATGGCACCAGTTTGAACTTGTTATCAGTATAAAAGACACCTGTCCACAACCTCAAACAGTCACACTCCAAACTCCACTATGGCCAAGACCAAAGAGCTGTCAAAGGACACCAGAAACAAAATTGTAGACCTGCACCAGGCTGGGAAGACTGAATCTGCAATAGGTAAGCAGCTTGGTTTGAAGAAATCAACTGTGGGAGCAATTATTAGGAAATGGAAGACATACAAGACCACTGATAATCTCCCTCGATCTGGGGCTCCACGCAAGATCTCACCCCTGTGGGGTCAAAATGATCACAAGAACAGTGAGCAAAAATCCCAGAACCACACGGGGGGACCTAGTGAATGACCTGCAGAGAGCTGGGACCAAAGTAACAAAGCCTACCATCAGTAACACACTACGCCGCCAGGGACTCAAATCCTGCAGTGCCAGACGTGTCCCCCTGCTTAAGCCAGTACATGTCTAGGCCCGTCTGAAGTTTGCTAGAGTGCATTTGGATGATCCAGAAGAGGATTGGGAGAATGGCAGATGAAACCAAAATAGAACTTTTTGGTAAAAACTCAACTCGTCGTGTTTGGAGGACAAAGAATGCTGAGTTGCATCCAAAGAACACCATGCCTACTGTGAAGCATGGGGGTGGAAACATAATGCTTTGGGGCTGTTTTTCTGCAAAGGGACCAGGACGACTGATCTGTGTAAAGGAAAGAATGAATGGGGCCGTGTATCGTGAGATTTTGAGTGAAAACCTCCTTCCATCAGCAAGGGCATTGAAGATGAAATGTGGCTGGGTCTTTCAGCATGACAATGATCCCAAACACACCGCCCGGGCAACGAAGGAGTGGCTTCGTAAGAAGCATTTCAAGGTCCTGGAGTGGCCTAGCCAGTCTCCAGATCTCAACCCCATAGAAAATCTTTGGAGGGAGTTGAAAGTCTGTGTTGCCCAGCGACAGCCCCAAAACATCACTGCTCTAGAGGAGATCTGCATGGAGGAATGGGCCAAAATACCAACAACGGTGTGTGAGAACCTTGTGAAGACTTACAGAAAACGTTTGACCTGTGTCATTGCCAACAAAGGGTATATAACAAAGTATTGAGAAACTTTTGTTATTGACCAAATACTTATTTTCCACCATAATTTGCTAATAAATTCATTAAAAATCCTACAATGTGATTTTCTGGATTTTTTTCATTTTGTCTGTCATAGTTGACGTGTACCTATGATGAAAATTACAGGCCTCTCTCATCTTTTTAAGTGGGAGAACTTGCACAATTGGTGGCTGACTAAATACTTATTTCCCCCCACTGTATATGATATTAAATAATAAATACTTTGAATTTGATAAAATTACACTAATATTTTAAGTACATTCTTCCAATATACAATATTCATAGTATCAAATGACTTGATATGTAGGCTAGTCATGGTCTACCTAACATGTATAATTTCCAACTTTGACTCAGGGGTAGATGTGACATAGTACATGTAAATCTGTCTCCCTCTGTTTAGTATGATATGTTACGTTTCATATGAGATATATTAATTTGTGGATTTCCATCTATTTCGTATATGTTACGAATTTGCAATGCACATTAGTTGAATTTAAAACATACAATCCACCTGCAGTGAAGCAGCTCAACTATCCAAGACCCCCTCAGAGTCCCCTCCCCAAAAACCTCCTCCATCCCCCACTCCCCAAGCCCCCACCCCCATCTCCAGCCCCTCCGAGGCACCATCCCCGCCCAACCCAACCTAACAACTACCCATCCGATGTGCCAACAACCAATAAAAAAGAACTGAGAAAAAGAGATGAAAATAACAATGTAAAACAAAAGATATCAAAGACAATACAATTTAAACAGCAAGGCCGTTTGTGTGCATGTGTGGCACTATTTGTGCATGCGCATTTGTGAATGTGAGATACGAATTCCAATTTGTTGTGACTAACTTTAGCTAGGTGGCTAATGCTCATGTTAGCTAGGTGGCTAATGCTATTACTGCTAGGCTAGGGGTTAGGTTAAAGGGTTAGGGGAAAGGTTAGCTAACATGTTAAATAGTTGCAAAGTATCAAAAAAAGTCATTGCAAAGTTGCTAATTACCTTAAGTAACCTGTATTATACACTGAGCATACAAAACATTAAAGACACCTTCCTAATATTGAGTTCCACTCCCCTCTCTTTTGCCCTCAGAACAGCCTGAATTCGTCGGGGCATGGACTCTACAAGGTGTTGAAAGCGTTCCACAGGGATGCTTCCCACAGTTGTGTCAAGTTGGCTGGATGTCCTTTGGGTGGACTGTTATTGATACGCTCAGGAAACTGTTGAGCGTGAAAAACCCAGCAGCATTGCAGTTCTTGACACAAACCAGTGTGCCTCGCACCTACTACCATAACCTGTTCAAAGGCACTTAAATATTTTGTCTTGCCCTTTCGCCCTCTGAATGGCACAAATATACACAATCCATGTCTCAATTGTCTCAAGGCTTAAAAATCCTTCTTTAACTGGTCTCTTCCCCTCCATCTACACTGATTGAAGTGGATTTAACAAGTGACATCAATAAGGGATCATAACTTTCACCTGGTCAGTCTGTCATGGAAAAAGCAGGTATCCTTAATGTTTTGCACACTCAGTGTATAACTGTACCAATTATAACATATCATACTAATTTGAGTGTCCCGAATTTACATTTGCTGTTACATCTAGCTGTACATCTATCTAGCTATCTACATTTGAAACCCCACCTCTTTAAGGAATACCTGGGATAGGATAAAGTAATCCTTCTACCCCCCCCTAAAAAAATAAATAATTGTAAAGTGGTTATCCAACTGGCTATAGGGTGAATGCACCAATTTGTAAGTCGCTCTGGATAAGAGCGTCTGCTAAATGACGTAAATGTAAATCTAGTCTATGAGACCAGGCTGTAATTACATGCTGCATTTATGTAAGAAATGTTATGATTCATAGCACTTCTTGATAATTTTTTATGTACATTAGTGAGTATAATATCTAATAGCTCATTATGAATATTCAGGTAAGTTATATGCATACAACACAATCAGATAGTTTAGAGGTTTTTATTGACACTTTTTATTGGTGAAGCTGCAGCAGGGGCATCAGGCCAGCTCAGTCCCTGGGTGGAGGGGTTGGTGAGCAGGCCTTCACACGCTGCAGCCACAAGGGTCATCTGGGGTCAGAGGTTAAACAGAGCTCACTGGACCCAATACTGACCTGAGATCAGTGTATATGAAAACTTCATAATTTCACACAATCCTCACACTGACTTAGTGACTGATGTGAGTGAAAGTTGGAGTTACAGCAGGTATCTCAGCTTAGTATTTGGTCTGCTGAGTATGGGCACACTGGACAGAGGCTGGCACGTTTTTAAAAATAACAAGAAATTAAGACTTATCAGAATGAGCAATGTCAGAGTCCAAATTCTAAATAATGTATGTGAATGGTGTTTATAGACAGTCCAGATCAGTGAAGTAGAATTTCTGGTCAATTTTGTTAATGTCCAAAAGTTATTTTCGGATGTAGGTAATAATACTAGAAACGTTCTGCGCGAATAACGTAAGAAATAACACAAACAAATCTACATACTGCAAAGTTGGCTAGGAGCTAGAAACAGGGCGACCGTGTCTATCGACGTACAGTTCTGTGAATGCATCCTTTTTCAAGACATGTTGAATAATAGTTTATTGGTCCCAGCCAGTTATCCAGTGTGACCTTTAACCTCAGGATCCGCACTTCTGCACGGCTTTCGCTGAAGACGGCGCCGGGCCGCCGTTAGCGATGACATCATCAGGTTCAGGGGTCATTATGGCCGCCAGTGGATCAGAACCTGACGTCAACTGCTCCTTCTTAAAGCCTGAGGAGACAGGAAATAAAGAGAAGTAGTACACACACACCAGTTCTATGTAAAGGTTATGAAAATGCAAGACAAGGTTTAGCAGACCAGCGCCAAGATTTATTTAGTTACCAAATGACGCAATTAGCCTGCCTAATCATCATGACTGATAATGCTTCATAAATCCTAGTCGTAAATAGCTGGTTATCAAACAAACAAGAGCTCAAGAAGTATCCAAATGTCAAAATGGTTGCCGTCACGACTGACACAGGGTAAAACACTACAGCAGTCTTTTAAAGACATATGAAGTGACCTTAGGGTGTTATTATAGAGGTTGTCACACGGATCTAACAAATGTTATCCAACCACCAGGGATTAGAGATTAACCTCCTAAACCTGTGCTTAAAATGTGGAGATGCAATAAACTGATTGAAATTCGAAGACTTAGCCTGTAAACCATGGGATAATTTAGACTCTGATAAGGTAATCTATTACCAGTGACAGCCTGCCCACTGGGCAAAAACAGGTTGAATCAACATTGTTTCCACTTCATTTAAAAAACTAATAATAATATGACGACGTTGAATCAACGTGGAAAACTGATTGGATTTGCAAAAAGTTATCAACGTAAGGGAATTTAGTCTTTTTCACCCAACTTTTAACCTAAATCAAATGCCATGGTGACATTTTTTGTTGATTTCACATTGTAAATAAAAAAATAAATAGACGCTGAACTGTCTGTGCCCAGTAGATGTGCTACATATCAGTGTAATGTATCAATGGCCAATATTGCCCTATGTTATGTATACATGCAGTAGAGGTTAATGAAATGCAGGGCTCTATTCAATCTTTATTGATGAAGAACTACAAATTGCGAGATAGAAATGTAAAGGTCATTTCCGATTGAGACGACATATGCAGCGTTTACCGTGAATTTAGTCTCCGCTAATGTGGGAACATTGCCTTTAAATTTCAATCACACTAACGCTGAACTTCAGCGATACGAATTGAATAGAGCCTGCAGACTGTGGGGGAAAACCCAAGGACGTGGTTATTGGCGGCCATTCAAAAAATCTGATCTAATCAAATCCGTCATGATTTATGTGTTCTAACAGGCCCACAATGTGGTTACTAAAATCTAATTTGGATATATTTGGCTGTTTTTGCTGCATAATGTTGGGATTGAACTTGAAATATACTTATTCCTGTCACTATATAAGAACTTGATTACGCTACATGTATGATAACTGTTCATGTTCTGTGTCAATGAAGGGTGAATAAGGAATGTGAATGGAAAGTTACTGAGGGAGGAGAAGGGCAACAGTTAGTCTCTGATAAGGCAGGCCAGCTGCGGAACTAGGAGGGCGCCAGGAATTCAGCTCGAGGTAAAGTAAACAGATGAAGTGAGAAGAAACCTCTGGGACAGGGGCCAGAGAGGCCCAGCCCAACGACCCTCCTACTACAGTCCTCTCTCACACACATACACTTCAATACCCACAAATCTTCTAGCATCAGGCAGGGACATTGCTACACCAGTAAGAGGAACCAATTAAGTTCCTGCCTAGCAACAGAGATGTATTGGCTGTCTAGATACAGTACCAGTCAAAAGTTTGGACATACCTACTCATTTCAGGGTTTTTCTTTATTTTCACTTTTCTACATTGTAGAATAATAGTGAAGACATCAAAACTATGAAATAACACACATAGAATCATGTAGTAACCAAAAAAGTGTTAAATCAAAATATATTTTAGATTCTTCAAAGTAGCCACCCTTTGCCTTGATGACACTTTGCACACGCTTGGCATTCTCTCAACCAGCTTCATGAGGTAGTCACCTGGAATACATTTCAATTAACAGGTGTGCCTTGTTAAAAGTTAATTTGTGGAATTTCTTTCCTTCGTAATGCATTTGAGCCAATCACTTGTGTTGTGACAAGGTAGGGGTGGTATACAGAAGATATTTGGTAAAAGACCAAGTCCATATTATGGCAAGAACAGCTCAAATAAGAAAACAGAAACGACAGTCCATTATTACTTTAAGACATGAAGGTCAGTCAATACGGGAAATTTCAAGTACTTTGAACGTTTCTTCAAGTGCAGTCACAAAAACCATCAAGCGCTATGATGAAACTGGCTCTCATGAGGACCGCCACAGGAAAGGAAGACCCAGAGTTACCTCTGCTGCAGAGGATAAGTTTATTAGTTAACTGCACCTCAGATTGCAGCCCAAATAAATGCTTAACAGAGTTCAAGTAAGAGACATCTCAACATCAACTGTTCAGAGGAGACTGTGTGAATCAGGCCTTCATGGTCAAATTGCTGCAAAGAAACCACTACTAAAGGACACCAATAAGAAGAAGAGACTTGCTTGGGCCAAGAAACACGAGCAATGGACATTAGACCGGTGGAAATCTGTCCTTTGGTCTGGAGTTCAAATTTGAGATTTTTGGTTCCAACCGCTGTGTCTTTGTGAGACACTGAGTAGGTGAACGGATGATCTCCACAGGTGTGGTTCCCACCGTTAAACATGGAGGAGGAGGTGTGATGGTGCTTTGCTGGTGACACTGTCTGTGATTTATTTAGAATTCAAGGCACACTTAACCAGCATGAATACCACAGCATTCTGCAGTGATACACCATCCCATCTGGTTTGTGATTAGTGGGACTATCATTTGTTTTTCAACAGGACAATAACCCAACACACCTCCAGGCTGTGTAAGGGCTATTTGATCAAGAAAGAGAGTGATGGAGTGCTGCATCAGATGACCTGGCTTCCACAATCACCCGACCTCAACCCAATTGAGATGGTGTGGGATGAGTCGGACCCCAGAGTGAAGGAAAAGCAGCCAACAAGTGCTCAGCATATGTGGGAACTCCTTCAAGACTGTTGGAAAAGCATTCCAGGTGAAGATGGTTGAGAGAATGCCAAGAGTGTGCAAAGCTGTCATCAAGGCAAAGGGTGGCTACTTTGAAGAATATAAATGAGTAGGTGTGTGCAAACTTTTGACTGGTACTGTATGTAAGAAGTTGACCCGGCCTAGTAGGAGGTTATAAATACATGTACTTGTGTAATCATAACTAGGGCTGTTACGTTAACCGTATTACCGCCACACCGGCAGTCACAAGTCATGACGGCAGTCAAATTCCACGTGACCGTTTAGTCATGGTAATTAGGCTTCTCCAAGCTCTGAGGCTGCTGATGGTCATTAGTAGCCTACCAAACTTGATAACTGCCTGGTACTCAGCACTCTATTGTCCCTCTAATCACTCTGACATCAATGCAAAAGTCCTCAACACTTCATGAGAGCCCATGAGCTCATGTTGCACAAATTTTCTATAGGCTATGCAATTGCGTGAGAAAACAGAGTGATGGCCTCTATTAAAAAAATAGGAGGATCCCATCAGCTTTCTATAGGCTAGGCCTACTATATTTACTTCTCAACTTTCCTAATATTAAGCACACTGCTTCTCTTTACAACAGGAGTATAGCCTACCTGGCTGGCATGAAATGAAAATGAACAACGGGAAAAGCGTCCTCCAGTCGCTATTTAAGTGCATAGATAACATGTATTTTTCCCCCTGCCCCTGTTGAGACAGGTGCATGATAATGGTCCATTCTAAATCAAAACAAATTTCACACATATATTATGTAAAGACAAGATTAAATCAAGAATAGTCTGATGGGTGACAATATTAGCCTATCACTTGTGAATGATATATTATCACTTGTGAATGATGCTCAGCTTAAGGCAAGAAACAGTGCATGCTTTTTTTTCTCGACTTTCTCAAATCATAGTCGCACACTTCATGTAGCCCAGCCCATAGGCCTATATGTTTTGATAAGGTTTGTATCACAACTAAAGTGGCTAAATAACTTCTTAAAATGAAGCACATTAATCCGCTTTACAACAGATGTAGAGCCTAACTGGCATACATATGCAGCGCGTGAGTTTCATGTTTGGGGAACATAATTTTCACCATAAAAATGCACCTTTATAATAAAAGCATTACATGCATAATCACATTTGCGGTCAAATTTGAGAATGGTGTTTTCCTGCTAATGGAACATTACCGCTTATAGCCAAATGCCGTGTGCACATTGCTGCGCTTATAATGTGAAGAAATCTGTTGCGTCAGGCTCATTGCTTAAACATTTTTTTCAATGCTAGTGGTTGTATTAATTTGGGATCTATCGCATCCCACAACTGTCCCAGACTATGTTTGGAATATTTATTTCTCGCACAGAATAGGTCAACTTTTGTACTATGGGGGATAGTAGATTGACATAGGCTAGTGCTTTTGCTGTTTGTTAGGCCTACTCATCTTCTTGGCTGATGAAAAGTAAATGTGGACAGTTCTTCCAATATCTTCAATATGCGCCTCGGAATTGGATAAGGATGCGCATAGTTGCGTCTCAGATGTGTGAAAGACCTGTGAGAAAGACCTGATCACGTGACAAAGAGCCATGTGAGTGAGAGGTGCTTCGGTACGCAGCCGGGAGAAGGGAAATATAATAATTATATTCAGCCCAAGGGTTCAACAGCCACTGGCCGCAAAAGGCATGGATTTCTTTAGGCAGCATTACGGCCACACAAAGCGGATGTAGCTGGGAAATTGCTTGTCAAATTGTGAATGAGAGACTGATGAAGTGTGTACAGCCTGCACAAAAAACAAAGCAGAGCTCATGACTTTCATGCTACTTTTTTCCAATCATCATTAGTCACATCATGCAGCCTTAGAATGTATTAAAAATCAAAACATATAGCCCAACATTTGTATCACAACTTAAGTTACATAAATAACTCTAAATTAAGCCTATAGGAGTACCTATTTCTTTCTTAACCGCTCAACACAGAATAGCCTCAAATCGTTTGGAGAAAATATCCTTTCTATTTAGCTATGTTCAATTGTATTCTTCATACTATAAAATAACGCCATAGAATTCTAAGCAAATCTTGTCTGCTAAATGAACTAGTGTAGCCCACAGCCATATGGCATAGCCAGATCAGTCGCTAACATAAGGACAACTCAGAGTATGCTATTCTGTTGTTCTGAAATAGACTATATTTTCTTCATATCATGTTTTTAGACCTGTCTAAAATAAATAATGGATTTATTGTGATGGTGTAGGCTATATTACATGGATTTTTTAGACTTACCATGAGACCGGCAGTAATTTGCTTGACAATCCCCAGATGACAAAATTTCATGACCGCCACAGCCCTAATCATAACTTGTCTTTGCAGCTGTATGACCCAATGGGATGTATAAACTTGGCTTGCTCTTTTCGCTAGTTGAGTCATTACTCTTTGTTAAGAACCTAACAATAATATTTAGAAGTTGTCCTTTTCAGGATTTGAAATGTACGCTAAATGCTAACTCCTGTTCATAAAAGCTGGTAGCATAGCTAGCCATATATAAAATTGGGGGTGGTAGTTAAAGACGTTTTTAAGTGTAATGCAGTTGATTGGTGATGACATGAACATGTATTGGGGTTGACATCCATTCAAGCATATAATCTGATTTTTACCCCAACATTGTGTGAAATAAACATATAAATGTAGGCTAATTTTAATTGGAGACAATGAGAAGATTCTGAATCTTTCCCCCACACATGTGTGGTGTTTCCATTGTTTTGGTCAAATTCCATTGATCTCTTTACCGCATCTATTAAGGACACCACCTGTATGGCATTGTAAGGTAGTGCCAGTGTTCTTACATATTCCATTGTTAGGTGGTGCCAGAGTGTTCTATGCCGTTGTAAGCATAGACATAAAAATGAATAGAACGGACTTGGAAGCACTAACCCTGGCAATTGACTGGTAAACTCATGGGTACACTCGCAATGGCTGCCTAGTATTGTGATGCAATAATTTCCATGGTATTTTGGAATGTTTTATCAACTGATGCTGGATTGCCATGGTAATGTAGAATGTTCATTCAAATGATGCTAACTGATATGGCTCATGCAATTGAATGTATTTTTTGTAATGTCAGTTGAGTTGACTCAACAAATCACAGCACAGATTGAAGGGTAAACTTCCTGATTTTACTTCCTGGCATGGGTACACTCAAAATGGCTGCCAGTCCACCCATTATGCCATCAATGACTTGAATGGAGACACCCTTCCTATTAATTCTTATATCTATGACATTGTTCGGTAATGCCAGTATTTTTAACGATGGTATTGTTAGGTGGCGCCATTGTTCTATGCAATTCTATGCCATTGTTAGGTAGTTAGCTCTGTGGCATTGTTTGGTAATTCCAGTGTTCTTAAAGCTGCAATATGCAACTTTTTGAGTGACCAAATTCACTTAAAAATGTGAGTTATAGATCTGTCATTCTCATTTAGTACGTTTACATACACAGTAATAATTCAATATTAAACTGATTATGGCAGTAGGCAGATTACGCAATAGTCATGTAAACACCTTACTCTGTTTATCTTAAAAATCGGCATGAAGTCTAAATCTAAATAATTAATCTGACTTTCCACAATAATTGCATTATTGTGTGCATGTAACCGTACTCATTGAACGCAAGTCTAAGAAGCGGCAGATCTCTTCTATGTGCGTTATTTGTGTACTTCCCGTTCTTAAGTTTTGTTTTTAAGTCGTACTTTCGGTTTTATACACCAGCTTCAAACCAGCTGAAAATACATATTTTTGGTTATGGAAATATATTTCTCAGTGGTTTAGAATGGTACAATGATTCTCTAAAAACTATACTTTTTGTTTTGTCACAAACTGAAATTAGGCGAACTATTACAATTTTAGCAACCAGGAAAATAGGTAAATAGGTTGGTAACAATCAGCATTGTTGCATATCTATGGCATTACTGGTCATAGTCAGCATTATTACCAATAACACCACATGGTGTGACGATGGCCTTCTCCTCTTGCTCTCTCTCAGCAATGTGGGCCCGGATCTTCCTCACCGTCCAGATGCTGGCTGAAAGATGGGAGAGAATGAGACGGATAAGCACTGCAATGCTTCCCACCCCACCCCACAAAGTCACCCAGAAGTATCTCAAACAGCAGTTTAAAAAGTGTAATATGTCCCTGCAGGTTATTAGCAAAACATTATTGAAATGACTCATCACAAGATTATATCATTGGCATGGATGTATAGCCTATGTAACATGACTTCACATCTGTTACTTTGTAACAACTAGAATGAAGATATCGGCACGCTTACCTTTGATCAGCAGTCAGACCATGGCGCGAGAGTCTGTTCTTCTTTCTCCTCAGAAAGGGGATGTTTTTGTCGCCAGATAGAGGAATGTCTTGATGCTTGAACGATGCCTTTTCGTAGTACAGTGGTTCTGCTGTTACCAAACAAGTTACAAAAAAGCACCCCCTGTTACGTATTGCGGATAATCTTAGAGGTGGAGTTTCGGGAACTCGTCTCTCTATTGGAGCAGACAGCTACGCGGCTTCACTGATTGGCTACTTCTATATATCTCAATAGTTACATTTGACCCCGTCTCGTGATCTGCTTATGTACTGGATAATTGAATTAAGGAGTATTTTTAGTGATGGTAAACATGTCATATCACTCTGAATTAGAAAACGTGTTTATTATAAACTCGGTGTCAGACTGTGTGACACATTTAATAAAACTAACTGTGGGACAATTTGTCCAAGGTCATTTGTGCCAATATATCACTGGTTTCTGTAGACTATGGTGGTTTAATAAACGTGTTAAATTCAATTTGCTGATTGAAGAAAGTACACAAACATAAGATTGGAATTCATTTATTGCCCATATTTTACATAATATTTTTCCTGTTTCATGTCAATGTCACACAACTGAAAAATTCATGCAACATGCCTTTGCAACATGCCAGTGAATATGACAGACCATCTCACAATACCAATACAGCAGTTTATTCAAGATATTTGCATTTCTAACTTCAATATATACACATTTCACTTTAACTTAAATTTAATATCGCAAAAATACAATAATTTACATCACACACCATTTAATTCTGTCTTTCAGAGCATTACAATAATATTTTATTTTTACAATAAAAATAAAAGGACATTTGTAATCACCATGGTAGTAGGACAACTACTGTGGAGACACTCATAAGGAATGTGAAGCGTGGGGTAGAAGGTACAGGACTAGGCCTCAGAAACAGCTCTACAGTGTTACAATTCAGCATTCAACTACAAAGCTACTGTATAGTCAACCTTTGCGCACTTTCTCAAAAGGAGCTAACAAGTGCCATTACAGTGAACTGCAACTCACCTACATGTCATACATATTGGATAATACTTTTACCTCCACCTGAACAACTGCTTTGGATAGGTATACGCTTTTTGGTTTATAATTAGTTCGACCATGGCTTATATACCAAGCTGGGTGGAATTATTTTCACCATATTGCTTATACCTATCCAACTCTCTCAGATCTAAACAAGTACCTAGAGAGTAGGGGCTAAGACTCCATTCAGCTCCACATCTTTATTTTTCACACAAAACAAGAAAAACCCACAAAAACAATAAACTTCCACTAGGAGAGGGCTAATTGGAGGGCTGGAGTGTTGCTGGGCGGACCTCAGTCCAACCTGATCTTCTGATTGGTCATCCTGTAGATGATGCTGTCATATCCTGGGTCCATGTTCCACAGATTGTATGAGATGACGATGACAGCCAGGGCAAGGATGATCATCAGCCACAGCACGATGTTGAAGATCACTGCATAATTAAAGTTATACTTATAGGCCAGGTTATAGGGACTGCCAGGGTTACTCTGTGGGATGAGAAGGGAAAGGAGGAAATAGAGTGAGAGGATTTCAGTAGTTGCAAATGAAGTATAGAATTCCAGTCACATCTAAAAATGCTCACAGTTTGATACATAAATATATATAGCAGAGGAGGCTGGTGGGAGGAGCTATAGGAGGACAGGCTCATTGCAATGGCTGGAATGGAACGTTATCAAACATATAGGAACCACGTTTGACTCAGTTCCATTTATTGCATTCCAGTCATTAAAATGAGCCTGTCCTCATATAGCTCCTCCCACCAGCCTTCACTGATATATAGATATGTACATAAACATAAAAACAGAAGATCTGGGAAGATAAAACTAATATAAACAAACTTACAATCTGTTTGGACTCCAGGATGGAGCGGGACTTCCTGGTCAATGGTGCCTCAAAGCTCTTCACCGTGACAACCTCGACCACCGCACTGTCACCATAGAGACCAAACATGTCCTCACCAAACTACAGCACAGGAGAGAGCGCAAGAGAGAGCGAGCGAGAGAGATAGAGAAAGATGGAGAGAGAGAGCGAGCGAGAGAGATAGAGAAAGATGGAGAGAGAGAGCGAGATGACAAAAACAACAGGTGGTCACGGATATCGATTAAAAACCCACAAAAAATAAAAATAAAGTATAATATAGATGCCCCAGGAAGACCCGCCTCCGCTAACTCTGCTGAAAAAAATCCTAGGGGAGACACTGCTTACCTTCTGTAGGACGTTGGCCAGGATGGCGGTGGCGTCTTGATACTGAGGGGAGTCCTGTCCGTAGCGACGGCCCAACTCCTCCAGGCCAGACAGCTCCAGCGAGTACAGGTCAGGGGAGTGGTCCTTGGCCAGGTGCCGGTGTCTCTGCAGCTACATGAGGGTGAGGGGGTTAGCCACAACAGACAACCAGCGTTAATGATCCAATTCCCCTGTGCCCAACAAACAACATATTCAGTCTTACCAGGGCAGTGATGTCATGCAGAACCTGGACCTCAGACAGGAAGAGCAGATCAGCCTATAAGGAGAGAGGATGAAGGTCAGAGTTCAACCAACCCTGACCCATATTCACTTTAACTGAGGAACGCAGACAGAACCAGCACTAGTTATGCATGTTACCTCAGCGTTGCGGTTGAGGGAGTTGAGTGGCAGGGAGGCCAGCACGGAGCCATCCTGGGAGAGACGAGAACGGATCTGCTGCAGGGTCACAGGCAGGTCCTCAAACACCGCGTTGGCCTTCCCCAGCATGTACAGCCTCTGTAGACACAAACAGAGACAGGATAACATTACCATCCCCCTGCACATACAAAACCGCCGTATAAAGAAACACCTTTACACACACATACGTAGGCGCTGGTCCAATAATGTGCTGGTCCATACAGTACCTCCTCACTAGGGGCCAGCTGCAGCACCACAGGAGTGTCCTCAGCAAAGAGAGAATGAACTGTCTCAGCCACACTGTCCAGGGTGAAGGGTACCGGCTGGAGGAGAGAGGGAACAAGGGAGGAGTTATTAATAACAGAGCCTTGGTGAAAAATCTCATTAAAATTAAAACGTTGCTGCTCCTCAACCATCACCCCTGATGGGGACCCTGGCCTCACTCACGTTCTCCAAGGGGTAGGAGGCCACATTCTGGGGAAGGGCCAGGCTGTCCACCCCCCTCACCACCACCAGCACATTGGCCCTTGGACGCTGGAACAACTGACCTGCCCGGAGGCCTGGCCAGGAGAGATCCTACAAACACAGATGTTAGAGTATCATGTACAACACCAGAGGCTTGTGCACCTGTTCAAACATAGGATACGCGCATGTGTGGGTTTTCACGGGTCCAGTCTACCAGCTACAACTGATAGACCTGAGTGGACCTGACCCCAGCTCTGCATAGCCTATAGCATATTTATTTTACACTAATAAGGTACATTTATTGATTTATAGAAGGCCTAGCCAATATAATAAAAATACCTATTTGTTAACCAGAAGAGCAACTTGGCTGATAAACATAATTCTGTGGTCCAATTGGGTCTGGTCGATACCGTTAGGATATGGGTCAGGTCTAGGTCGAGTTGTCCTCCGGTCCATTCGGGTCAGGTCTGATTGTCCTCGGGTCCAGGTCCACATTTTTGGACCCGTGATTACCTCTAAAGTGTGTGTGTGTGTGTGTGTCTACCTCCTGGATAGAGAAGCCCATAGTCAGAGCCACCATATCTGGAATCTTCTCCCCAGAGATCGGCCAGTCTCCCTTCTGGAAGGACACGTACCCAGGGGCCTGCAATATGGTGAGGCTGTCCCCCTTAACGCCTGAGGGAAAACAGAAGGAATTGGTTTAGTTCAATTAATATAATCTATAAACAACTTCTACTTATCAAAACTAACTACTGTTTGGAGTTCCATGCAGTGTGAGTGGAGGGGATACCCGTGCCACATACCTAGGTTTACATCATATGACTATGAAGGTTAATCTAGGTGGGTTCGGACAGTGTAGTGTTGCCATTTTCTCCCACTTAACTGTTAATTACAAACAGCGAAAGACACTTATTCCATGAATGGGAAAGCCAGGCCTGAGGGAAACATCATATGTAGCTAGTTAGTTAACCGGAGTCTCGTAACTGAGAAAGCTGAAGGATTTTTGAGGAAGTCAAGCAAATATGCGGTGTATTCGTTTGTCGGATTTAGTTGCAAAACGTTTTGCAAAGGAAACAGTTTACAGTTTACAGTTTACTCTAGGAACCAAACGGAAGCAAACAGAATGAAACGTGACGGGACCTACCTGAATTTGTCCAATATAAACTCTCGTTTTCGTTGCAAAACGTTTTCCGTTTGGAATAAACTATTTGCATTACACCAAACGTTTTGCAACGGAATCCGACTACTGAATGCTGTATGTCACATGATACAGCTGGCTAGCTGAGTCGCTTCCCTGCGAGTCTGGTTAACAAGACAGCTTACAATTAACCATATTGCTAGATATTGTTGTTCATAATGACAAAAGGCGTAAAACTGCGGGAAATGGCTCATCATGTTAGCTGATGATTCTGTTGTTCCAGTTCGGTGGTGGTTGCTGCCTGGCGGTCAGGCTGTCAAGTTAGCTTGCTAGCAAGCTAGGGGAATTAGCCCCAACTAACAAGCAGTATTTAATCGTTATATCAACATGTTTATAAGGGAAAGACATGGCCTGCCACAAATGATTGGCAACTATCTTTCTAGCAACACGATTGGAAGTGTTCTTTAAATTCGGATTCGGATTTCTTTAGCTACTTTAGCTAAAACTGTTAGTGCCTCTTAGCTAACAGTAACGTTAGCTTGACCATTTTCATTGATACAGAGGACTCGTTAACGTTACCTGCATGAGATTATTTAGCTACTGATTTAGAAATTATCAGATAGAAGACTTCAATTTCTTACCTGCCGTAAAAGCCGAGCAGAACATAAACGCTACGGTGAATAAAGTCTCCATCCTTCGGCGATTTTCCAGCGACATCATTCCCCTTGCTCTAGCGTAAATCAGCTGACTCGCTTGTCACGAAGATCTTCTTCGTCTGGCTTTCCGGCAGACTAGACGCTGTGTTGCGTATTGCTGCCTTTGGCTGAGTGCGGATTGCACATTTTGGTCACAAAATGGGAATGGGAAAGTCTTAAATTGTACCACCATCTAACCCTGCACCGATACACTATCCCACTACTTTGGCCCTAAATGATGGTGGTGCAATTTAAGTCGTTCCCCCCATTCCCATTTTGTGACCAAAATGTGCAATCTGCACTCAGCGAGGATGGAACCCCTTCTCTCAAAACTTCCGGTAGCTCTTCAGCACTAAAATCTATCACCCCAAAATATTTCTCTGCTGCTGCAACTACTACATCTATCTTCTGTGATTTCCGCTCCAACAGCACAGTGCAGTTGATCACCATGGTTATAAATGCAAGAAATCCAACCTTACTAAAACTCATGTTAAATAGCCATCACTAGCACATTAGAGACTGCTGCTGCCTATAGAAACCACTGGCCTCTTTAAAAAATGGAACACTAGTTACTTTAATAATGTTTACATATCTTGCATTACTCATCTCATATGTATATACTGTATTCTATAATATTCTACTGTATCTTAGTCCATGCCGCTCCGTCATTGCTCGTCCATATATGTATATATTCTTAATTCCATTCCTTACTTAGATTTGTGTGTATTGGGTATATGTTGTGAAATTGTTAGAAATTACTTGTTAGATATTATTGCACTGTCGGAGCTAGAAGCAAAGCATTTCGCTACACCCGCAATAACATCTGCTAAACACGTGTATGTGACAAATAACATGTTTATTTTATTTTATTTTATCCTCTCTGGACCTCTCTTTTCAGGCCTACTCACTGGGGGGCTCCCAGTCGAATCACTCACCCTTGGGCTATCCTCTACTCTCTTCACTGCCTCAGCATAGGAACACTTCTGCCCCACTCAAACTCTGGCAATCTCAACCTGTCTCTCTCTCACAGCTGCATGGGCGCCCCCACAGTTGACACACAGTGCTTTCTCTATTCCAACTGTACACTCCCTCTGACTATGCCCTCCTGCACATTTCTCACATCTTGGGATCTCCCTTCTACACACTGCTGCAACATGTCTGAATCCTTGGCACCTAAAGCACTGTAGCGGGTTCGGAACATAGGCCCTAACAGAATAGCAAATATAACCTAACCTGTCCTTATCATCTGTGTCAAAGCTCAACAATACAGACAGGGTATTCTCAGTCTTGCCATTGCCACTGGGTCTACCTCTCACCAAACGGCGGGTGTCAGGAACACCAGGAATATACATTTTTTCATTTGATCCACCTCTACACTGAACACTACCCCACTGATCACCCCTTTGAGCGGCACCCTGTTTAGGAGAGCAAAGCACACAGGTTGAGCCCCGAGCCGCTTGAAGCGCTGCTTCTTCTGGATGAGGATACACAAAAATCAAAACAATTATATTTCTCGAAACTTTCACAGATGTAACCACTCTTAGTTTGTCCTTTACCCAGCTAGACACAACCTATGGGTCGTCAAAAAAGCAGGAATCCACTCTTTCCAAAAATCTTCTTCGGTAGCATTCACAGGGAAAACATTGGAATTCTCTATCACACCTGTTAGACCCACTTCATCCTGGTCTGGCTCAACCTCAGCGCGCTCACCACTGCTGACCGACGCCATTTCGAGATTCTCAAGAGAGCAAGAAGACCTAAAGGTAAGATTACTTGGTTTGTATTCAAGAGACGAAGGTATGTACTCAGGAGTTGAAGGTCTGAATTTAGCGCCATTCTTACGCTTATGCGTCATCGTACCTACTGTCACGAAGATGGTGGCAATGCATGATGGGCATGAATTGGTCATCTGCAGAAAGACAGAAACGTCATTGATTGATTTCAGCATTTTTTTTTGTATGTATAGCTATTGAAATATGTAGTTAATTGTTTCCATTCTTTGACATGTTCAGTTAAGGGAAATCAATACCAGAAGCATGGACTTTTCGATCAAATGTAGTACAAAACATATTTGTTATTTTCCTCTTCACATGTAATATCAAGTACATCCACTCGGTGGGGGTATAAGATCATAAATTAACCAACCAGGGACCATTAAGGCTTACTCAGGAAGCAATTTCAAGGATTTGTGAATGTTAGGGCAAAATTGTGGTTGTCAATAATGTTTATTTAATTTTATGGTCAGCTTCAGGGACGGATTGGTCCTCTGGCAAATGCCAGATGGGCTGGACCATTTTTTAGTTGGGTAGGCTGGTCAAAATTGACACACACAAAATATATATTTGTAATAAAAAATAAATTAATGAAAAAGGTGACCAATGGGCCTGTAAATATCTGTAAATATTTATTTTCTAAGATTTTTGCGCAATTTCTCTATTATACTAATCTTAAATGAGCAGTTTAGTGGGCAATGGCCGGCCCCCCTACCAAGATTCACCGGCCGGGTTTTCTGATAGGCTCAAACTCACATTCAATGTCAAAAGCGGCATCAGCAAAGAGACCTGCTCCGACTCTGTCATCAGTTAAACAGCCAAGATCATGGATCGTAAAAAAAAGAAAGTGTGCCTATAAACGTAGAAAGAGCACATTCTACATTGTCACCTCACTCAAAACATCCTCTTTTTTGGGCGGCTAAAACCATGATTTGGTCAAAAAGTGCATAATCCTTATGATTCCTGTAATGAAAGTATCTGCCCCTGCCCCTGGGCCTATGCCCTCGCTGGGGCCTGCTTCTGTAATTAGCAAGCCACTGTCCTCTCCCTTCATGCGCTCGAGAGAAAAATGTGTTCTGATCGAATAACATTTCAAAATGCAATTCTGGGAAAAACACAGTTTTGGAAGCTTCGTCCCCTTGTCCCTGTTGAAGAGAAGAGGGCCTCAGCTTTCTGAAGGTATAATTTGAAATTCTCAAATTCAGCTCAATAGCAACAATTTTACAACCAAGCTTTGAGATATGGAGCGGCATGCGTGAAATGTGCAATGGCTATTGCGAGGGCATAAGACTATAGGTCTCATGGGCAGTAGCCTACAACTGCAACGTTTTTTAAGGACATTACATTTACTGTTGGATGAATACATGGCTACTTGCAGTGGGTATTATATTTAAAGTTAGCGATCTTGTTAATGTGTTTTGACATGGACCACCAACACCACAACTCATGTCAAGAGGGCGCAACAGCGCAACAGCGCCTTTACTTCCATAAGGCGGCTGAAGAAATTTGGTATGCCACCCCAGGTCCTCTCCTAATACTACCGCTGCACCATCGAGACTGTCTTGACGGGTTGCATCACGGCCTGGTACGCGAATTGCTCCGTCCACGACCGAAGGTGGGTGGTGAAGACTGCCCAGTACATCACTGGGACCGTGTTCCACCCATCCAGTACATCACTGGGGCCGTGTTCCACCCATCCAGTACATCACTGGGGCCGTGTTCCACCCATCCAGTACATCACTGGGGTCGTGTTCCACCCATCCAGTACATCACTGGGGTCGTGTTCCACCCATCCAGTACATCACTGGAGTCGTGTTCCACCCATCCAGTACATCACTGGGGTCGTGTTCCACCCATCCAGGCCATCACTGGGGCCGTGGTCCACCCATCCAGTACATCACTGGGACCGTGTTCCCACCCATCCAGTACATCAAATCAAATCAAATCAAATTTTATTGGTCACATGCGCCGAATACAACAAGTGCAGACATTACAGTGAAATGCTTACTTACAGCCCTTAACCAACAGTGCTTTATTTTAAACAAAAAAGTAAGAATCAACAACAAAAAAAAAAAAAAAAAAAAAAGTGTTGACAAAAACAGAGCAGAAGTAAAATAAAGTGACAGTGGGAGGCTATATATACAGGGGGGTAACGGTGCAGAGTCAATGTGCGGGGGCACCGGCTAGTTGAGGTAGTTGAGGTCACTGGGACTGGGAGTCGTGGGACTGGGGTTGAGTTGAGGTCACTGGGACTGGGAGTCGTGGGACTGGGAGTCGTGTTCCACCCATCCAGTACATCACTGGGACCGTGTTCCACCCATCCAGTACATCACTGGGACCGTGCTCCCACCCATCCAGTACATCACTGGGACCGTGTTCCACCCATCCAGGACATCACTGGGACCGTGTTCCCACCCATCCAGTACATCACTGGGACCGTGTTCCACCCATCCAGGACATCACTGGGACCGTGTTCCACCCATCCAGTACATCACTGGGACCGTGTTCCACCCATCCAGGACATCACTGGGACCGTGTTCCACCCATCCAGGACATCACTGGGACCGTGTTCCACCCATCCAGTACATCTACTTGAAACGGTGCCTGAGGAAGTCACACAGCATCATCAAGGACCCCACACACCCCAGCCATGAGCTGTTCTCTCCCTTACCGTCGGGCAGACAATATCAGAGCATGAGGTCTGATACTAACAGGCTCAGAGACAGTTTATATATACAATCCATCAGACTACTGAACACTTGAACTGGACTGACCACCTGCACTGACCTTAGCACATATGCACTCACTCACACGTACACACCCACACACATCACAACTGCTGATATCAGAATCTTATTTACTATTGCTAATACTGCACAATTTAAACACTTGGCCCCCAATCCTCCCCTTCCCTGATACATGTGTAAATATTGGACCATAAATTGTGCCTTCCTGTATTATAGTTATGCTAAAATGTTTATTCTGAGCCATTTACTTTATGTTCGTATTCTTATCTTTTCTTATTTCTTGTTGTTTCATTGTTGAGAAGGAAGCTGCAAATAAGCATTTTGTTGACAGTAAAATAGCAACTATAAGCTAATTGTCAACCCAAACTTCATGACAATCACTGGATTAGGTTGCCCATCAAAATATCTTGAATCGTGCATTTCTGTTTGGACGTGTTAGATGAAACAACTTATTATTTAAATACCTCAGTAGTCTATTTAGGATACTTCTTAATAAAGCACTATGAATTACTTTATAAGATGATTACTCACTGACCAAATCAAGGGCTGGTGCCACCCACTGTAAAAGTTAGTGGCACCAGTGACACCAGGGGAAAAGCCCGGTAATAGTAATTCATATTTAGAGTAGGTGTTGATTCAGGGGAACACATGACAGGCACACATTAGCAATATAGCCTAAATTGTTAGCTTGGTTTTTATAGCATAAGGCTTAACACAGACAGACTGGGTGAGTGGCTTGGTTTTTATAGCATAAGGCTTAACACAGACAGACTGGGTGAGTGGGTTGGTTTTTATAGCATAAGGCTTAACACAGACAGACTGGGTGAGTGGCTTGGTTTTTATAGCATAAGGCTTAACACAGACAGACTGGGTGAGTGGGTTGGTTTTTATAGCATAAGGCTTAACACAGACAGACTGGGTGAGTGGCTTGGTTTTTATAGCATAAGGCTTAACACAGACAGACTGGGTGAGTGGCTTGGTTTTTATAGCATAAGGCTTAACACAGACAGACTGGGTGAGTGGGTTGGCGGCGCCTGCAGTGAAGTGGGCTGGTGTGGATAAAATTACAGGGCCGAATTCTTGTCCCAGTCTGCATCTGGTCAGCTTTATCACATTTGATGTCAAATTATTTACTTTCTTTGCATATTTGACACACCCACAAATGCAGTATCTGTTAAAGCGGTGTTGTTTGCACTTTTAACAATAAACAAGCTTTTTAAATATACTTCCATTGTCCTCCAAGAGTTGCTGAATATCCTCTCTACTTCAGTTTGCTCCTCAATTCAAGCACCTTGGTTGGAGAGCGAGGTAGCAGCAGTCCTCCCCCCAAAGCTGTATGATTATCCATAGCAAACAGTATGCTGTGTGTTTTCTTTACTTTGTTGGCCTCATTTGGCTTGAGGGAGTTCTTTACTTGAGTAGTCTACTGCTTCTCCCCTCCACCCCGTTATTGTTGAGCATTCAGGATGTGGCTCAGATCAGCCTAGCTACGCTAAACAAGTAGCTATGTAGGTAAAAGTGAACAGATGAAATATTGAAGTAGCCCAACTTTGGATTTGCACTAACTGTCCTGAGGTCTTTGTAGGTCCAGGCTAGACAGATTTGTTCTAGAAAAGCCAGAATGTGCCTTATGTCCAAAGCTTAGCTGGGTCCATGTAAACCCTTCAAAAGTAATAACAAAATGTGAAGCAAAACATTCAGATAAACTTTCTTGCAAATGTTAAGATTTATTTTGAATCATTTTGTTGGCAAAATATAAATACAAATGAGATATTTTAATTACAAAAAAACAACACAGTAAAACTGTTACTGTACTACAATAGCCACCCTGTTATGTACAAACTCTGTACCGAAGGGCGAATATCTTCTCATCTTTAAACCTTTAATATTATACAAAAACACATATCTCTCTGCAGTTTTGCAAGTGAAATTAGAGACTAAATGAGAAGCAGATTGAACACAGGTTCAAAACAGCCCCTGAGGGTGTTTTGGTCTGTGAGGAGACCAAAAAACTATAGAACTGATCCTCATCATGTGCTTCCTATCAACAAAAAATGTGACATTCAAAAGCGCTGCCTCAGTGCTCAGACACACACTATGGCATATAAACTGACACCCATAATGCATTGTTTAACACACATACACACAACCTTCCAATCATGATAACACAACCACACTTTCGCTCACACAATTGCAGGAGAGAAATCAAGAAAACATTTCCAGATATATTTATATATTTATACTTATATTAATACATTTATAAAAAATAAGACAATTGTTCATTTACAGTTGCCTCTTCATCTTCGCTTGATGGACAGACACATTCAGGTCTCTGCTGCTCGGTCTGTCCGTCTGTCTGCCCGTCCATACAGCCCACCGGTCCAGAGCAGGAGTTAATCTCAGATATCAGGGCAGGGGTCTTACTTATTCACCCATTGTAGACCCTCACTGTAGAGTAGGGTTTCAGAAATCAGAGTCAAAGTTCAGGGTTAGGGGTCACAACCTCCTGTTAGCGTTAGCCTTAGCTTTAAAATTAGCGTTACCATTAGTCTTAGTGTTATTAGTCTTAGCATTAGCATTAGCCATAGCCCTAATGTTCCCATTGACATTAGCCTTAGCATTAATGTTAGCCTCCAGGGGTTCGTCCCAGCGGTCATCCAGGCACTCCAGGGTGGATCCCAGCAGAGAGGCCAGCTCAGCACTCCCCTCCACCAGATCCAGCAGCTCCTTGCTGTCTGGCTGGAAGCCCTCCAGCTCGTCTGGGCAGGAGAAGAGCTGGGAGAGGGAGGCCTGGCGGTAAAACTCTGCCTCGGCCATCGTCACTACCTTCATGTGGGGAAAGGAGGAGCGGAAGGAACGGGCCGACATCCGCAGCTTCCGGAGAACATCTGAAAGGAGCAACCAGTTCCTGGACCTGAGGGGGGTGGTGTGGGTTAGATATGGGACCACAAGTGTTCACACACACAAGAGTTGAATAAATGGTCTTGGTTTCTTATCTGTCACTTTCATCTCACTCTCTCTTATTCTGTACTCCTCCTTCCCTCTTTCACTCCTTCTATCCAATCAGAATGATTTGTGTGTGTGTGTGTGGGTGTCTGTGTGTACTCACCCCTGTGACAGGGACACCTGGATGTTGTAGCAGGGGAGGAGGGGTCGGTCGGAGAACTCAAACTCAAAGAGCTCCCTCCTGTCCTCGTCATCTTCCTCTGGCCCTGGGGGGTCTGCCAACACGTCACAAACACTGCCCTCCTCTAACGACTCTGAGATATGGATACACAGTTAGAATAACACACGTACACTGCCCCCCTCTAACGACTGAGGCATGGAGACAGGGAGACACAGTTAGAATAACACACGCACACTGCCCTCCTCTAATGACTGAGGCATGGAGACAGGGAGACACAGTTAGAATAACACACGCACACTGCCCTCCTCTAATGACTGAGGCATGGAGACACAGTTAGAATAACACACGCACACTGCCCTCCTCTAATGACTGAGGCATGGAGACACAGTTAGAATAACACACGTACACTGCCCCCCTCTAACGACTGAGGCATGGAGACAGGGAGACACAGTTAGAATAACACACGCACACTGCCCTCCTCTAATGACTGAGGCATGGAGACAGGGAGACACAGTTAGAATAACACACGCACACTGCCCTCCTCTAATGACTGAGGCATGGAGACACAGTTAGAATAACACACGCACACTGCCCTCCTCTAACGACTCTGAGATATGGAGACAGTTAGAATAACACACGTACACTGCCCTCCTCTAATGACTGAGGCATGGAGACAGGGAGACACAGTTAGAATAACACACGCACACTGCCCTCCTCTAACGACTCTGAGATATGGAGACAGTTAGAATAACACACGCACACTGCCCTCCTCTAACGACTCAAAGTATTCACACCCCTTGACTTTTCCAAATTTGTTGTGTTACAGCATTAGATTTTGTGTCAGTGGCCTACACACAATACCCCATCATGCCAGAGTGGAATTTAGAATTTTTACAAATTCATTTTAAAAATGAAAAGCTGAAATGTCTTGGGTCAATAAGTATTCAACCCCTTTGTTATGGCATGCCTAAATAAGTTCAGGAGTAAAAATTTGCTTAACAAGACACATAAGTTGCATGGACTCACTCTGTGTGCAATAATAGTGTTTAACATGATTTTTGAATGACTACCCCATCTCTGTACCACACACACACACAATTATCTGTAAGGTCCCTCAGTCGAGCTGTGAATTTCAAACACAGATTCAACCACAAAGACCAGGGAGGTTTCCAACGCTTCTCAAACAAGGGCACCTATTGATAGATGGGTGCCCTTCTGCAAAAAAAATTGAAAAAAATATATTTCTATGTCCTGAATACAAAGTATTATGTTTGGGGCAAATCCAACAAAACGTCACTGAGTACCACACTTAATATTTTCAAGCATGGTGGTGGCTGCATCATGTTATGGGTATGCTTGTCATCGGCAAGGACTAGGGAGAAATTGAATTAGCATAATAATAAAGGAATTCCCTCTGTTTAAGCTAGAGATGTTTTTTTGTATGGGCTGCGTCTCAATCCAACGCATCTGCCGATGTCGGCCCTCCGCATCTGCAGTGAAAGGTGGTAGAGCTACAGTGGTGTTTGTCAGACCATGAGACATCTCGAAAATCGGTCTTCTCACGAAAACGTCTGTAGCGTCCAAACAGTTTGGGCTACACACTAATATGCTCTAGGACACCGACAAGTCTCGTCTGAAGGTAGCCCAGTACCAGTTTAAAAAAAAGTAATGGACGTATATGTGGAAGTAGTTTAGTGCCTAAAAAAAGGTGTTAAATATGTGTCAAAAAATATATAAATAATTTCCTGATCTGTCTTATCACTCAGATATAGGACAGACACTTCAAAACAAACCTCTTTTAGATTTATTTTGGGGACTCTGATTTTCCATGTATGAATCTGTTATTCAATGCGTTTCTATGGGCTAATAGCAGTAAGGACAAATGCAATATTTCATCAAATAATTTTTGTATACATTTTTGTTTATACCCAAAGGGGTCCTAAAATTCTAAATCAAATAGCTAAATGATCCATGGTATGACCATCTTAAAACAATTCCATACGTTAGCTTAGTATAACCCCCTGAGGCTTAGATTCTAGGGGTTTAAAATAATAATGTGCAAATATTGTACAATCCAGGTGTGCAAAGCTCTTAGAGACTTACCCAAAAAGACTCACAGCTGTAATCACTGCCAAAGGTGATTCTAACATGTACTGACTCAGGGGTGTAAATACTTATGTAAATAGTTTTTTTCTGTATTTCATTTTCAAAACATTTTCAAAAATGTGTAAAAACATGTTTTCACTTCATCATTATGGGGTATTGTGTGTAGCTGGGTTCAATCCATTTTGAATTCAGGCTGTTACAACAAAATGTGGAATAAGTCAAGGCATATGAATACTTTCTGAAGGCACTGTATATATACACAGAGTTATATTACAATGAAAACACACACACTACCGTTCCAAAGTTTGGGGTCACTTAGAAATGTCCTTGTTTTCCATGAAAACATACATGAAATGAGTTTGAATAGGAAATATAGCAAAATGCATAGGAAATGTAGTCATTGACAAGGTTAGAAATAATGATTTTTAATAGAAATAATAATTGTGTCCTTCCAACTTTGCTTTCGTCAAAGAATCCTCCATTTGCAGCAATTACAGCCTTGCAAACCTTTGGCATTCTAGTTGTCAATTTGTTGAGGTAATCTGAAGAGATTTCACCCCATGCATCCTGAAGCACCTCCCACAAGTTGGATTGGCTTGATGGGCACTTCTTACGTACCATACGGTCAAGCTACTCCCACAACAGCTCAATAGGGTTGAGATCTGGTGACTGTGCTGGCCACTCCATTATAGACAGAATACCAGCTGACTGCTTCTTCCCTAAATAGTTATTGCATAGTTTGGAGCTGTGCTTTGGGTCATTGTGCTGTTGTAGGAGGAAATTGGCTCCAATCAAGCGCCATCCACAGGGTATGGCATGGCGTTGCAAAATGGAGTGATAGCCTTCCTTCTTCAAGATCCCTTTTACACTGTACAAATCTCCCACTTTACCACCACCAAAGCACCGCCAGACCATCACACTGCCTCCACCATGCTTGACAGATGGCATCAAGCACTCCTCCAGCATCTTTTCATTTGGTCTGCGTCTCACAAATGTTATTCTTTGTGATCCGAAAACCTCAAATTTGATTCGTCTGTCCATAACACTTTTTTCCAATCTTCCTCTGTCCAGTATCTGTGTTCTTTTGCCCATCTTAATCTTTTATTTTTATTGGCCAGTCTGTGATATGGCTTTTTCTTTGCAACTCTGTCTAGGTCAGCATTCCAGAGTTGCCTCTTCACTGTTGACGTTGAGACTGGTGTTTTGCGGGTACTATTTAATGAAGCTACCAGTTGAGGACCTGCGAGGCGTCTGTTTCTCAAACTAGACACTAATGTATTTGTCCTCTTGCTCAGTTGTGCACCTGGGCCTCCCACTCCTCTTTCTATTCTGGTTAGAGCCAGTTTGCGCTGTTCTGTGAAGTGAGTAGTACACAGCGTTGTACGAGATCTTCAGTTTCTTGGCAATTTCTCGCATGGAATAGCCTTCATTTCTCAGGACAAGAATAGACTGGCGAGTTTCAGAAGAAAGTTATTTGTTTCTGGCTATTTTGATCCTGTAATCGAACCCACAATTGCTGATGCTCCAGATACTCAACTATTCTCAAGAAGGCCCGTTTTATTGCTTCTTTAAATCAGCACAACAGTTTTCAGCTGTGCTAACATAATTGCAAAATGGTTTTCTAATGATCAGTTAGCCTTTTTAAATGATAAACTTGGATTAGCAAACACAGCGTGCCATTGGAACACAGGACTGATGGTTGCTGATAATGGGCCTCTGTACGCCTACGTAGATATTCCATAAAAAAAAAAAAGCTGTTTCCAGCTACAATAGCATTTACAACATTAACAATGTCTACACTGTATTTCTGATCAATTTGATGTTATTTTAATGGACAAAAAAAATGCATTTCTTTCGAAAACAAGGACATTTCTAAGCGACCCCAAACTTTTGAACGGTAGTGTACATACAGTGAGGGAAAAAATTATTTAATCCCCTGCTGATTTTGTACGTTTGCCCACTGACAAAGACATGATCAGTCTATAATTTTAATGGTATGTTTATTTGAACAGTGAGAGAGAATAACAACAACAAAAAACAGAAAAACGCATGTCAAAAATGTTATAAATTGATTTGCATTTTAATTAGGGAAATAAGTATTTGACCCCTCTGCAAAACATGACTTAGTACTTGGTGGCAAAACCCTTGTTGGCAATCACAGAGGTCAGACATTTCTTGTAGTTGGCCACCAGGTTTGCACACATCTCAGGAGAGATTTTGTCCCACTCCTCTTTGCAGATCTTCTCCAAGTCATTAAGGTTTCGAACCTGACGTTTGGCAACTCGAACCTTCAGCTCCCTCCACAGATTTTCTATGGGATTAAGGTCTAGAGACTGGCTAGGCCACTCCAGGACCTTAATGTGCTTCTTCTTGAGCCACTCCTTTGTTGCCTTGGCAGTGTGTTTTGGGTCATTGTCATGCTGGAATACCCATCCACGACCCATTTTCAATGCCCTGGCTGAGGGAAGGAGGTTCTCACCCAAGATTTGACGGTACATGGCCCCGTCCATCGTCCCTTTGATGCGGTGAAGTTGTCCTGTCCCCTTAGCAGAAAAACACCCCCAAAGCATAATGTTTCCACCTCCATGTTTGACGGTGGGGATGGTGTTCTTGGGGTCATAGGCAGCATTCCTCCTCCTCCAAACACGGCGAGTTGAGTTGATGCCAAAGAGCTCGATTTTGGTCTCATCTGACCACAACACTTTCACCCAGTTCTCCTCTGAATCATTCAGATGTTCATTGGCAAACTTCAGACGGGCCTGTATATGTGCTTTCTTGAGCAGGGGGACCTTGCGGGCGCTGCAGGATTTCAGTCCTTCACGGCATAGTGTGTTAACAATTGTTTTCTTGGTGACTATGGTCCCAGCTGCGTTGAGATCATTGACAAGATCCTCCCGTGTAGTTCTGGGCTGAATCCTCACCGTTCTCATGATCATTGCAACTCCACGAGGTGAGATCTTGCATGGAGCCCCAGGCCGAGGGAGATTGACAGTTATTTTGTGTTTCTTCCATTTGCGAATAATCGCACCAACTGTTGTCACCTTCTCACCAAGCTGCTTGGCGATGGTCTTGTAGCCCATTCCAGCCTTGTGTAGGTCTACAATCTTGTCCCTGACATCCTTGGAGAGCTCTTTGGTCTTGGCCATGGTGGAGAGTTTGGAATCTGATTGATTGATTGCTTCTGTGGACAGGTGTCTTTTATACAGGTAACAAACTGAGATTAGGAGCACTCCCTTTAAGAGTGTGCTCCTAATCTCAGCTCGTTACCTGTATAAAAGACACCTGGGAACCAGAAATCTTTCTGATTGAGAGGGGGTCAAATACTTATTTCCCTCATTAAAATGCAAATCAATTTATAACATTTTTGACATGCGTTTTTCTGGATTTCTTTGTTGTTATTCTGTCTCTCACTGTTCAAATAAACCTACCATTAAAATTATAGACTGATCATGTCTTTGTCAGTGGGCGAACGTACAAAATCAGCAGGGGATGAAATACTTTTTCCCCCTCACTGTAGCTGAGCCCTTTGCACACAATGGGACTCTCTCTCTCACACACACACACACAAATAGACACAGAGCTAAACTCACCACACACAGCACTGCCATAGAATTCCCAGTAGATCTCTGGGTCGTCATCAGAGTGGCCCTGCAGGTCAGCAAAATAATCTACAGGGAGAAGAGAGGGACAAACAGCATGTTAGGAGAGAGAGAAAGAGCAAGAGAGCAAGAAAGAGAGAGAGAACGTGAGAGAGAGAAAGCAAGAGAGCGTGCGCGAGAGAGCGCTCGAGAGATAGAGAGGAAAGCGAGAGAGAGAAATTGAGAGCGAGAGAGAGAGAGAGAGGGAGAGAGAGACAAGCAAGGTTAGATGATTGGCCTGCTGCTGCTTTGGTAGAGAGGAGAGAGGGGGGCTGTCTATACTGCATCATAGCTGGCTGGGTACTGGAAGTGGCGGGAGAAGAGGGGAGCGAGAGGGGCTGTCTATACTGCATCATAGCTGGCTTGGTTCATGCTGAGGCTAGAGGAATATGCTAAAAATGAAATTGGAACCACACTATCTCTCCCTCTTTCCCTCTCTCTATGACACACACACGCTATCACACGCACACACTATCATACACAGATATAGACACACAGAGAGATCGGCACACACACATCGGAGTACATGTGTGTGCGTGCACACACAGAGGGAGACAATTAGACGCACAGTGAGTACTGGGAGGACACAAACCAAGCACACACACACATAAACACAGAGCGCCAGTAAGAGCTGGGCTGAGTGCCAGTAATGAGGCGTTGGGCGTCTGGCGTGTGTTTGGAGGGATGAGTGGGACCAGGTGGAGGGAGGAGTACACACACAATCTCTGTCGCTCGCTCTCTCTGTCTCTCACACTCTTTGTCTCTCGCTCTATCTTTCCATCTAAACCTCTCTCCATTGTCTCCATCTGTCTATCCATCTCCACCTGTATAGCACACTCATTCTGCATCACTACGAGGTTTTCTTTTACCCCCATTCTCCAGCTCTCCATCCCTCTCTTCCTCTTCTTCTTTCTCAAGGCCTGCTGTCTATCTCTGAGGTAATTGGGTTTTCCTTGTTAGGATAGAAAGGGATGAACGCCACCGGCTATGTGAGGGGTGTGTGTGTTTCCTTTTCTTTCTCCATGTGTATGTAGCACAGAGATCCCATCTCTCTCTCACACACACACACAGTTTCTAGTCTCTAGAGTGAGTGTGTTCTCTGAGAAGCCAATGCCTCACTAAGAAGGGCATCTATTGGTAGATCGGTAAAAAAAAAAAAATAGAAAGCTGACACTGAATATCCCTTTGAGCAGGGTGAAGTTATTAATTGCACTTTGGATGGTGTATCAATACACCCAGTCACTACAAAGATACAGGTGCCCTTCCTAACTCAGTTTCCGTAGAGGAAGGACACCGCTCAGGGATTTCACCATGAGGCCAATGGTGACTTTAAAACAGTTACAGAGTTTAATGGCTGTGACAGGACAAAACTGAGGATGGATCAACAACATTTTAGTTACTCCACAATACTAACCTAATTGACAGAGTGAAAAGAAGGAAGCCTGTACAGAATACAAATATTCCAAAACATGCATCCTGTTTGCAACAAGGCACTAAAGTAAAACTGAAAAAAATGTGGAAAATAAGTTATCTTTATGTCCTGAATACAAAGTGTAATGTTTGGGGCAAATCCAACACAACACATCACTGAGTACCACTCTTCATATTTTCTTGCATGGTGGTGGCCGCATCATGTTATGAGTCTGTTTGACATCGGCAAGGGAGTTTTTTAGGATAAAAAGAAACCGAATAGAGCGAAGCACAGGCAAAATCCTAGAGGAAAAACTGGTTCAGTCTGCTTTCCAACAGACACGATGAGACAAATTCACCTTTCAGCAGGATAATAACCTAAAACACAAGGCCAAATAAACACTGTTGCTTACCAAGATGACATTTGTATTTGTATTTATTATGGATCCCCATAAGCTACTCTTCCTGGGGTCCAGCAAAATTAAGACAGTTATACATTTTAAAAACATTGCAATACATTCATAACAGATTTCACAACATATTAAGTGTGTTCCCTCAGGCCTCTACTCTACTACCACATATCTACAACACAACATCCATGTGTACGTGTGTGTATAGTGCGTATGTTATCGTGTGTTTGTATGCATGTGTCTGTGCCTATGTTTGTGTTGCTTCACAGTCCCTGTTATTCCATAAGGTGTATTTTTATCTGTTCTTTATATCTAATTTTACTGCTGGCATGAGTTACTTGATGTGGAATCGAGTTCCATGTAGTCATGGCTCTATGTAGTACTGTGCGCCTCTCATAGTCTGTTCTTGACTTGGGGACTGTGAAGAGACCTCTGGTGGCATGTCTTGTGGGGTATGCATGGGTGTCCGAGCTGAGTGCCAGTAGTTCAAACAGACAGCTCGGTTCACTTAACATGTCAACACCTCTCACAAATACAAGTAGTGATGAAGTCAATCTCTCCTCCACTTTGAGCCAGGAGAGATTGACATGTTAGCTCTCTGTGTACATCCACATAGAGCTGACATTCTTCTTCTTTCTCAAGGCCTGCTGTCTATCTCTGAGGTAATTGAGTTTTCCTTGTTAGGATAGAAAGGGATGAACGCCACCGGCTATGTGAGGGGTGTGTGTGTTTCCTTTTCTTTCTCCATGTGTATGTAGCACAGAGATCCCATCTCTCTCTCACACACACAGTTTCTAGTCTCTAGAGTGAGTGTGTTCTTTGAGAAGCCCATTTCTGCACATACACTAAGCAAACAGATGGGCCGTTGCTAAGTAACCAGACAGACGAGCGAGCACGCACCCCAGCCAACTGAATCCCCTCACACAGGTGGTCTGGGGAAGGGAAAGGGGTGGGAGAAGGGACTGTTTTCAGCGTGTGTGTATGTGCGCTTTTGTGAGAGAGAAAGATTTCTAAAAAGCAGACAGAGGGAGAGGGTTTTGGGAGAATGAGAGGCATAGTGGGACAGTAGTGGGGTATGAGCAGGAGTATAGTAGTTAGTGACTGACCAGTGAGGAATCGCTCCATGCTGTCGCTGTGGGTCATCTTGAGCAGACCGCGGCCGGAGTAGGTGACCAGAGTAGGGTCAGCCCCGTAGGACAACAACACCCGAACTACGTCCAGATGGTCATTCTCCACCGCGTCATGCAGAGGCCTGGACACACACACATTAATGTAATAGGAAAAACACATTATGAGATACACATTGTGTGTGTGTGTGTGTGTGTGTGTGTGTGTGTAATTATGACTGTGTGTGTGATTTGTATGTGTGCAAGTGTGTGTTTCTGCATCTGAGTGTGTGTGTATACTGCATTGTGTGTGTGTACCTGGTGCCGTCCTGTGCACTGCAGTTGATGTCGGCACCATGTTCCAGCAGGTGTGAGACGATGGCTAGCCAGCCGCGGGCGCAGGCCTCGTGGAGCGCACAGTAGCCTGCATAGTCCCTGTGGTTCACCTCACACACACGGTTCTCCAGGCAGTACAACACCACCTCCTGCAGAGGACAGAGGGAGGGAGGCACAGATGAGTGTGTTTACACACACACACACACACACACACACACACAACAGAGAGAGCTGGATACACACACACCTTTTTCAATCTTCACTAACAACATGACACTGGCTTTGAGTAAAGCCAGTGTGTCTATGTATGCGGATGACTCAACACTATACACGTCAGCTACCACAGTGACTGAAATTACAGCAACACTTAAGAAAGAGCTGCAGTTAGTTTCAGAATGGGTGGCAAGGAATAAGTTAGTCCTAAATATTTCAAAAACTAAAAGCATTGTCATGGTCAAAATCTATTGATACAACAGTAGCTAGGATGGGGAGAAGTCTGTCTATAATAATGCACTGCTCTGCATTCTTAACAGCACTATCAACAAGGCATGTACTACAGACCCTAGTTTTGTCGCACCTGAACTACTGTTCAGTCGTGTGGTCAGGTGCCACAAAGAGGGACTTACGAAAATTGCAATTGGCTCAGAACAGGGCAGCATGGCTGGCCCTTGGATGTACGCAGAGAGCTAACATTAATAATATGCATGTCAGTCTCTCCTGGCTCAAAGTGGAGGAGAGACTGACGTCATCACTACTTGTATTTGTGAGAGGTATTGACATGTTGAATGAACTGAGCAGTCTGTTTGAACTACTGGCACTCAGCTCGGACACCCATGCATACCCCACAAGACATCCCACCAGAGGTCTCTTCACAGTCCCCAAGTCAAGAACAGACTATGAGAGGCGCACAGTACTACATAGAGCCATGACTACATGGAACTCTATTCCACATCAAGTAACTCATGCCAGCAGTAAAATTAGATATAAAGAACAGATAAAAATACACCTTATGGAATAACAGGGACTGTGAAGCAACACAAACATAGGCACAGACACATGCATACAAACACACGATAACATACACACTATACACACACGTACACATGGATGTTGTGTTGTAGATATGTGGTAGTAGAGTAGAGGCCTGAGGGAACACACTTAATATGTTGTGAAATCTGTTATGAATGTATTGTAATGTTTTTAAAATGTATAACTGTCTTAATTTTGCTGGACCCCAGGAAGAGTAGCTTATGGGGATCCATAATAAATACAAATACAAATGTCATCTTGATAAGCAACAGTGTTTATTTGGCCTTGTGTTTTAGGTTATTGTCCTGCTGAAAGGTGAATTTGTCTCAGTGCCTGTTGGAAAGCAGACTGAACCAGTTTTTCCTCTAGGATTTAGCCTGTGCTTCGCTCTATTCTGTTTCTTTTTATCCTAAAAAACTCCCTTGCCGATGTCAAACAGACCCATAACATGATGCAGCCACCAACATGCAAGAAAATATGAAGAGTGGTACTCAGTGATGTGTTGTGTTGGATTTGCCCCAAACATTACACTTTCTATTCAGGACATAAAGATAAGTTATTTTCCACATTTTTTTCAGTTTTACTTTAGTGCCTTGTTGCAAACAGGATGCATGTTTTGGAATATTTGTATTCTGTACAGGCTTCCTTCTTTTCACTCTGTCAATTAGGTTAGTATTGTGGAGTAACTCAAATGTTGTTGATCCATCCTCAGCTCTGTCCTGTCACAGCCATTAAAATCGAACTGTTTTAAAGTCACCGTTGGCCTCGTGGTGAAATCCCTGAGCGGTTTCCTTCCTCTACGGAAACTGAGTTAGGAAGGACGCCTGTATCTTTGTAGTGACTGGGTGTATTGATACACCATCCAAAGTGAAATTAATAACTTAACCATGATCAAAAGGGATATTCAGTGTCAGTTTTTATTTTTTACCCATCTGCCAATAGGTGCCCTTCTTAGCGAGGCATTGGAAAACCTCTCTGATCTTTGTGGTTGAATCAGAGTTTGAAATTCACTGCTCGACTGAGGGACCTTACAGATAATTGTATGTGCGGGGTACAGAGATGAACACTATTATGTGCGGGGTACAGAGTTGAACACTTGTTAAGCAAATTGTCACTCCTGAACTTATTTAGGCTTGCCATAACTAAGGTTGAAAACGTATTGACTCAAGACATTTCAGCTTTTCATTTTAAATACATTTGTAAACATTTTGAAAAACATACTTCCACTTTGACATTATGGGGTTTTCTGTGTCGGCCAGTGCCACAAAATGTCAGGCTGTAACATAAAGTCTAGGGGTGTGAATACTTTCTGAAGGCACTGTAGATCAGAGTGGAACAAAGCTGTTCAAACCATTCAGGGGTTGAAACCATTTATGTGGTTATGACAATGAGAGATGGAACACAGAAAGGGTTGGGACTAACCAACCTGAGGGAGCTGACACGTTGATGCTTTAAATAAACCTCACTAGCGCTGTGTGGTAACTCTGGAGTGGAATGATTGCACAGCTTCGTTCCGGGAGTGTGGGTTTGTGTGTGTCTATATGGTGGTGCTCAATCTAAGAGAGAGAATTGGCGCACGCACACACACACAATCACACAAAGTCCTTAACAGCCCTCCACTGAGAGAGAAGTGTCTCATCTAAACCTAGGCTAAGGTTCCAAACGTCCATTTCTATGCTAATTCTGGACCGCCGTCTACTCCAAGAGTTTATTACACACTTTCTCCCTGAGAGCAGGCGGAGATGAGAGGAGGAGAGGAGGAGAGCAGAGGAGGAGAGGAGGAGAGGAGGAGAGCAGAGGAGGAGAGCAGAGGAGGAGAGCAGAGGAGAGGAGAGGAGAGGAGGAGAGGATGAGAGCAGGAGAGGAGGAGGAGAAGAGAAGGAGGAGAGGACTGAGGAATTGAGGAAGAGGACAAAGAGGAAGACTGGAGATGAGGAGAAACAGAAGAAAGAGGAGGGTGAAATAGAGAAAAGGAACGGACACAGAGAAAGAGGAGGAAAAGGGATAGAAGAGCTAAGTCAACTAACTCTTAGCTCTGCCAACTGGAGAGGGACTCCGGCGTCTACCCAAGGTCCAAGACTCCTCTTGCTGTGCGTGCACGTGGTGGAAGCGTAACGCTAAACCTCCCTGTTTAATATCGCAGTGAGACAGCGAGGAGCTTACCACGAGAGCGTCGGCTCACAGCCACACACTCCTCCACAGTAAAATGAGATGCTCCTACTCCCTCCATCTCTTCCTTCTTTCTCTACCCCGTCCTCTAATCTCCCTCTCTAGAATGCTTCCCTGCGCTCAACTGCAATCAATGCATCACTCAGACATTCAACCCCTTACAAGCATCTATACAAGAATCATCGCACCACACATCACAACAGCGCTGTGTGCGCGCGCCAGGACCAGAGTGTGATTCCTGGATCGAGTCAACGGAAGCAACAGAGAAATCTAAGCACTGAGAAACACAGAAAGAGGAGGAGAGCTATGTATCACACGCACACAGAAATAGCAATATACTTCTGGCTATAAGTCAGTGCTGAAGAGCTGAGCAGTGTGGAGGTAGAAGCCTTGTGTAACATGAGGCTGTAGGTCTGAGGTGAGGCTCAAAGGACTGAGTCCATGTGCCAAAGAGAGAGATGAAGACATCCACCCAGTCTCTGCTCATTAACATTTAAAATGCTGAAAGCGAGAGAGCGAAGGAGGGAGGGAAATATAAAGAGAGGGGGAGGAAGAAAGAGAGTGGGCTTTCATATGCAGCGGCATGAAGGACAAAACTAAACCAACATGAAATATACAGAACACAGAGTGTTGGGGTGTTTGTACGCACGTGTTAGTGTTGTCATAATACCAGAATTTTAGATACCAAAACAATACCACAACAACAAAAAGGCATTTTAGCCAAAGTCCCAGAATGGCACTTGATCCAGACAGATCTTTTGAGTTCAATATCATTACATAAATTTTTTTTGATGTCAATGTTTCTGAGACAGCCATGTATGCATTAATGAATAAATCATACAATCAATTTGACTTTATTTTCCCCAATCTAACATAACGGTAATAATTGATTTGAATGGTAAATCTCTATTGATAAACTGGGTAAATCAAGATGCAGCCTAGGCAGGGTTCTAAAGTGTGACCAATTTGGTCGCATATGTAACTAAATATTTTGCTGTGTGACCAGGAGTTTTATTTTGGGAGCACTGTGCGACTAGGAACAAAATCTTACCAGATAATAATTGTTGTAATGATAAGGCTTCGCTGTACTGTTGTTTCCAAGTGTCCCCAAGGAAAAAGAGTGCAGATTCGATAGCTTCATGGTTGCGCCATTACTACAGCGCAACTAGGTCAAAAGATTTGACCCATATTACATGTTTTATTCCTATAGCAGATCGCGGGGATCACATTTTACATTCATAAACCGTGTTGTCGGCAGTTCTAAAACCATTTGTTTACACTTTGTTCAGTTACCTCATTGTCTAGCTAGCTAACAACTTTACCAGTATATGGAAACATTTGGGGGCACAGAAAGAATGGAAAAGGGATATCTTCTTCTTCAGAAGATCAATGATCATACAATGAATGAATGACAGATCTCTTGCATGTCCTCATCACGAACCTGATGTTTTTAAAGAGACAGTGTACAATTTTCAATGTAATGCATCTTGATAGGAAAAGTGCTTTTACACAATGTAGAAACCTAATGTTCCACAAATGACTGTCATTTCAATGACAGGTATCCTATTAACATTTTAGCTTTTATAATAAACTAATGAGTTTACAGTGTTTTACAGTGCATATTAGTTTCTAGGGCATGTGCTTCAAAAGTAGCTAGAATTCCTATTGGCCCAATCTAGGCTGTATCTCAATCAATTAAAAATAAATTGGGAGAGCCAGTGCATTTTTCAAATGTAGAGCCCTGAGCCTAGACCTATTCCCAATACAGGTAAATGCATATTCAATAGGAGTGTGTGCATGCATTGTGATATTGAGCTTGTTTTGACTGATTTCTTGGGGCTGATTTCCCCTTCCATTTGGGACTGATTTTATTGTACTGATCAACAACATTTGCATAGAAAAAGCTATCTCTTTTTTTTTTTAAGTGCGCGCTAAGACCTAATGACGTCATTCATACACACAGTGAGAGATACGTGAGGCGAGGGCTACGCAGGTTGATGTTTACATTTTAGTAATTTAGCAGATGCTCTTATCCAGAGCGACTTACAGTTAGTGAGTGCATACATTTTCATACTGGCCCCCCGTGGGAAACGAACTATCCATCTATATACACACACATTTAGCAGATGCTATTATCCAATGCGACTTACAGTCATGCATGCATACAATTCACATACTGTATGGGTGGTCCCGGGAATCGAACCCACTACTCTGCCATTACAAGCGCCATGCTCTACCAACTGAGCTGCAAGGGACCTCTAGCCTGTCCTGAGCAACCACTGAGTGAGTGCCACTGGGGCTGCATCATGTTAGCTCCCCACTCAGGCTGCACACAAGTTAACACACTTGAATAATGCAACACGGCATGTAGAAATGTTGCAACTGTTAAATACTGTTCGTAAAACAATGTCCATTACAGGCTAGAACACTTTACAATGCAAGATTGAAGATAATGCTAGCTTCCAGCTTTGTAGGCTAACTTTCCTTGCTAGCTGACTTTGTTTGCGTTACCATAACGCAAAATATGCTGATTTCAAAGCTGATTGTCACCAAAAACAATTATCTTCTTAAAATGTGATTTTAAACCTAACCTTATCCACACTGCTAACCTTATGCCTAACCCCAACTTTAAATTACATTTTTGTTTTCATAAATTTTTACGATATAGCCAATTTTGCCTTTGTGGCTGTGGTTGTCATGCATCTAATTCGCCTGTTTCTCAGCGGCGCCGCCTCGGCCTCCTCACCTAATTGGCTGTCAAACTCAAAAAATGTGAATCAGGTCGGACTCGGATGGAGAGTGAGTGCGTTGTTCAAGATGGATAAACAAAAGGCAAGACATAGCGGTGCACAAAACCGCTGCAAAAAAGCTTTGTCTGATCAAGCTCGTGCCAAATGACCAAAGATCAGCAAAGCTACCACCTCATCCTCGACTGACTAAACACCATGGCAGGTGGAAGCTAGTAGACCTCATGCAGCAGCTAGCGCTAGCAGCCTCCCAGTCCCGACGGAGACCTCACTGCCTGGGCCCATCAATGACAGTGGCCTGGCTCCTCCTCTCCAGAATAGTGAGAGTGGCGGCCCTCCTCCTCTCCCAGAAAACCAAGCTGATGACTGCCAGAGACCCAGCGGAACACATGAGAGCGACCCCCTTCTGTGAACACTGGTAAGCCTACGACTGATGAGACGGATAGCCCAGACAGCGTCGAGTCCGAGTTCCAATGTGTAATATAAATAGCTACCAGCTAAATACTGTATATAGCTATAGATGGGCTAGTAGGCTAGACTGCATTGTCTGCATAACGAAACAATCCCTAGTAAACTATTGTTTTGACAGTGGACTGACTGTATTATTTGGGATTAATAGACAGGTTTTACGCAGCAGAAACTTTCTATCCAAGCTGCAAGACAGCGCGAGCATGGTTAAGGTAAGCTATAGACCTATAATAATAATAATATGCCATTTAGCAGACGCTTTTATCCAAAGCGACTTACAGTCATGCGTGCATACATTTTTGTGTATGGGTGGTCCCGGGGATCGAACCCACTACCGTGGCGTTACAAGCGCCGTGCTCTACCAGTTGAGCTACAGAGGACCAGTTGTACATACAGTGCATTCGGAAAGTATTCAGACCCCTTGACTTTTTCCACTTTGTTACTTTACAGCTTTGTTATAAAATAGATTTTTTTTAAATAATCCTCGTGAATTTACACACAATACCCAATAGTGACAGAGACGAAAACAGGTTTAGACATTTTTGCAAATGTATTAAAAATAAAGCACAGAAATACCATATTTACATAAGTATTCAGACCCTTTGCTATGAGACTCGAAATTGATCATCCTTGAGATGTTTCTACAATTTGCTTGGAGTCCACCTGTGGTCAATTCAATTGATTGGAAATGATTTGGAAAGGCACACACCTGTCTATATAAGGTCCCACAGTTGACAGTGCATGTCAGAGCAAAAACTGCCATGAGGTCAAAGGAATTGTCCGTAGAGCTCCCGAGACAGGATTGTGTCGATGCACAGATCTGGGGAAGGGTACCAAAAAATGTCTGCAGCATTGAAGGTCCCCAAGAACACAGTGGCCTCCATCATTCTTAAATGGAAGAAGTTTGGAACCACCAAGACTCTTCCTAGAGCTGGCCTCCCGGCCAAACTGAGCAATCGGGGGAGAAAGGCCTTGGTCAGGGAGGTGACCAAGAACCCGATGGTCACTCTGTCAGAACTCCAGAGTTCCTCTGTGGAGATGGGGGAACCTTCCAGAAGGACAACCATCTCTGCAGCACTCCACCAATCAGGCCTTTATGGTAGTGGCCAGACGAAAGCCACTCCTCAGTAAAAGGCACATGACAGCTCGCTTGCAGTTTGCCTAAAGGCACTAAAAGGACTCTCAGACCATAAGAAACAAGATTGTCGGCCTCCCGAGTGGCGCAGTGGTCTAAGGCACTGCATCGCAGTGCTAGCTGTGCCATAATTGGCCCTGCGTCGTCCAGGGTAGGGGAGGGAATGGCCGGCAGGGATGTAGCTCAGTTGGTAGAGCATGGTGTTTGCAACGCCAGGGTTGTGGGTTCAATTCCCACGGGGGGCCAGTATGAAAAATAAAATAATGTATGCACTCACTAACTGTAAGTCGCTCTGGATAAGAGTGTCTGCTAAATGACTAAAATGTAAATGTAAATGTAATTCTCTGGTCTGATGAAACAGAGATTGAACTCTTTGGCCTGAATGCCAAGCGTCACGTCTGGAGGAAACCTGGCACCATTCCTACGGTGAAGCATGGTGGTGGCAGCATCATGCTGTGGGGATGTTTTTCAGCGGCAGGGACTGAGAGTCCTAGTCAGGATCAAGGGAAAAATGAACGGAGCAAAGTACAGTGAGATCCTTGATGAAAACCTGCTCCAGAGCGCTCAGGACCTCAGACTGGGGCAAACGTTCACTTTCCAACAGAACAATTACCCTAAGCACACAGCCAAGATAACGCAGGAGTGGCTTCGGGACAAGTCTCAGAATGTAGGCCTATAGCTTCGTGTAACATAAACATTAGGCTTAACATGTGAAAATGACGACCAAATAAAAAGAAACATGCATCCATTAAAGCAAAGCTAGACTACTACAAGCACTAACACCACATCATCTGATAGACGCATAGATGTCCCAATTTCAGAACCATGGACAGTGATCGGTAGTCTATACTTTGTGAGTGGCTGACTCATTAGAAACTGCTTATCGCACACAGGCAGTAAGAGGCAAGAGATGCGATTCCTGAGAGAGAGAGAGAGAGAGAGAGAGAGAGGGAGCAATGGAGAGAGAGAGAAAAAAAGAGGGAGGGATGGATGGGGAGAGAACCTGAGACTACACAAACAGAGCTGATCTCTGAACACCCTCCTCCTATCTCCCTACTCTCTTCCTCTCTCTCTACACTCCTCATCTCCCTACTCTCCTCTCTCCCTACTCTCTTCCTCTCTCTCTACACTCCTCATCATCTCCTCTCCCTACTCTCCTCCTCCTCTACCTCTCCCCTCCCTACTCTCCTCCTCCTCCTCATCTCCTCTCCCTACTCCTCTACCTCTCCCCTCCCTACTATCTTCCTCTACCTCCTCTCCCTCCCCTCTACCTCCTCAATCCTCCTCTCCCCTCCGCCTCCTCTACCTACTCTCCTCTCCCTACTCTTCACCTACTCTCCCCTCCACCTCTACCTCCTCTCCCTCCTCTCCTCTCCCTCCCCCTACACTCCTCCTCCTCCCCTCTAACCTACTCTCATCTCCTCTCCCTACTCTCCTCTCCTCCTCCTCCTCCTTTCCTTCCTCCCTCGCTCCCCTCTCCTCTTCCTCCTCTCCTCTTCCTCTCCCTCCTCTCCTCCTCTACCTCTCCCTCCTCCCCCTCCTCTCCCCCCCTCCTCCTCTCCCTCCCCCTACACTCCTCTCCCTCCCCTCTACCTACTCTTCCCTCTCCTCCTCCCCTACTCCTCTCCCTTCTCTCCCTATTCTCTCCTTCCCCCTTCCTCCTCCTCTACCTCATCCTGTCTGCTCTCCCTACTCTCCTCCTCCTCTCCTCTCCCTACTATACCTACTCTCCTCCTCCACCTCTCCTCTTCCTCTCCCTACTATCCCTCCCCTCCTCTCCCTACTCTTGTCTGCCTCCTCTCTCCTACTCCTCTCCTCTCATTTACATTTACATCATTTAGCAGACGCTCTTATCCAGAGCGACTTACAAATTGGTGCATTCACTTTATAGCCAGTGGGATAACCACTTTACAATATGTTTTTTAAATTATGTTTTATTTTATTTTTTGGGGTGGGGTAAGGGGGGAGGGGGGGGGGTAGAATGATTACTTTATCCTATCCCAGGTATTCCAGGTATACCTCTCCCTACACTCCTCCTCCTCTCCCTCCCCTCTCCCTACTCCTCCTTTCCTCCTCTCCCTACTCTCCTCTCCTCCCTACTCTCCTCTTCTCCTCTCCCTCCTCTCTCCCTATTCCTCTCCTCTCCCTACTCTCCTCCTCTCCCTACTCTCCTCCTCTCCCTACTCTCTCCCTCCTCTCCTCTCCCTCCTCCTCCTCTACCACCTCCTACTCTCCTGTCACTCCCCCTCCTCTACCTCCTCTCCCTACTCTTGTCCTCCTCTCTCTCCCACCTACTCTCCTCTCCCTCCTCTCCCACCTCCCACCTCCTACTCTCGTCCCTCCCCCTACTCTCCTCCTCCTCCTCTCTCCCCCTCCTCTCCTCTCCCTCCTCCTCCTCCTCCTCTACCACCTCCTACTCTCCCTCCTCTCCCTACTCTCCTGTCACTCCCCCTCCTCTACCTCCTCTCCCTCCTCTCCCTACTCTTGTCCTCCTCTCTCTCCCACCTACTCTCCTCTCCCTCCTCTCCCACCTCCCCCTCTCCCTCCCCTACTCTCCTCTCCACTCTGCTGCTCCTCCCATTTACACAGCCCCATCAAGACACCTCAACCAGAGATTAATCACACACAACGCACAGAGAAAGATTGATTGACACACACAATGTCCAAGTGCACATGCTGCAGAGAGAGGTGAGATAAAGAAGACAGGAAATTGATACACACACACAATATCTGTGTGTTGAAAGGTGCCGAGAAAGGACAATGAAAATCCTGGGGAAATGAAACCTGGGGATATAGAGAAATACAGCCCGGGTCTGTTAACACACACACAAACACAGTTGAGGGGTTTAATTAACAGCAGCCTAACTGTCACTGACAGCACACTTAATGAAATACAGCCGAAAGAGAGAGCGAGAGAGAAGGAAGGAAGGAGAGAGAGGGAGAGGGAAGGAGAGAGAGAGTGGGAAGGAAGGAGGGAAAGAGGAAGACCGAATGAGAAATGTGATTCATTTTCACTAGTGTCTTGGATATGTGTGTGTGGCTGTAAGAAAAGGGGGGGCTAAGTAGGCCTCCTGGGGAGAATAAAAGAAAGAGGGAGGACAGAGAGAGAGTGGGGGAAGGAAGGAGAGCGAGAAAGAGAGGAAGTAAGAGGAGTGGAGAGGAGGGGGAGTGGAGGAGGGCTAGTGGGGAGGAGGGAGAGTGGGGAGGAGGGGAGTGCCACAACAGAGAGAGCACAAAACACAAGCAAGCAAACACTCACACAGGCGCTAGTTGTCTGCCCAGAGAAGCTAAAAACAATCGGAGTACTGTCACATGCACACTCATTCAAATTGTTATACTGATCTTCACCTCCTCCTTGTAAGTCTGCCAAACTTCTACATACAGAGCATTATTCCACAGGGAAATAAAACATTAACCCCCCCAAAAAAAAAAAAAAAAAAGATTGTAGAAAAAGAGAAAGGTGAGAGAAAGAGGAGAGGAAGAGGAGAGGGAAAGATAGGAGCAAGAGTGTCTGTGTGAGTGCATGTGAGGCAGCAGTGTGTGTGAGTGCATGTGAGGCAGCAGTGTGTGTGTGTGAGTGCGTGTGAGGCAGCAGTGTGTGTGTCTGTGTGTGTGTGTGAGGCAGCAGTGTGTGTGTCTGTGTGTGCGTGTGAGGCAGCAGTGTGAGTGTGAGTGTGTGAGGCAGCAGTGTGTGTGTGAGTGTGAGTGCGTGTGAGGCAGCAGTGTGTGTGTCTGTGTGCGTGTGAGGCAGCAGTGTGTGTGTGTGTCTGTGTGCGTGTGAGGCAGCAGTGTGTGTGTGTGAGTGTGTGCGTGTGAGGCAGCAGTGTGTGTGTGAGTGTGAGTGCATGTGAGGCAGCAGTGTGTGTGTGAGTGAGTGCGTGTGAGGCAGCAGTGTGTGTGTCTGTGTGCGTGTGAGGCAGCAGTGTGTGTGTGTGTGTGTGTCTGTGTGCGTGTGAGGCAGCAGTGTGTGTGTGTGTGTCTGTGTGCGTGTGAGGCAGCACTGTGTGTGTGTGTGTGTCTGTGTGCGTGTGAGGCAGCAGTGTGTGTGTGTGAGTGTGTGCGTGTGAGGCAGCAGTGTGTGTGTGAGTGTGAGTGCATGTGAGGCAGCAGTGTGTGTGTGAGTGAGTGCGTGTGAGGCAGCAGTGTGTGTGTCTGTGTGCGTGTGAGGCAGCAGTGTGTGTGTGTGTGTGTGTCTGTGTGCGTGTGAGGCAGCAGTGTGTGTGTGTGTGTCTGTGTGCGTGTGAGGCAGCACTGTGTGTGTGTGTGTGTCTGTGTGCGTGTGAGGCAGCAGTGTGTGTGTGTCTGTGTTTCACACTTCCCTTCACGGAAAATGTATGAGATGCGAGGAAGCAGAGCGAGGCAGAGAGGAAAGGGGGAGCTTGTGTGTGTGTGTGTGTGTGTGAGAAGCACAAAGAAAATAAAAGAGAGCGCTCAGAGGAAGGGGGGGAGCGGGAGAATGGAAAGATATAGAGGAGAAGAATTGAGAGAGAGAGAGATATAGAGGAGAAGAATTGAGAGAGAGAGAGAGAGAGAGAGAGAGAGAGAGAGAGAGAGAGAGAGAGCTTGTCTTACCTCGTATCCGAGACGTGCCGCTCTCTGTAGCAACGTCTCTCCAGCGTTCTTGTTGACGATTAGTCTCCGTGCCTCAGGGGGGATGGGCCGCACCACAGGAAGCTCAGCTGGGGGGACCCTCCTCACCCCAGCTCTCTCCGGTGGGACAGTCCCACTGCCGTTCACCTGGGGGGGAAGAGAGGGGGGCTGCGTTGCGGGGGAACAGGTCTTGACCGGAGAGCCGAGGTAATGGAGGGGAGAAGAGGGTATTTTCTTCTGAGCACACTGCTCACTGACCTGACAAGAGGAGGAGGGGTTAGAGAGAACTCACACACACCAATTAAGAAATAGCTACTCACATACAAACAAATGCTCAATCACAAACAAAGCTGTACCCTCACACAACGTGTGTCTGTGTGTGTGCATAAGCTTTTGCCCCCCCCCCCCCCCCAGTGGAATACGGAGTCAGAGCAGCTGTCGGAATCCGAAGCGAGGGATGGAACGGTGAGAGCAGAAAACAACTAGCCTCTTTTTTCCTCTCCTTTTTTTCCCTTTGAACTCCGACGCTTCAGACACTCAGCCGCGGCTGCCACATTTCTGTGTGTGTGTAATTGAGTGCTCACCGCCAAGTCTACTGCTGAAATGCTCCAGGGTTTTCTCGTTATGTAAAGAATGCTCGTACACACACAGTGTTGGCATTGTTCTACACAATAACACACACTTGAAGCTGGAGATAAACACACACACACACACACACACACACACAATACCACGCACACACACCGACAAACAGACACACACACTCCACAGGGAGTTTTCCAGGGCAGGAAAGGGTCAGAGCAGCAGCAGCACTCTACACATTGTAAACATATTTCATCTCTCACGCTTATTCCCCCTCTCCCTCTCAGTCCCTCTGTACTCCCTTCCTTCCTTCCTTCCTCCCTCCGTGCCACCGTCCCTCTGTCCTCCCTCCCTCCCTCCCTCCCTCCCTCCCTCCCTCCCTCCGTCCCTCTGTACTCCCTCCGTCCCTCTGTACTCCCTCCCTCCCTCTGTACTCCCTCCCTCCCTCCCTCCCTCCCTCCCTCCGTCCCTCCGTACTCCCTCCCTCCCTCCGTCCCTCTGTACTCCCTCCGTCCCTCTGTACTCCCTCCGTCCCTCTGTACTCCCTCCGTCCCTCCGTCCCTCCGTCCCGCTGTACTCCCTCCCTCCCTCCCTCCGTCCCTCTGTACTCCCTCCGTCCCTCTGTACTCCCTCCGTCCCTCTGTACTCCCTCCGTCCCTCCGTCCCTCCGTACTCCCTCCCTCTGTACTCCCTCCCTCCCTCCCTCCCTCTGTACTCCCTCCCTCCCTCCGTCCCTCTGTACTCCCTCCGTCCCTCCGTCCCCCGTCCCTCCGTCCCTCTGTACTCCCTCCCTCCCTCCCTCCCTCTGACTCCCTCCCTCCCTCCGTCCCTCTGTACTCCCTCCGTCCCTCTGTACTCCCTCCCTCCCTCCTGCCCTCCCTCCCTCCCTCCCTCTGCTCCCTCCCTCCCTCCTCCCTCTGTACTCCCTCCCTCCCTCTGTACTCCCTCCCTCCCTCCCTCTCCCTCCCTCCGTACTCCCTCCGTCCCTCCGTCCTCCCTCCCTCCCTCCCTCTGTACTCCCTCCCTCCCTCCGTCCCTCTGTACTCCCTCCCTCCCTCCTCTGTACTCCCTCCCTCCCTCCCTCCGTCCTCTGTACTCCCCCTCCCTCCCTCCCTCTGTACTCCCTCCCTCCCTCCCTCCCTCTCTCCCTCCCTCCCTCTGCTCCCTCCCTCCCTCCCTCCCTCTGCTCCCTCCCTCCCTCGCTCCCTCCCTCCCTCTGTACTCCCTCCCTCCCTCCCTCCCTCCCTCTGTACTCCCTCCCTCCCTCTGTACTCCCTCCCTCCCTCCCTCCCCTCTGTACTCCCTCCCTCCCTCTGTACTCCCTCCCTCCCTCCCTCTGTACTCCCTCCCTCCCTCTCTCTCCCTCCCTCCCTCCCTCTGTACTCCCTCCGTCCCTGCTGTACTCCCTCCCTCCCTCCCTCCCTCCCTCCCTCCCTCCCTCCCTCCCTCTGTACTCCCTCCCTCCCTCCCTCCCCTCCTCCCTCTGTACTCCCTCCCTCCCTCCCCCTCTGTACTCCCTCCCTCCCTCCCCTCCCTCCGTCCCTCTGTACTCCCTCCTCCCTCTGTACTCCCTCCCTCCTCCTCTCCTCCCTCCCTCCCTCCCGTCCCTCTGTACTCCCTCCCTCCCTCCCTCCCTCCCTCTGTACTCCCTCTCCCTCCCCCCTCCCTCCGTCCCTCTGTACTCCCTCCCTCCCTCCCTCCCTCTGTACTCCCTCCCTCCCTCCCTCCGTCCCTCTGTACTCCCTCCCTCCCTCCCTCCTCTGTACTCCCTCCCCTCCCTCCTCTGTACTCCCCTCCCTCCCTCCGTCCCTCTGTACTCCCTCCGTCCCTCTGTACTCCCTCCCTCCCTCCTCTCCCTCCCTCCCTCTGTACTCCCTCCGTCCCGCTGTACTCCCTCCCTCCCTCCCTCCCTCTGTACTCCCTTCCTCCCTCCCTCTGTCCCTCTGTACTCCCTCCCTCCCTCCCTCCCTCCGTCCCTCTGCTCTCCCTCCCTCCCTCCCCTCCCTCTCTCCCTCCCTCCCTCCCTCCTCCCTCTGTCTCCCTCCCTCCCTCCCTCTCCTCCCTCCCTCCCTCCCTCCTCCTCCTCCCTCCCTCCGTACTCCCTTCCTCCCTCCCTCCGTACTCCCTTCCTCCCTCCCTCCGTACTCCCTTCCTCCCTCCCTCCGTACTCCCTCCCTCCCTCCCTCCGTCCCTCCCTCCCTCCGTCCCCCTGTACTCCCTCCCTCCCTCCCTCCCTGTACTCCCTTCCCTCCCTCCCTCCCTCTGTACTCCCTCCCTCCCTCCCTCCCTCCCTCTGTACTCCCTCCCTCCCTCCCTCCCTCCGTACTCCCTCCCTCCCTCCCTCCGTCCCTCTGTACTCCCTCCCTCCCTCCCTCCCTCCCTCTGTACTCCCTCCTCCCTCCCTCCCTCTACTCCCTCCCTCCCTCCCTCCCTCCCTCTGTACTCCCTCCTCCTCCTCGTCTCCTCCCTCCCTCCCTCCCTCCCTCCCTCCCTCTGTACTCCCTCTCCTTCCGTCCCGCTGTACTCCCTCCCTCCCTCCCTCCCTCTGTACTCCCTCCCTCCTCCCTCCCTCCGTCCCGCTGTACTCCCTCCCTCCCTCCCTCCCTCCGTCCCGCTGTACTCCCTCCCTCCCTCCCTCCCTCTGTACTCCCTTCCTCCCTCCCTCCGTCCCTCTGTACTCCCCTCCCTCCCTCCCTCCTCCCTCCCTCCCTCCCTCCCTCCTCCCTCCCTCCTCCCTCCCTCCGTACTCCCTCCCTCCCTCCCTCTGTACTCCCTCCCTCCCTCCCTCCGTCCCTCTGTACTCCCTCCCTCCCTCCCTCTGTACTCCCTCCCTCCCTCCCTCCCTCTGTACTCCCTCCCTCCCTCTGTACTCCCTCCCTCCCTCCGTCACTCCTGTCCTCCCTCCGTCCCGCTGTACTCCCTCCCTCCTCCCTCCCACTGTACTCCCTTCGTCCCGCTGTACTCCCTCTCTCCTTCCGTCCCGCTGTACTCCCTCCCTCCCGCTGTACTCCTTTCCTCCCTCCGTCCCTCCCTCCCTCCCTCCCTCCCCTGTACTCCTTTTCTCCCTCCCTCCCTCCCGCTGTACTCCTTTCCTCCGTCCGTCCCTCCCTCCCTCCCCCTCCCTCCCTCCCTCCCTCCGTCCCGCTGTACTCCTTTTCTCCCTCCCTCCGTCCCGCTGTACTCCTTTTCTCCCTCCCCAATCCACTTCCTCTGTTATTTCTCTCACCCTCTTCCAGCCTGTTAAATCTGGAATTTGTGAACGCTGACACCCCAGAGACTCCACCACTCTCACCTTGTCCTCCAGAGCTGCTCCCAGATCTGTGCTGCCGTGCTGGTTGCTAGCGCCATTCAGCAGCTCTCTCCTCCGCTCCATCTCTCTTTCCCTCTCGCGCTCCCTCTCTCTCTGGCTGGTGTGTTTGGTCTTGCACGGCCGCTTGCCCTTGGGTTTGTCCATGTCACCATGACGACGGGGCTTGAGAGAGGTGGTGTCTCCGGTGGGGGGCTCGGGGGCAGAGGAGGGGGGGCACTGACCCACAGTCTTCACCCCCACCACTCCTCTCCTGGGCTCCTTAGATCCCCGGTCACAGCCTGGTCCCATCAAGGGCCCCTTGGGGGCCGATCTGTCCCTCTGCTGGGTCAAAGGGAGTAATCCAACTACAGGACAGAGACAGAGGGGGAGAGAAATAATGCAAGGTTAGAGAGACAGAGAGCGAGACACAGAGACAGAAAGAGAGGGCCTGAAGGTTAGGGGTGCGGAGGTAAAGCTCTACTAGCTCTCTGTGTGCCGATTTATTAATGAGGATGAACATCTGTCTGGGAGGCATACACATATGCGCAAGCACACACACATTTTGCAACAGACTAAACGTTTTCCACTGCGTAATGAATACACCCCAGGTAATACCCTTTCTTACTCTCCTTCTTTAATCCCTCTCTCTTTCTTAGTCTATTCATCTCTCACTTTTTCTCAGCTATGGTGTGAGCACAGGGAAAGCCCTAGTTTAACAATCTCTATCTTTCGCTCTGTTTCTCACCGTTTCTCTCTCACTCTCTATTTGACTGGCCCCGAGGGGAAACAGTAATTCATCACACGTTAGTCACATTACACCTGCCCCCATATTTCTAATAGGCATGCGCACGTGCTCTCACTCACACACACACACTCCTCACGCTAGGCACACTACTCGTAATACTATATTTTCTCCATAGCTCTTCAACCCGGAGAGAGAGAATGTGCATCCACACCCCAGAGGCATATGATTCTAACCCCTGAGAGAAAGAGACTTAACCACAGGGACAGCCTCTCTAACACTCTAAACACCCTAAAGAGACCTCCACAGGCACCCTGGACCGAGCAGGAAGTGTCCTCCTACATCCCTTCATGTCCCCGAACCCTGGCAGGATGACCACACCGCTAACGTAGAGAGGAAGTGACACTACAAAGCACATGGATATTGAAGGCTAAACCATAAAGAGCATAGATTCACTTCTGTGGCTTCAACACCACCACCAGAGAGGAGATGTTGAGGAGATGCAAAGGGTACAGAAAAAGAAACGGGACATCTTATCACAAAGTACAAGATTGCTCCATACTGTACACAGCAGCAGTAAAAGCCTACTATCACTGGCGACTTGGCAACAGAACAACCTCATAGAGAGAATCACAATCAGACAGACAGACTGACTACAACACTCAGTGTACTTACCTCGTTTAGCGTCTCCGTTAGCCAGCATCTCTCTGGCCCAGCTCTTCGTGATCTCTGGCTTCTGTGGCAGAGGTTTCACTTCCGGGTCGACCTTGAACTTCCTGTCCCGCGGGGGTGGGGCTTGGGCTGGGGTACAGGTTGGGGGAGGGGCCGGGGCAGGGAGGAAGGGCTATGATGTGATGACCTCTCCTCTTTGACCTCTGGTCTCTCAGGGGAGTGGGCGGTGGGTTTGCGGAGGCAGAGCCCCTTCAGCTCAATACACACTTTAAGCTTCCTCACCTCTTCATCATCACCATTAGTAGTAGGAGCCGCAGGCAGCACACAGACATCTGAAGAGCCAGAAAGTGGAGGTTAGTGGAGAATGAAAAAAGGACATATGCAGACACAGAAATGCAACATAAACAGACACACATAGTGCCCACTCTCTCTCAAGCTGATGAGTTTAAAGCCTCACTTTAAGCATAGCCTGTGTGTGTGTGAGTGTGGCGTGTGTGTGTAAAGTGAGAGAGAGAGAGGTTGGAAAAGAGAGAAAAGGGGGAGAGGAAAAATAGTGTTTTCCCCAAATGCACCAGGGAGGACTATCCCTCTCGCCTGCCAGCACTGGGAAAGCGAGCGCAATACCACATGCCAAAAGAAAAGGGGGAAAAGAACAGAAACCCAAACAGACGAGGGAAGAAAGAAAGGAGATGAAAAGAGAAGGAAAGAGCAGCTCTGAAGAGGGTGGGTAAGCACAGCAGAGGAACCGCGCTGCTGAAAGAAAATAGAGAATGGCTGTCCTGCTCCCTCGCTCACTCTCTCCACAAAGACAGGATTAAACACCTCTCTCCCCCCTCTCGCTCCCCTCTATCTCACACAGAGAGAGGGATGGGACAGAGAGATAGAGAAATAAGGAACAAGGGTTGAGGCAGAAAAAGGAGAGAGGGTTGGAACTGACAGATGGATAAAAGAGAGAGGGAACAGAGACAGAGTGGGAAGAGAGAGACAGACAGAACAAGAGAGATTGGACATCTAAGGTAATGAGGCAAAGAGAGAGCAGTGAAAGGAGGGACAGAGAGAGAGGGGTGAAAGGAGGGACAGAGAGAGAGGGGTGAAAAGGAGGGACAGAGAGAGAGGGGGTGAAAGGAGGGACAGAGAGAGAGGGGTGAAAGGAGGGACAGAGAGGAGAGAGGGGGGGTGAAAGGAGGGACAGAGAGAGAGAGGGGGGTGAAAGGAGGGACAGAGAGAGAGAGGGGTGAAAAGGAGGGACAGAGAGAGAGGGGGTGAAAAGGAGGGACAGAGAGAGAGGGGGGTGAAAAGGAGGGACAGGGGTGAAAGGAGGGACAGAGAGAAACAGGGATGGGAATGAGACAGCTGAGAGAGAAAGGGTGAGATGGACAGAAAAGTCTAAGAGGATTTTTGTAACGGGTCGATAAGAGAAAATGACATCTCCCACACTCACCTGAAGTAATCCTCTTCCCTCCCTCCTCCTCATCTTTCTCCTGTAGGCTGTGTGCGCGTTTGATAGCGGGTACCGTGCTCTGCCCACCCTTCTCCTTGGGGTGCCCGTCTGCCAGTGCCAAGATGGAGGGTGGACATCGCCCACCCTCGCCCACTCTGGCACCATCTCTAGCCCCCTCCCAGGCCTCCTGCCCTGGGGACAGGCTCTCCCTTTGGCCCCCACACCTCTGGAGGACTGGGACTCTGTTGTTCCCATAGACTTTTCTTCCACCTAGACCAGGGAGGAAGAGTGAGAGGAGAGGAGGAAAGGGGAGGAAGCGGAGGAGAAAGAAGCAACGGAGAGAGAGGGGTGATAGGAGAGAGAAAGAGAGGAAAAGAGAGAGTAAGAAAGAGAGCGAGTAAGAAAAAGAACGACATGCTGTAAAACTTTGATGGGATGGGGTAAAGAGTTTTAAATCAGATGTCAGTGGATTGGGTAAAGAGTTTTAAATCAGATGTCAGTGGATGGGGTAAAGAGTTTTAAATCAGATGTCAGTGGATTGGGTAAAGAGTTTTAAATCAGATGTCAGTGGATGGGGTAAAGAGTTTTAAATCAGATGTCAGTGGATGGGGTAAAGAGTTTTAAATCAGATGTCAGTGGATTGGGTAAAGAGTTTTAAATCAGATGTCAGTGGATGGGGTAAAGAGTTTTAAATCAGATGTCAGTGGATTGGGTAAAGAGTTTTAAATCAGATGTCAGTGGATGGGGTAAAGAGTTTTAAATCAGATGTCAGTGGATGGGGTAAAGAGTTTTAAATCAGATGTCAGTGGATGGGGTAAAGAGTTTTAAATCAGATGTCAGTGGATGGGGTAAAGAGTTTTAAATCAGATGTCAGTGGATGGGGTAAAGAGTTTTAAATCAGATGTCAGTGGATGGGGTAAAGAGTTTTTAAATCAGATGTCAGTGGATGGGGTAAAGAGTTTTAAATCAGATGTCAGTGGATGGGGTAAAGAGTTTTAAATCAGATGTCAGTGGATGGGGTAAAGAGTTTTTAAATCAGATGTCAGTGGATGGGGTAAAGAGTTTTAAATCAGATGTCAGTGGATGGGGTAAAGAGTTTTAAATCAGATGTCAGTGGATGGGGTAAAGAGTTTTAAATCAGATGTCAGTGGATGGGGTAAAGAGTTTTAAATCAGATGTCAGTGGATGGGGTAAAGAGTTTTTAATCAGATGTCAGTGGATGGGGTAAAGAGTTTTTAAATCAGATGTCAGTGGATGGGGTAAAGAGTTTTTAATCAGATGTCAGTGGAGCCAAGAAACTAACAGTTCACATTGACACTCCTACTATGAGAAACAGGGAGGTAGAGAGAGAGTGAGAGAGAGAGCAAGAGGAAGCGAGGAAAATGTTGTTTTAGGACGAAAACCCTCCCATCTCGCCCCTCTCCTCCCCCATCCACCCCCTGGCGTGACCCTGCCACACAGAGCGTGACTCTCTTTCTCTGCCTCCTTCTGTCTCTCTTTCTCTCCCTCTGTTCCTTGCTCTCTCTCTGCCATAATTAGGCTCCCACGTCAGTCCAGGCCTCGCTCTACTACACAGCTGGGCTCCCCGCCAATACAAGTAGCCCCCCTCCCCCTCTTTCCCTCCCTCTCCTTTTCTGGCACACTATTCCTCTCTCTCTCTCATCCACTTTCACTCACTAACTTTACTTCTCCCCCTCTCTGTAATTCGCTTTCGATTTCCCCCTCCTCCTCTCCTCTCTCTTTATCCTCTTTCCACAGAGATAAGCACAAAACACTCCTTGAAAATAAGACTCTCTCCCCACGTCTCTCTCTCGCTCTCTCTCACTGTGTGTGTATGTGTTGTGACCAAACCCTGCCTAGCTGTGTGTGTGTGTGTGTGTGTGTGTGTGTGTATGAAAGCGCGTGTGTGCGAACTTGTGTGTGTGTGTATGCATTGGGTTACTCACCCTCCCTCTCTCCCTGCCTGGCGGTGTGTTGGCAGTGTTCCCACTCTCTCTCTCTCCGCTGGCCATCTGCCAACTCCTGTCCTGCTACTGCTGCCGACGCAGACACACACACACCCCCGCACTCCTTCCCCTTCAGCTCCAGCTCCGAGAACCGCATCATCGCCCGCTACACACACAAAGACAGACAGACAGACAGACAGACAGGACACACACGGAGACACATGCACACAGAGAAAACAGCCATGAAACCCACTACCTTTCTAGCCCGCGCCGCACACACACCTCTCTAAACCTCAGTCTGGGCTGAACGGCTACAGAAGCAAACATCGCATCAGGAAATCACAGTGTCAATAAAAGGAGGCCAAAACAGGACAGGACAAAGAGATAGAGATAAATGAACAAGCATGACACATCCAGACACGGTTAGGTTAGACTAGTGCAGTCAGCCACAGTGAGTCCTAGTTCATGCCATCTCCCTTCCTGAAACATGAACACAGCTAGGAAACACATACAGCTAGCCCTGAGGCTCACAGGGAGAGAAAGAGAGGGGGAGAGAGAGAAAAAAGAGGGAGAAGGAGATATAGGGAGAGAAAAACTGAGAAAAGGGAAGAAGCAATGCAAAGCAAGTGATAAAATACAGAAAGTGTGTAGAGTGCAGAGAAAAATAAAGAGGGAGGGAAAGATGGGAGAGAAAGAGGGAGAGAAAGAGAAAGCCTGTCTGAGGGGTAGTATGTGATAAAGAAATGTAAATAACTGACCTCCCAGTTAGCTGCAGGTTGAGTTATATTACTCCTCTCTCGTGATATGACTTCCATCTAAGCAATTAGAACGGGGGGCTCAATATATCTGTCCATTGCATATTCTATCCTTTCCATATTCTGTCCATCATTTTATATTCTGTTCATTATTTTTATCATTTCAATATATCTGTTCATTATTTAATATCTGCCCATCATTTTAGTCAGTATATCTGTCTAGCATTTCATGTAGGTATTGTATGTTAAAATGTCTTTCTCCACATATCTTTACACCTCCCTTTCTCAACTCCGGTCCTCAGGGTCTGCAGCACTGCTAGTTTTTGTTCTTCCCCTCTAATCAAGGTTTGACCAATCAGTAACATCAATCAACCAACCAACCTATTAACTACAAGGAGAAAGGAAACCCAGCAGTAGTGCAGACCTGGAGGAGGAGTACCCCTGTTATACACAAACATCATCTAGCAGCCATAGTCCCACCAAGCACACACACAGTCAAACCAGCCATAGTCCCACCAAGCACACACACAGTCAAACCAAACCAGGGAATCGGTCAATAAACACAACTACAAAACTATCAAACCCTTGTTTTCTGAACTGGGGGGTGATTGTGGGTATATAATTTATCATAAATTAGTTAGACAGAGGCTCTTATTAAGATGATAGTAAACGTCCAGAAATCTAGCATTTGATAGCTTTGTATCAGCAAGCATGACAATTAAAGACAAACCAACATGGTTTAGAGGTGCCCTCACAACATATGGACGGGTGGAACCAACCGGTTAACACACATGTGCCTCTGTCCCATTCATTCATATACATCATAAGAGGTGTGTGTGTGTGTGTGTCTACGCCAGAAATCGTATACACACTTGTTTTTTTATCTAATCTAACCAGAACCAGGATGTTGGTCTATAACAAGTAGAAAAGTAGATTCAGTCTGATCACTCAATAATGCACCGCAGTTCAATCGTGCAGGACTGAATCTGTGTTTGTTTATAGTATGTCTGTGTGTGTGTATGTGTGTGTGTGTGTGTGTCAGGGTTTCCGTTAGGAAAATGTGTTGCAGGACATTTGACAGGCAACATTTTAAATTTACCGGACATTTGAGGAATTTACCGGACCCATATGCATTGGGTGCGTAACCCGATTAGGGCTTCTACCCACGGTGCTCAGAATGACAGAAATCACATTTAGAATATGGTAATTCATATTAACAGAACATGCAAGTCGAGGATGCAACGATGTGCGGTCCTTCTTACCCGAATTCTGATGTGCCCTTTGAACATGTTAAAATAACTGTCCACATGTACTTTTCCTCAGCCAACAAGACCAGTAACGAACAGCAAAATCACTAGCCTATGTCAATCTACTATAGTAGAAACGTTAAGGCTTCCTATTCTATTGGTCAGCTTGTCGAGAAAGAAATAGCCTATTCCAATCCGACTCTGGGACAGTTGTGGGAAGATAGATCCCAAATCCATCCAACCAGTAGGCCTAGGCTACATAAAAAAGATCAGATGTTTAGCTTAAAATGTTAAACTATTAGGCTACTTCTTCACGTTATAGCCACAGCAATGCACACAAGGCAGTAGGCTACTCGCAAATGTTTGTTCCATAATGCAATTAGCGGGAAAACACTGTTGTCAAAAGGACACTGCACATGCGAGAGGTTTCATGTGACAGAGATGAAAATATCAGTTCGAAAAAAAGAACACAAAATGAGAATAGGCTACTTTGAAGCAAGGTAAGACATGCCTCATAATATATGTTTTAAAACGTTCAGGTTTCAAACAATTAAGTACATGTTTTCGAAACTGCCTCCAGCTCATAGCAAAAGTGGTGTGTGATGCGCTGATGAAGCCTGCCTTCCGTCTTCAGTGCGTTCAAGACAACTGGGGAAAAATCGTTTTGAACAGTCATCCAACTCGGGAACTCGGGCCTCTTTCTAGAGCTCCAACTTTCCGACCTGAAGAACACTGACCTCATGATTTGACCTTGTATTTTTCTGAATTCCCAGTTGTCTTGAAAGCACCACAAGATGCTGCAGCAGCAGCTCTCCCGCTGTCTGACAGATTTTCCACTCAAAGGCTCTGTATCCTGTACGCGTGTGATAAATAAGATACATAACAAATATACTGTGTGCACACGCCAATTTAATTCCACTAAATTATGCAAATTAACATATAGACCTAGAAGCATGACCAGCCAAATGTATTTCCATCGACTTGTATTTCCATCCATGAATAGGCTAAAAAGCATTATTTTACAATGGGATTTTTTCCTCTTCTCCCGGACAATTGGCCTGCATCAATTTTATTTATCGGCTTTTCTATTTTATTTTTTGGGGACAAAGGCCGGCTATTACAAGCTAATGGAAACCCTGGTGTGTGCGTGTCTTAAATGTGTTCAGTGTGTGTGTTTGTGCATGTGTGAGGAGCCAGGCACTAATAGCCTTGGATAAGGCCGGGGTGGGTGGAGGGGAACCCCATCCATCCACCCTCCAGACCCTCTGGCTCCCCTTGGGTTTAAGCACAGTCAGAGGCAGGGGGAACCATGAGGCCCTACCGCTCAGCAGCCAGCAACACATGCTTTTGCAAACTTTTGCAACCTCCATTTCTATTTCACTATCTCCCCCCTCACTCTCATTCTCTTTCTCCCGAGGTAGATACACAGAGAACACAAACCACCTAACCAATGTTGCCTAGACAACTCACAGGCCTAGGTTAACCTTTGAACTGGCCTTGTACTAACTCACTGACCGTCAACATCCTTCAAATGTCCTCTCATAAACTCAGAGGCAACACAAAGGGCTGGTATAAGCCTATAACCCTGGACTAACCCTCACCCTACAAGTTCAGCTATGGGGAGCAGATATCTGATCCATAGACTGATTCTAAGACACATCCTATATGAAGTCATATCCTGTCTGAATAATGTGAAAGTCTCTATGGGCCCGCTAGAATAAGTGGCAGAATTGACCATAGTTGTAGGTTTGATTCCTGCACAGGTCATATGGGAACGTACCATATAAAACTGTAAATGGCTTCAGATGAATGAGTCATGTTATCATCACATCCACTGACGCTGCCCCCCAACCCAACCCAACTACATCCGCATTTCTCTCAACTCACTTGCAGGGCGCGCTGTTCCCGGCTCAGCTTGCTAGAGTCTGCGTACAGCTCGGTGGTGACACATTTGATGCGGTCGCCCACATAGCCTGAGGAGCTAGCAATCCTCTTGGTAAGGCTGGTCCTCCGTGAGCCTCTTCGCCCACCCTCTTCATCCTCATCCCCCTCTCCATGTGACTCCTCTGTGTCTCCAACGCTCCCTCCTTCTCTTTCACTGTCTCTCTCCTTCCCCAGGTCCATGTAGCGATGGATGGGGTGGGAGAAGGTTAGTCTGTCCATCTTTTCTCTCTCCTCTCCAGACGTGCGGTCGCAAAAAAATGTGCGATCTCTAGACATGTGGTCGCCAGACTTGCGGTCACAATCCCCAGTTGTATGGTTGCCAGAGATGCGGTCGCCAGACTTGCGGTCGCCAGACGTTCGGGCACAGCGCAGGGTGCTCTGGTCCTGTTCCCCTTGGTCCCCTGGGTCTGAGGAAGGACTCTGGTCCTCAGGACTCTCCTCAGCCCGATTAACAAGCTCTGCGGAGCCCTGAGGTGGGCTAGAGGCCACACCTGTACAGCCCGTTTCCTGGAGGGGCCTGGGTCTCATACAGAGGGTCTCTAGTTGTCTGTCTGTGTGGATAGTTCTCAGGGTGGAGCTTGGGCTGGGGTGGTGGTGATGATGAAGTTGGTATTTTGGCTCCTGTTCCACTTCCCTAATGTTTTGGTTGCCATGGCAACAGTTGTGTTGGTTGCCCCTGGCGATGGGGACGGTAACGGAGACTTGCGGCTTGTTGGTGGACGGAGTAGACTCTCCATCTGTGTCGGAGTGGACGAGGTCAATGCAGACGATACGGTCTTTGGAGGGGGTACTGGTGCTGGAGGAGGAAGTGGGTCTGGGCTGGCTCCCGCCCCGCTCCCCTGCCTCGCTTTTGGGCTTCACATGGGAATCCTCTCCTGTCTCCACACCACTTCGGCCCCTGCGGGACCCACCACAATCCTCCGTGAGACCTCTAGGTTTGTCCTGACCCTGGCCCCGGCACTTGGGCCCCCGCTCCAGGACTTTGGAGTCTGGATGTGCGTGCATCAGAGGGTGGACCATCTCCTGGGAGTTGTAGGTGAGGTACTCCCCAGCATGGCTGTGGTAGGGTAAGGGGTGTTTGGCTGCCAGGTGGGAGGGGTACAGGCTGCTGTTGCCCAGCAGGATGGGGTGAGGGTAGGCTGGGCCCTTCCCTGGCAGAGGGAGAGAATGGAGGGCCATGCTGTCAGATACAGAGTAGTGCAGGTATCGGTTGGCGTAGGCCATGCTGTGAGCTAGGTAAAGGTGGCTGGGCGTGTGCCCATTGATATTCTCCAGACAAGGACGTTTATTATACAGAGACACCTCCTGGGACGTCTCAGCCCTCTTGGGGGCTTTGGGGGGCTTCTCTGTGGAGCTCCTATGATGGCCGGCCATGGGGGAATCTTCTGAATGGCTGGGGCTGTGTTTGGGCCAATCACCATTGGGTTTGGGGGACGGGGGCATTGTGGAGGCAGGATTGTGATTGGAAGGTATTGGGGTAGTATGCGGCTCTCCTACCCTGGGGCAGGATGGGCTGCTTTGCTGGGACTGGGGCAGGACTCTCTCCAGAACCTTGTGTTTGATGACAGAGGGAGAGAAGCCTTTCCCTTGGGGGGCTGGGCTGGGCCTGGGGGAGGGGGATAGGGCTGGGAGGTGGGGGGGTGTGGGTGTGGGTGGACCCAATGGTGGAGATGGGTGTAGAGATGGGTGTAGGGGTGGGCACCACCCAGGAGGAGTGCAAAGTGCTGATCATCTCTGGCCTGTCTGGGGCCTTGGAGAAAGTGCTGCTGACCACTGAGTGGGAGTGGGAGGGGTGGGAGGAGGGTGAGAGGGTCTCCTTCAGGAGCTCCCGGCTGGGGTGATGTCCATACCGAGGCCCCGGAGACCCCAGAGCCTCTATCTTGATGGGGAAGGTGTTGGGAGGCAGGCCGAACTCCAGCAGCCTTCCAGAGAGGTCCAGAGGCTTTGGGCCTGCTGGGTCTTTGGTAGTCTTGTTCGGTAGGGTTGGCCGCTCTGAGGACGGTTTGGAAGGGGACTGATTGGGTTTCCTCTCACACCCCCCAGCCCTGTGCTCCGACGCCCCATCCCTGGGGCTGGATTTGTGGGGGCTGTGTCGGGCGGGGGAGTGATGCTCTTGAGCCATGCTGCTCACATAAAATGGGTGAGGCATCGACTGGGAAGAGGAGGAAGATAAGGAGGAGGAAGATGGTGGCCCTATTCGAGGGACTGGCCTCTGTAGGTCTAAGGTGCTGTCGCTGAGAGGGGGAGGCAGGGGGGGAGCAGCCTGGGGGAGGCGAGAGGAGGTGCGAGGGGAAGAATCAATGGGAAGGCTACTACTATTACTACCACCACTACTACCAATACTACCACTGCTGGTGCTGGCTCCTTTGTTTGAGGTGGATCTAGTGGGCTTACTGCTCCTGCTGGGGGGTCTGTCTCGGTCTCTGTTTGTGTGGGGGGGCTGAAGGTGCTGGGGTGGAGGGGGAGGCTGGTGAAGCTGCTGCCCAAACGGAGAGCCCTCGTGGTGGATGCGAGACCCGACACTCAGCCCCTTCTCCTGGCAGTGCACCATGGAGGTGGGGGCCACAGACACCGCTGGGATCCTCATGGGAGACCCCACCAGGGGGGACGAGATCGGGGACGGGGGGTAGGGGGGCATGAAGTAGAGCCTCTCGGAGGCCGAGGCAGCAGCAGGGTTCATGTTCCCCCCCTGGGAGGCACAGAGGGACTGGTAGGCCAGGTGCTGTGGCAGGTAGGGGCTGGGCTGACTGAGGAACTGAGCCTTGTACATGCTGAGGGCGGCGTACTTGGAGGAGTCCATGAAGGGGTAGAGGCCCGCTTCGGGGTACAGCCCCGGGCTCAGCCCCCAGGGCAGACGCAGGTACCCGCCTGCTGCTGCACCAGCATCCCCGAGGCCCAGCTCTGAGGGCTTCTCCCCCCCAGGCCCCACACCTATCCTGTCCAGTCCCAGGCCCTCTGGCCCCCTCTGGAGGCCTGGTGGAGGGCTCTTGTACAGGCCCAGGTAGCTGTTAGTGGGCTTGCTCCTGTCCATGGAGACATCAGGTTTATAGAGGAGGTCCGGGAGGCCGTCTCGGCCGTAGCTCAGGGGGAGGGTATTGGTCCCGTCGCGGGGCTTCTCAGCCGACAGTGCTTGTATCCCTGGGTAGATCACGCCGCCGTGCAGGCGGAGGCCATCCCGCATAAGAGCGTTGCGGTCCAGACCCATGGCGGCCAGGGGAGTTAACCTGGCATCCACCTACAGGGGGAATAACACAGGTTAAAATCTGTTATAAATATTGTTATAAACAATATTATACACATGTAATACACAATGTATAAACCTCTAACTTGTTATGAACAGCCTTATACACATGTAATACACATCACTAAGCTAAGGATCCTGGGACTAAACACCTCCCTCTGCAACTGGATCCTGGACTTCCTGACGGGCCGCCCCCAGGTGGTAAGGGTAGGCAACAACACATCTGCCACGCTGATCCTCAACACGAGGGCCCCTCAGGGGTGCGTGCTAAGTACCCTCCTGTACTCCCTGTTCACCCACGACTGCGTGGCCAAGCATGACTCCAACACCATCATGAAGTTTGCTGACGACACAACAGTGGTAGGCCTGATCACCGACAACGATGACACAGCCTATAGGGAGGTCGTCAGAGACCTGGCAGTGTGCTGCCAGGACAACAACCTCTCCCTCAACGTGAGCAAGACAAAGGAGATGATCGTGGACTACAGGAAAAGGAGGGCCGAACATGCCCCCATTCACATCGACGAGGCTGTAGTGGAGCGGGTCGAGAGTTTCAAGTTCCTTGGTGTCCACATCACCAACAAACTATCATGGTCCAAACACACCAAGACAGTCGTGAAGAGGGCACGACAAAACCTATTCCCCCTCAGGAGACTGAAAAGATTTGGCATGGGTCCCCAGATCCTCAAAAAGTTATACAGCTACACCATCGAGAGCATCCTGACCGGTTGCATCACCGCCTGGTATAGCAACTGCTCGGCATCCGTCCATTAGGCGCTACAGAGGGTAGTGCGTACGGCCCAGTACATCACTGGGGCCAAGCTTCCTGCCATCCAGGACCTACAGTTGAAGTCGGAAGTTTACATACACTTAGGTTGGAGTCATTAAAACTCGTTTTTCAACCACTCCACACATTTCTTGTTAACAAACTATAGTTTTGGCAAGTCGGTTAGGACATCTACTTTGTGCATGACACAAGTCATTTTTCCAACAACTGTTTACAGACAGATTATTTCACTTATAATTCACTGTATCACAATTCCAGTGGGTCAGAAGTGTTTTTTTTTGTATATCTTTTTATTTATTTATTTTTTATGCAGGGAAGAGGCAGGTGGGGAAGAAACGGGTGGTGGCCGGTGCTGAACTGGTGCTGGACGTTGAGTCCAAGACCCAGAGAGTCATCCTCAAGAAGCAGGTACAACCATTATATCAAATACACCCTAGAACGTACCAGTATGTATGCATGAAATGTCATCTACTCCACACATTGAGTATGACAGGGGCAGAACTCTCCATTTGGGTTCATTGATCATTCAGTAGTGGAGTGACAACTTGAAATCCATGAATAACGAGGCCTCGAGACAGTTTGCTGACTATTTTTCCAAACTTTTTTTGTTTTGTTTTGGGGGGTAGATCAGCTTAACATTGCAGATAGATTGTACAGTGGGGAAAAAAGTATTTAGTCAGCCACCAATTGTGCAAGTTCTCCCACTTAAAAAGATGAGAGAGGCCTGTAATTTTCATCATAGGTACACGTCAACTATGACAGACAAAATGAGGAAAAAAAATCCAGAAAATCACATTGTAGGATTTTTTATGAATTTATTTGCAAATTATGGTGGAAAATAAGTATTTGGTCATTAACAAAAGTTTCTCAATACTTTGTTATATAACCTTTGTTGGCAATGACACAGGTCAAACGTTTTCTGTAAGTCTTCACAAGGTTTTCACACACTGTTGCTGGTATTTTGGCCCATTCCTCCATGCAGATCTCCTCTAGAGCAGTGATGTTTTGGGGCTGTCGCTGGGCAACACAGACTTTCAACTCCCTCCAAAGATTTTCTATGGGGTTGAGATCTGGAGACTGGCTAGGCCACGTCAACTATGACAGACAAATTGAGAATTTTTTTCTCCAGAAAATCACATTGTAGGATTTTTAATGAATTTATTTGCAAATTATGGTGGAAAATAAGTATTTGGTCACCTACAAACAAGCAAGATTTCTGGCTCTCACAGACCTGTAACTTCTTCTTTAAGAGGCTCCTCTGTCCTCCACTCGTTACCTGTATTAATGGCACCTGTTTGAACTTGTTATCAGTATAAAAGACACCTGTCCACAACCTCAAACAGTCACACTCCAAACTCCACTATGGCCAAGACCAAAGAGCTGTCAAAGGACACCAGAAACAAAATTGTAGGCCTGCACCAGGCTGGGAAGACTGAATCTGCAATAGGTAAGCAGCTTGGTTTGAAGAAATCAACTGTGGGAGCAATTATTAGGAAATGGAAGGCATACAAGACCACTAATAATCTCCCTCGATCTGGGGCTCCACGCAAGATCTCACCCCGTGGGGTCAAAATTATCACAGGAACGGTGAGCAAAAATCCCAGAACCACACGGGGGGACCTAGTGAATGACCTGCAGAGAGCTGGGACCAAAGTAACAAAGCCTACCATCAGTAACACACTACGCCGCCAGGGACTCAAATCCTGCAGTACCAGACATGTCCCCCTGCTTAAGCCAGTACATGTCCAGGCCCGTCTGAAGTTTGCTAGAGTGCATTTGGATGATCCAGAAGAGGATTGGGAGAATGTCATATGGTCAGATGAAACCAAAATATAACTTTTTGGTAAAAACTCAACTCGTCGTGTTTGGAGGACAAAGAATGCTGAGTTGCATCCAAAGAACACCATACCTACTGTGAAGCATGGGGGTGGAAACATCATGCTTTGGGGCTGTTTTTCTGCAAAGGGACCAGGACGACTGATCCGTGTAAAGGAAAGAATGAATGGGGCCATGTATCGTGAGATTTTGAGTGAAAACCTCCTTCCATCAGCAAGGGCATTGAAGATGAAACGTGGCTGGGTCTTTCAGCATGAAAATGATCCCAAACACACCGCCAGGGCAAAGAAGGAGTGGCTTCGTAAGAAGCATTTCAAGGTCCTAAGTGGCCTAGCCAGTCTCCAGATCTCAACCCCATAGAAAATCTTTGGAGGGAGTTGAAAGTCTGTGTTGCCCAGCGACAGCCCCAAAACATCACTGCTCTAGAGGAGATCTGCATGGAGGAATGGGCCAAAATACCAGCAACAGTGTGTGAAAACCTTGTGAAGACTTACAGAAAACGTTTGACCTGTGTCATTGCCAACAAAGGGTATATAACAAAGTATTGAGAAACTGTTGTTATTGACCAAATACTTATTTTCCACCATAATTTGCAAATAAATTCATTAAAAATCCTACAATGTGATTTTCTGGAAAAAAAATTCTCATTTTGTCTGTCATAGTTGACGTGTACCTATGATGAAAATTACAGGCCTCTCATCTTTTTAAGTGGGAGAACTTGCACAATTGGTGGCTGACTAAATACTTTTTTCCCCCACTGTGTATATATATATATATATATTCCCCTTTATTACTTTCCAACCCCGCCACCCTTTCCCTACTTGGGGTAAACTAGTGAACAACAATGCTTAGGCCTCTACTTCCAGCTTATACTTACTATCTACATTTTATGGACACATTCAATTTTACAATAATTATATATATTTTTTTTTTTTCTCCTGAACTTGTTCTACTCTCAACCTCTCTGATCATTTTCATGATGTCCATCCGGTTTGTTTCTATATGCCATATCTTTCTAACTGTGCTCTTTCCCAAAAGCTCCCAACATAGAACCTATATACTTATTATGGACACAGTATGCTTACATTATTAGTTATCTTGTTATTATTTTGTTGTTAGTTGTTATTAGTCCCATCCTTCAGCTCCATTGAACACCTCCCATCTATCTCTTAACACCATCCATATATGATTTCTATTTGCCATATATATTTCAACTGTACTGTGATGTTTTACAAAAATTCTGAACCTTTCTATTCTCATTGCTTCTACAGATTGTGAATTAAAAATAAACATTTTTGCTAAAAGTATTATTATATTATTGATTGATTGACTATAACTTTTCAGATCACCCAGTAATGCTATCTGCAAGGTTAGCTCCAGGTAAATATTGCAATCCTTTAGCCATTCCTGGACCTGTGTCCAAAAACAAGCTACAAATGGACAGTACCAAAACAAATGATCTAATGATTCTGTCTCTTCGCAGCAAAATCTGCAGAGCTGGGAAGATTGTATCCCCCATATAAATAACATTCTATTGGTAGCAAGAATTTTATATAATAATTTAAATTGAAAGATTCTAATTTTTGAATCCGGTGTCGTTTTGCGTATCAGTTCATAAACACTATGCCATGGGATCGGTACGTCAAAAATCTCTTCCCAACTATTTTGCAATCTATATGGGACGGCTGTCCTTAAATGAAACTGGTATACTTTTTTATTTATCACAGTTTTCCTTAACCAATTATGTTCTTTAATGCAAGGCCGACAGACAAGTTCCTTACTTTCTCCCCCTTCCACTTTCCTCTTCCATTTTTGCGGTAAGGCTGCAATTATTTGGTTGTAATTTTTGGTAGAGCAGACATTTCCATATGTTTTTGTTAGCTGCATGTGCGACATAACTCCACCAGCCCTACCGAAGATATAATCTTCGTAAATGATACCTTTTTTAAACATTTTGTCAAAAAAAAAAGTGTGGGTCAGAAGTTTACATACACTAAGTTGACTGTGCCTTTAAACAGCTTGGAAAATTCCAGAAAATGATGTCATGGCTTTAGAAGCTTCTGATATGCTAATTGACATCATTTGAGTCAATTGGAGGTGTACCTGTGGATGTATTTCAAGGCCTACCTTCAAACTCAGTGCCTCTTTGCTTGACATCATGGGAAAATCAAAATAAATCAGCCAAGACCTCAGATAAAATAATTGTAGACCTCCACAAGTCTGGTTCATCCTTGGGAGCAATTTCCAAACGCCTGAAGGTACCACGTTCATCTGTACAAACAATAGTACACAAGTATAAACACCATGGGACCACGCAGCCGTCATACCACTCAGGAAGGAGATGCGTTCTGTCTCCTAGAGATGAACGTACTTTGGTGCGAGAAGTGCAAATCAATCCCAGAACAACAGCAAAGGACCTTGTGAAAACGAGTCCTATATCGACATAACCTGAAAGCCCGCTCAGCAAGGAAGATGCCACTGCTCCAAAACCACCATAAAAAAGCCAGACTACGGTTTGCAACTGCACATGGGGACAAAGATCGTACTTTTTGGAGAAATGTCCTCTGGTCTGATGAAACAAAAATAGAACTGTTTGGCCATAATGACCATCTTTATGTTTGGAGGAAAAAGGGTATAGCTTGCAAGCCGAAGAACACCATCCCAACCGTGAAGCACGGGGTGGCAGCATCATGCTGTGGGGGTGCTTTGCTGCAGTAGGGACTGGTGCACTTCAGAAAATAGATGGCATCATGAGGAAGGAAACTTATGTGGATATATTGAAGCAACATCTCGAGACATCAGTCAGGAAGTTAAAGCTTGGTCGCAAATGGGTCTTCCAAATGGACAATGACCCCAAGTTGTGGCAAAATGGCTTAAGGACAACAAAGTCAAGGTATTGGAGTGGCCATCACAAAGCCCTGACCTCAATCCTATAGAACATTTGTGGGCAGAACTGAAAAAGTGTGTGCAAGCAAGGAGGCCTACAAACTTGACTCAGTTACACCAGCTCTGTCAGGAGGAATGGGCCAAAATTCACCCAACTTATTGTGGGAAGCTTGTGGAGGGCTACCCGAAACGTTTGACCCAATTAAACAATTGAAAGGCAATGCTACCAAATACTAATTGAGTGTATGTAAACTTCTGACCCACTGGGAATGTGAGGATATGGTTTACGTCTCTTAAAGGCCCAATGCAGCCATTTTATCTCAATATCAAATCATTTCAGGGTAACAATGAAGTACCTTACTGTCACGAATTCAGCCGAGGCTGCCCCACCTCCTTGCTCGGGCAGGCTTCGGCGTTCGTCGTCACCGGAGTACTAGCTGCCACCGATCGATGTTTTCTGTGTTACACTTGTCTGTATTGATCACACCTGTTACCCATTATGTTAATTTGTTTCCCTATTTTACCCTCTGGTTCCCTCATGGTGTTGTGCGTGACTGTTCGTCTTTTTGCTGTCTTTTGGTGAGCCGGTATTTGCTCTTCCCTGCGTGGAGGACTTGCTCTGCTTATTTTGTTCCAGTAAATGTTGTTCCATTCATACAGTTCTGTATCCTGCGCCTGATTCCATCCTACCGCTACACCCAGAATCACGCACCATTGTAATGGATTCAGCAGGCACGTCCATTCCTTCAAGCTCAGTGGAGGAACGCATCCAGCAGCACTCGACCATGCTACAAACTTTGGGCACAGCTATGGATCGAGTCCTGAACACTATGGAGCGATGGGACAGAGGAGGTTTCCCAACATCTCCTCTTCCTCCAATTCCACCCATTCTAACACTGGTTCCAGTGGGATTCGGCTCTCGGTCCCGAGGGCATATGATGGAACAGCTGCCGGTTGTCAGGGGTTTCTCTACCTGGCAACCATCCACCCGGCTCCCTCGGGATACGAGAGCGTGTCCGCCCTCATTTCCTGTCTGTCGGGGAAAGCACTCGAGTGGGCCAACGCGGAGTGGGGAGCTATAGATGCGGAGTCTGTGCACCCGCCGTTTCCGGGCTGTATTCGATCATCCACCGGAGGGTAAAGTGGCGGGAGAGCGATTGTTCCACCTCAGACAGGGGAAGAGGAGCGCACAGGACTTCGCATTGGACTTCAGAACCTTGGCTGCCAGCGCGGGATGGAATGAGAGGGCCCTGATAGACCACTACCGATGCAGCCTACGGGAGGATGTTCGTCGGGAGCTGGCCTGCAGGGACACCACTCTTAACCTAGAACAGCTGATAGACTTATCTATCCGGCTCGATAACCTGTTGGCCACCAGCAGACGTCCGAATCAGGGTCCGTCCAGTCCATCCCCCAGCACTTCCGAACCTACACCCATGGAGCTTGGAGGTGCTGATGTAAGGGGGACCGGTAAGGGCACTGTTTCCTGCACCAACTGTGGCCGCAGAGGACACACTGCTGGTCGGTGCTGGAAAGGGTCCTCAGGGAGTCGAGGCAGCAGGCAGGGCCCTGGTGGACCATCCCAGGTGAGTAAGCGCCCAACTCACCCAGAGCTCCCTGTTGCTCACATGTGTGTGTGTGTAAGATTTCCTGAGTTTTCCCCACATTCCCAGCATAAGGCGCTCGTAGATTCTGGCGCAGCTGGGAATTTTATAGACTGTCTGTTTGCACGTAGATTAGGGATCCCTATTGTGCCTGTTGATGTGCCCTTCCCCATACATGCCTTAGATAGTCGCCCTTTAGGGTCGGGCCTGATTAGGGAGGTTACAGCTCCACTCTGGATGGAAACGCAGGAGGGTCATGAGGAGAGAATCAGTCTCTTCCTGATCGATTCTCCTGCGTTTCCCGTGGTGCTGGGGCTTCCCTGGTTAGCCATTCATGACCCCAATATTTCGTGGCAACAGAGGGCTCTTAAGGGATGGTCCCGTCAGTGCTCGGGGAGGTGTGTAGGTGTTTCCTTAGGTGCAACTACGGTGGAGAGTCCAAACCAGGTCTCCACGATGCACATTCCCCCCGAATATGCCGATTTGGCTCTCGCCTTCTGTAAAAGGAAGGCGACTCAATTACCACCCCATCTACAGGGGGATTGTGCGATAAATCTCCGGGAGGGCGCTGCACTTCCTCGGAGTCACGTGTATCCTCTGTCAACATATGTCTCTGAATCTCTGGGACAGGGATACATCTGGCACTCCACTTCCCCTGCCTCCTCAAGTTTCTTTTTTGTGAAGAAGAAGGATGGAGGTTTATGCCCGTGCATTGACTATCGAGGTCTCAAATCAGATAACTGTAAAGTACAGTTACCCACTACCTCTCATTGCTAGTGTGACGGAGTCATTGCACGTGGCGCGCTTCTTCACCAAATTGGATCTCAGGAGCGCGTACAATCTGGTGCGTATCTGGGAAGGGGATGAGAGGAAGACGGCATTTAGTACCACCTCTGGGCACTATGAGTACCTCGTAATGCCGTACAGGTTGATGAATGCTCCATCAGTCTTCCAATCCTTTGTCGATGAGATTTTCAGGGACCTGCACGGACAGGGTGTAGTGGTGTATATAGATTATATTCTCATATACTCCGCTACACGAGCCGAGCATGTGTCCCTGGTGCGCAAGGTGCTTGGTCGACTGTTGGAGCACGACCTGTACGTCAAGGCTGAGAAATGTCTGTTCTTCCAACAGTCCGTCTCCTTCTTAGGACACCACCTGTCCGAGTCAGGGGTGGAGATGGAGAATGACCGCATTGCAGCCGTGCGTAATTGGCCGACTCCAACCACGGTTAAGGAGGTGCAGCGATTCTTAGGGTTCTACCGGAGGTTTATCCGGGGCTTCGGTCAGGTAGCGGCTCCCATTACCTCCTTGCTGAAGGGGGGACCGGTGTGCCTGCGGTGGTCAGCGGAGGCGGACAGGGGTTTTGGTCACCTGAAGGCACTGTTCACTTTGGCTCCTGTGCTGGCTCATCCGGATCCCTCCTTGGCATTCATAGTCGAGGTGGACGCGTCCGAGGCTGGGATAGGAGCCGTACTGTCTCAGCGCTCGGGTACGCCCACAAAGCTCCGCCACTATGCTTTCTTCTCAAAGAAGCTCAGCCCGGCGGAGCAAAACTATGATGTGGGGGACCGGGAGCTGTTAGCTGTTGTGAAGGCTCTAAAGGCATGGAGACATTGGCTTGAGGGGGCAAAAAACCCTTCTCATTTTGACTGACCACCGCAATTTGGAGTACATACGGGCGGCGAGGAGACTGAACCCTCGCCAGGCAAGGTGGGCCATGTTTTTCACGCGTTTTGATTTCACCCTTTCCTACAGACCAGGTTCCCAGAATACTAAGACAGACGCTCTGTCCCGGCTGTATGACACAGAGGAGCGGTCCAGGGAGCCCACTCCCATACTTCCGGCTTCTTGTCTGGTGGAACCGGTGGTATGGGAGGTTGACGTGGACATCGAGCGGGCATCACGCACGGAGCCCACTCCCCCCCAGTGTCCAGTGGGTCATGTGTACGATCAATTGATCTATTGGGCTCACACGTCACCCTCTTCTGGTCATCCTGGCATCGGTCGGACAGTGCACTGTCTTAGTGGGAAGTACTGGTGGCCTACCTTAGCTCAGGACATGAGGGTTTATGTTTCCTCATGTTCGGTGTGTGCCCAGTGCAAGGCACCTAGACACCTGCCCAGAGGGAAATTACAACCTCTCCCCGTTCCACAACGGCCGTGGTCACACCTATCGGTGGACTTTGTTACGGACCTCCCCCCAAGGGAATAGTACGATCCTAGTCGTTGTGGATCGGTTTTCTAAGCCCTGTCGTCTCATTCCTTTGCCCGGTCTCCCTACAGCCCTACAGACTGCGGAGGCCCTGTTTACACACGTCTTCCAGCACTACAGGGTACCTGAGGATATAGTGTCTGATCGGGGTCCCCAGTTCACATCAAGGGTCTGGAAGGCGTTCATGGACCATCTGGGGGTCTCGATCAGCCTGACCTCAGGGTTTCACCCCGAGAGTAATGGGCAGGTGGAGAGAGTAAACCAGGATGTGGGTAGGTTTCTGAGGTCATATTGCCAGGACCGGCCGGGGGATTGGTCAGTTTACATCCCCTGGGCAGAGATCGCACAAAATTCCCTCCGCCACACCTCCACTGACCGGTCTCCCTTTCAGTGTGTACTAGGTTATCAGCCGGTCCTGGCACCATGGCATCAGAGCCAGGTCGAGGCACCTGCGGTGGATGAATGGTTTCGGCGCTCGGAGGAGACCTGGAACGCTGCCCATGTACGCCTGCAAAGGGCTATCAGGCGTCAGAAGGCGAGTGCCGACCGCCACCGCAGTGAGGCTGCGGTGTATGGACCGGGGGACCGGGTCTGGCTCTCAACCCGAAACCTGCCCCTTCGCCTGCCGTGCCGGAAGCTGGGTCGGCGGTTTGTGGGGCCCTTTAAAGTCCTGAGGAGATTGAACAAGGTTTGTTATAGGTTACAGCTCCCCCCTGATTACCGTATTAACCCCTCGTTCCATGTGTCTCTCCTCAGGTCGGTGGTAGCTGGTCCGCTCCAGGAGGCTGAGGTGCAGGAGGTTCCTCCGCCCCCATTGGACATCGAGGGGGAACCGGCGTACTCGGTCCGTTCCATTCTGGATTCGAGGCGTCGGGTGGGGGGCCTGCAGTATCTCGTGGAGTGGGAGGGGTACGGTCCGGAGGAACGGAGCTGGATTCCCAGGAGGGACATCCTCAATCCCTCCCTGTTGAGGGAGTTCCATCGTCGTCATCCGACTCGCCCTGCTCCGCGTCCTCCTGGCCGTCCCAGAGGCCGGTGTCGGCGCACGGCTGGAGCCATGCGTCAAGGGGGGGGTACTGTCACGAATTCAGCCGAGGCTGCCCCTCCTCCTTGCTCGGGCAGGCTTTGGTGTTCGTCGTCACCAGACGACTAGCTGCCACCGATCGATGTTTTCTGTGTTACACTTATCTTGATCACACCTGTTACCCATTATGTTAATTTGTTTCCCTATTTTACCCTCTGGTTCCCTCATGGTGTTGTGTGTGATTGTTCGTTGTTTTGCTGTCTTTTGGTGAGCCGGTATTTGCTCTTCCCTGCGTGGAGGATTTGCTCTGCTTATTTTCTTCCAGTAAATAACTTTCTTTATACAGTTCTGTATCCTGCGCCTGATTCCATCCTACCGCTACACCCAGACGCATGACACTTACTGTAATACAGTGGCGGTCGGTGATGTTTAAATGAATGAAAGTTTACAACGTAGGTTCACAGGTCGAGAGAACAATTAGAGTAATCGAGGTGACAGACAATGACACATTCAATACCGCCTTGCACACTCTTGCCTGCATCTAACTGATCTAGGGTGTAATCATTAGTCCAACAGTTGCAAATGAGAGTTTCTATTGGATAAATTCAGGTATATTTCTCCCTGTTCGATTCTGTTTTTCAACAGAATCGGCGGAATGAATACACCCCTGATCTCACGCAAACACTGTTCACTTTCATAGCAGCCACATAAAAACAGCATGATCCCTTTGATCGTTGTATAATTCCTTCTTGCATCTACGCGCTCTCCTCTCCTTCTAACCCTTTCACCTTTTCCCTTCGCTTATGGACTTCAGTGCACAACACATCAGCTGTCTGTGACCAGGCAAAAAAACCTTTCCAAACCTTTATACAGTATCATAACCACTAACCACTACACACAGCCTACATCATTGTCAACATATTAGCTAACGACGTTAGTAACGTCATAGTCAACATGGCTACTAGAACTATTGCGTTAGTAAACCTGCTACAATCATGCAGTACAGTGTACAGTCAGCAAGCAGTTACACCGGCGGGCCACGGTTGCAATAAATTAATACATCCAAAGGTTTACCATGACTTGGAAGAGTACCAGTGTTGGATAGCCATAGCCAGCTAGCTAACATAGCATCCCTCTCTGTTTGAGCTGGGTGTTTGAGTAGGCTAAACTAGCTAGCTGCATTCGCTAGCTACACTATATATACACACAAAAGTACGTGGGCACCCTTTCAAATTAGTGGATTCGGCTATTTCAGCCACACCCGTTAATGACAGGTGTATAAAAATCGAGGACACAGCCATGCAATACCCATAGACAAACATTGGCAGTAGAATGGCCTTACTGAAGAGCTCAGTGGCTTTCAACGTGGCACCGTCATAAGATGCCACCTTTCCAACAAGTCAGTTTGTAAAATGTCTGCCTTGCTAGAGATGCCCCGGTCAACTGTAAGTGCTGTTATTGTGAAGTGGAGACATCTATGTGCAACAAGGGCTCAGCCGCAAAGTGATAGGTCACACAAGCTCACAGAACGGGACCGCCGAGTACTGAAGCGCATAGCGCGTCAAAATCGTCTATCCACGGTTTCAACACTCACTACCGAGTTCCAAACTGCTTAATATCAGCACAATAACTGTTCATCGGGAGCTTCATGAAATTGGTTTCCATGGCCGAGCAGCCGCACACAAGCCTAAGATCAACATGCGCAATGCCAAGCGTCGGCTGGAGTGGTGTAAAGCTGGAAATGCGTTCTCTGGAGTGATGAATCACACTTCACCATCTGGCAGTCCAACAGACGAATCTGGATTTGGCAGATGCCAGGAGAACGCTACCTGCACGAATGCATAGTGTCAACAGTAAAGTTTGGTGGAGGAAGAATAATGATCTGGGGCTGTTTTTCATGGTTTGGGCTAGGCCCCTTAGTTCCAGTGAAGGGAAATCTTAACGCTACAGCATACAATGACATTCTAGACGATTCTGTGCTTCCAACATTGTGGCAACAGTTTGGGGAAGGCCCTTTCCTGTTTCAGCATGACAATGCCCCATGCACAAAGTGAGGTCCATACAGAAATGGTTTGTCGAGATCAGTGTGGAAGAAATTGACTGGCCTGCACACAGCCCTGACCTCAACCCCATCTAACCACTTTGGGATGAATTGGAACGCCGACTGCGAGCCAGGCCTAATCGCCCAACATCACTGCCAACCTCACTAATGCTCTTGTGGCTGAATGGAAGCAAGTCCCCACAGCAATGTTCCAACATCTAGTGGAAAGCTTTCCCAGAACAGTGGAGGCTGTTGTAGCAGCAAAGGGGGGACCAACTCCATATTAATGCCCATGATTTTGGAATGAGATGTTCGACGAGCAGGTGTCCACATACTTTTGGTCATGTAGTGTAAGTGAAAGTAAAAAAAAGACATCTAAATATTGCTCTCTCTCGCATCTCCTTCACTTTTAAAGAAATTAATTCGTTCAAAACTGTTCAACTATTGTCTTTCTCTCTCTTTGAGTCAACTACTCACCACATTTTATGCACTGCAGTGCTAGCTAGCTGTAGCTTATGCTTTCAGTACTAGATTTATTCTATGATCCTTTGATTGGGTGGACAACGTCAGTTCATGCTGCAAGAGCTCTGATAGGGTGGAGGACGTCCTCCGGAAGTTGTCATAATTAACGTGTAAGTCTATGGAAGGTGGTGAGAACCATGAGCCTCCTAGGTTTTGTATTGCAGTCAATGTACCCAGAGGAGGACGGACACTAGCGGTCCTCTGGCTACACCATGGTGATACCCTACAGAGTGCTGTTGAAGCTACTGTAGACTGATTGCAAAACAGGGAGTTTCAATCAATTATTTGGTGACCTGTTAATATATTTAGTATGGTTTTATCTGAAAAGGATAACTTTTTCACTATTTCAATTTTTTTTTTAAATTCACTGAGGATTGTCCTCCGCTTCCTCCTTTGAGGAGCCTCCACTGCTGTAATAGTTTTCAATTTTTAGTGTCAAGTGTCAAAAAGGAACAAAAAAGCAGTGTTCGTTTCATCAGCTGTTGTGCAATTTACAGATACAAAACACAGGAAAAAACACATTGACTGCAATGGGCCTTTAACCTTGTTATAAACAGTGTTATAAAACTGTAATACACATGCTATAGACGATGACATACCATGCTTTGTGTGATGTGGTTCCCTTCACTTAAATCCAGATTTCTCTGCGTCCCCGCATCACTAACAGGTAATCTCCTGGAGAGAGAAAACACATGGTCAGAATAATTTGTACACACACGCTGACATGACATAAGTGTTTGCCTGGTGGCAGTGGTGTGCAGTGCTCTAGTTAATGACCGGCTTAAAGGCTTGCGTTTTCAACAGCACGTCACGCTGAGAAAGAGCGAGAGGGGAGGAAGGGCAGAAAGGTGGGGAGAGGGTGTGATACCTCTGCTATTGCAACACCCATCACGCCCCTCAAATACGCACCCACAGTCCCCCTCCACCCGAAGTAGCCCCCCCCACACACTTTGGATCTCTCTCATTCCCCCCACCCCACCCCCGCCCACCCAGGGGACGAGACAACGTGCATTGTGGGGCCCCAGCCATTCAATCACGTTCTCCACATACTCGTTTTCACTCATACGCTCTGCCCTCCTTACCCCTCTTCTCTCTAACCCTCTCCCTCCCTCCCTGTCTCCCTCCAATCTGCAGGCTGGCTAATATTCAATTGCCTTCAAAAACACACTTAAGGTCACTTTGAATAGGCTATTTATTGCTCAAACACCAAACATACAAACACACATAACCTGCATTATCACCGTTAAGTGAGGATGGTGAAATTGCTGGTAGTGAGAGGTACCTATTTACCCAAGTCAGTCTGTCAGTGAGAGAGCGAGAGACAGAAAGTTGGCTTCTCCATCATCGGAAAGAAAGGTGTCTGTGGCTCAAGCTCCGGGCCACAGGCTTGCCGCTTTTATTACAGTGACCTGGAGCTCATTAATCTTATTCTCCCTTGCTGCTCCTCCCTTCCCCCTATTCTTCCTGGAGGCTTGGGCACAACAGAGTCATGCCTGCCTGCCTGAACAACATCCATGTGAGACAGAACTGAGAACCCTTACATTTCCACGTAACATGTTGGGGGCGATGAAACAACAGAGCCCCATTAATTTTCGAGGGAAGCGAAGTGGGCGGGGGGGGACCATTAGGCGATGCGAGCATGGGAGCATAAACAATGTGGGACTAAAGTTGGGAAAAGCTGAACTTTATGCAAATACTCCGCGATCGAAGCTCACTATAGCTTCCAGCCCCTACAACAACAAAATAGCTTCAAGTGTTTTGTCCAAATACTGGTGATCAGCTAATAAAATAATGGACGACCTGACCAGAGAGGTCCAGGACCTGAAGAACAGTTTGCAGTTCTCCCAGGATCAGCTCGATGAGTTTAAACAGGAGAACGGCAAGATGACAGCAATCTATAAGTCATTGAGAGAGGACATCAGTTCTGTGTGTGAATCCATGATAACAATGACAGAGAAATCAGATTATCATCTCGAGGGACAATCAATGTGGAACAACATGTAGCTCAGTTGGTAGAGCATGGCGTTTGCAACACCAGGGTTGTGGGTTCGATTCCCACGGGGGGTATGAAAAATAAATAAAATAATGTATGCACTCCCTAACTGTAAGTCGCTCTGGATAAGAGCGTCTGCTAAATTACTAAAATGTAAATGTAACATGGTTGGGGACGGAATTGCAGAATCTCCACGAGACCTGGACGGAGTCTGAGGACAAAGTGAGGGAAATGATCTCAGAGAAATTGAAGATGGACCATAGTAATATTGAGGTGGAGCGCACCTACAGGACTGGAAAACCCACCAAAGGCCCAGGTGACAGGCCCAGGCCGATTGTGTTCAAGTTCTTTAGGACAAAGTAGCTGTTCTGGAAAGAGCCAAGAACTTAAGAGGAACGTATATCTTCCTCAACAAGGACTATCCTGGACTTTCCATATTATGTCTGTCTCTGATAAGCTACCCAGGAAAGGGATGAAAATAGCCCATATTAATATATGTAACCTTAGAAATAAGGTTCATGAAATCAATAACATCAGATAACATTAATATATTAGCCATTTCTGAGACTCACTTAGATAATTCATTTGATGATACAGCAGTAGCAATACAAGGATATAACATCTATAGAAGAGACAGAAACGCTTATGGGAGAGGTGTTGGTGTGTGTTATATATATATATATATATATATATATATATATATATTCAGAGCCATATCCCTGTAATGCTTAGAGAAGTTCTAATGTCAAGTGTTATTGATGTGTTGTGGTTGCAGTTTCACTTAGCACATCTAAAAGCCTTTTCTTTTGGGGTGTTTATATAGGCCACCAAGTGCTAACAGTCAGCATCTAAATAATATGTGTGAAATGCTTGATAGTGTATGTGATGTAAACAGAGATGTCTAATTTATTGGGGACCTGAATATTGACTGGTTTCCATCAAGCTCAAGAGGAATCTTCTCACTGTAACCAGTGTCTAATCTGGTTCAGGTTATTAATCAACCTACCAGGGTGTTTACAAACACTACAGGAACAAGATCATCCACATGTATCGATCAAATTTGTACTAATACTGTAGAACTTTGTTCTAAAGCTGTATCCGTACCCATTGGATGCAGTGATCACAATATAGTGCCTATATCCAGGAAAGCCAAAGTTCCAAAAGCTGGGCCTAAAATAGCGTATAAGAGATCATACAAAAGATTTTGCTATGACTCATATGGATTATGTTAAAAATATGGTTTGATGTGATTAATAAAGAGAATCCAGACGCTGCACTTGATGAATTTATGAAATTGCTTCTTCCAATTATTGATAAATATGCACCTGTTAAAAAACTGACTGTTAGAACTGTTAAGGCTCCATGGATTGATGAGGAATTGAAAAAATGTATGGTTGAAAGAGATGGGGCAAAAGGAGGGGCTAATAAGTCGGGCTGCACATCTGACTGGATGAATTACTACACATTGAGAAGTTATGTGACTAAACTCAACAAAAAGAAGAAACTATATTATGAAGCCAAGATCAATGATATAAAGAATGATGGAAAAAAACTTGAGTACTTTAAATGAAATTATGGGCAGAAAGACATTCAACTCAATCTTTCATCGAATCAGATGGCTTATTCATCACAAAACCATATGATGTTGGCAATTATTTTAATGATTACTTCATTGGCAAAGTGGGAAAACTTAGGCAGGGAATGCCAACAATGAACAGTGAGCCATTTTATTCATGCATAAAAAAACAAATGAAAGAAAAGCATTGCAAGTTTGAATTTTGTAAAGTTAGAGTGGGAGAGGTGGAAAAATTATTGTTAACGATCAATAAATGACAAACCTCCTGGCATTGACAACTTTGATGGAAAGCTACTGAGGATGGTAGATGACTCTATAGCCACTCCTATCTGTCATATCTTTAATCTGAGCCTAGAGGAAAGTCTTTGTCATCAGGCCTGGAGGGAAGCCAAAGTCATTCCGCTACCCAAGAGTAGTAAAGTGGCCTTTACTGGTTCTAACAGCAGACCTATCCGCTTTCTGTCAGCTCTTAGCAAACTGTTAGAAAAAATGGTGTTTGACCAAATACAATTTCTCTGTAAACAAATGAACAACAGACTTTCAGCATGCTTATAGAGTAGGGCACTCAACATGTACTGCACTGACACAAATGACTGATGATTGGTTGAAAGAAAATTATATTAAGAATATTGTGGGAGCTGTACTGTTAGATTTCTGTGCAGCCTTTGATATTATTGACCATAACCTGTTGTTGAAAAAACGTACGTGTTATGACTTTTCAACCTCTGCCATATCGTGGATTCAGAGATACAGTGGGGAAAAAAAGTATTTAGTCAGCCACCAATTGTTCAAGTTCTCCCACTTAAAAAGATGAGAGAGGCCTGTAATTTTCATCATAGGTACACGTCAACTATGACAGACAAATTGAGAATTTTTTTCTCCAGAAAATCACATTGTATGATTTGTAATGAATTTATTTGCAAATTATGGTGGAAAATAAGTATTTGGTCACCTACAAACAAGCAAGATTTCTGGCTCTCACAGACCTGTAACTTCTTATTTAAGAGGCTCCTCTGTCCTCCACTCGTTACCTGTATTAATGGCACCTGTTTGAACTTGTTATCAGTATAAAAGACACCTGTCCACAACCTCAAACAGTCACACTCCAAACTCCACTATGGCCAAGACCAAAGAGCTGTCAAAGGACACCAGAAACAAAATTGTAGACCTGCACCAGGCTGGGAAGACTGAATCTGCAATAGGTAAGCAGCTTGGTTTGAAGAAATCAACTGTGGGAGCAATTATTAGGAAATGGAAGACATACAAGACCACTAATAATCTCCCTCGATCTGGGGCTCCACGCAAGATCTCACCCGTGGGGTCAAAATGATCACAAGAACGGTGAGCAAAAATCCCAGAACCACACGGGGGGACCTAGTGAATGACCTGCAGAGAGCTGGGACCAAAGTAACAAAGCCTACCATCAGTAACACACTACGCCGCCAGGGACTCAAATCCTGCAGTACCAGACATGTCCCCCTGCTTAAGCCAGTACATGTCCAGGCCCGTCTGAAGTTTGCTAGAGTGCATTTGGATGATCCAGAAGAGGATTGGGAGAATGTCATATGGTCAGATGAAACCAAAATATAACTTTTTGGTAAAAACTCAACTCGTCGTGTTTGGAGGACAAAGAATGCTGAGTTGCATCCAAAGAACACCATACCTACTGTGAAGCATGGGGGTGGAAACATCATGCTTTGGGGCTGTTTTTCTGCAAAGGGACCAGGACGACTGATCCGTGTAAAGGAAAGAATGAATGGGGCCATGTATCGTGAGATTTTGAGTGAAAACCTCCTTCCATCAGCAAGGGCATTGAAGATGAAACGTGGCTGGGTCTTTCAGCATGAAAATGATCCCAAACACACCGCCCGGGCAACGAAGGAGTGGCTTCGTAAGAAGCATTTCAAGGTCCTGGAGTGGCCTAGCCAGTCTCCACATCTCAACCCCATAGAAAATCTTTGGAGGGAGTTGAAAGTCTGTGTTGCCCAGCGACAGCCCCAAAACATCACTGCTCTAGAGGAGATCTGCATGGAGGAATGGGCCAAAATACCAGCAACAGTGTGTGAAAACCTTGTGAAGACTTACAGAAAACGTTTGACCTGTGTCATTGCCAACAAAGGGTATATAACAAAGTATTGAGAAACTTTTGTTATTGACCAAATACTTATTTTCCACCATAATTTGCAAATAAATTCATTAAAAATCCTACAATGTGATTTTCTGGATTTTCTTCCCTCATTTTCTCTGTCATAGTTGACGTGTACCTATGATGAAAATTACAGGCCTCTCTCATCTTTTTAAGTGGGAGAACTTGCACAATTGGTGGCTGACTAAATACTTTTTTTCCCCACTGTATCCATCTAATAGAACTCAAAGGGTTTTCTTTAATGAAAGCTTCTCGAATGTCAAAAATGTAAAGTTTGGTGTACCGCAGGGCAGCTCTCTAGGCCCTCTACTCTTTCTAATTTTACCAATGACCTGGCACTGGCATTAAGCAAAGCATGTGTGTCCATGTATGCTGATGATTCAACCATGTGCGCATCAGCAACCACAGCTAATGACGTCACTGAAACACTTAACAAAGACTTGCAGTCTGTTTTGGAATGGGTGGCCAGTATATTATTAATAAACTGGTCCTGAACATCTTAGGTCAGTTAGGATCACCACTTTATTTTAAGAATGTGAAATGTCAGAATAATAGTAGAGAGAATTATTTATTTCAGCTTTTATTTCTTTCATCACATTCCCAGGGGGTCAGAAGTTTACATACATTCAATTAGTATTAGGCAGCATTGCCTTTAAATTGTTTAACTTGGGTCAAACGTGTCGGATAGCATTCCACAAGCTTCCCACAACAAGTTGGGTGAATTTTGGCCCATTCCTCCTGACAGAGCTGGTGTAACTGAGTCAGGTTTGTAGGCCTCCTTGCTCGCACACGCTTTTTCAGTTCTGCCCACAAATGTTCTATAGGATTGAGGTCAGGGCTTTGTGATGGCCACTCCAATACCTTGACTTTGTTGTCCTTAAGCCACTTTGCCACAACTTGGGGTCATTGTCCATTTGGAAGACCCATTTGCGACCAAGCTTTAACTTCCTGACTGATGTCTGAGATGTTGCTTCAATATATCCACATAATTTTCCTTCCTCATGATGCCATCTATTTTGTGAAGTGCACCAGTCCCTCCTGCAGCAAAGTACCCCCACAGCATGACGCTGCCATCCCTGTGCCTCACGGTTGGGATGGTGTTCTTCGGCTTGCAAGCGACCCCCTTTTTCCTCCAAACATAACGATGGTCATTATGGCCAAACAGTTCTATTTTTGTTTCATCAGACCAGAGGACATTTCTCCAAAAAGTACGATCTTTGTCCCCATGTGCAGTTGCAAACCGTAATCTGGCTTTTTTATGGCGGTTTTGGAGCAGTGGCATCTTCCTTGCTGAGCGGCCTTTCAGGTTATGTCGATATAGGACTCGTTTTACTGTGGATATAGATACTTTTGTACCTGTTTCCTCCAGCATCTTCACAAGGTCCTTTGCTGTTGTTCTGGGATTGATTTGCACTTTTCACACCAAAGTACGTTCATCTCTAGGAGACAGAACGCGTCTCCTTCCTGAGCGGTATGACGGCTGCGTGGTCCCATGGTGTTTATACTTGTGTACTATTGTTTGTACAGATGAACGTGGTACCTTCAGGCGTTTGGAAATTGCTCCCAAGGATGAACCAGACTTGTGGAGGTCTACAATTATTTTATCTGAGGTCTTGGCTGATTTATTTTGATTTTCCCATGATGTCAAGCAAAGAGGCACTGAGTTTGAAGGTAGGCCTTGAAATACATCCACAGGTACACCTCCAATTGACTCAAATGATGTCAATTAGCCTATCAGAAGCTTCTAAAGCCATGACATCATTTTGTGGAATTTTCCAAGCTATTTAAAGGCACAGTCAACTTAGTGTATGTAAACATCTGACCCACTGGAATTGTGATACAGTGAATTATAAGTGAAATAATCTGTCTGTAAACAATTGTTGGAAAAATTACTTTTGTCATGCACAAAGTAGATGTCCTAACCGACTTGCCAAAACTATAGTTTGTTAACAAGAAATTTGTGGAGTGGTTGAAAAACAAGTTTTAATGACTCCAACATAAGTGTATTTAAACTTCCGACTTCAACTGTACGTATTTCCAAAACGATGGTTTACTTTAATGTAGCTGTTAGCGAGGTGTTGATAGCAACTGGTTGACTCATGCAGTGCTAATGTAACGTTTGCAGGCTGGTAGGGCTAACATTACCAGGCTAGTAAGGCTAACATTAGCAGGCTAGTTGGCTAGCAACCTTGCCAGCTGATTTGCAACAATAAAGTGTTTGCTTGTAAGTTGTCTGAACATTTTATTGAAACCAGTAGTCATGAGTGCAAATGAGTTGGTTTAACTTTAATTTGAAGTTATACACTGAGAAAAAAATATATACCATTTCAACGATTTTACTGAGTTACAGTTCATATAAGGAAATCAGTCAATTGAAATAAATAAATTAGGCCGTAATCTATGCATTTCACATGACTGGGCAGGGACGCAGCCATGGGTGGGCCTGGGAGGGTATAGGCCCACCCACTTGGCCGCCAAGCCCACCCACTGGGGAGCCAGGCCCAGCCAATCAGAATTAGTTTTTCCTCACAAAACGGCTTTATTACAGACAGAAATACTTAGTTTCATCAGCTGTCCGGGTGGATGGTCTCTGACGATCCCGCAGGTGACGAAGCTGGATGTGGAGGTCCTGGGCTGGCGTGGTTATACGTGATCTGCGGTTGTGAGGCCAGTTGGACATACTGCTAAATTCTCTAAAAACAACAGAGGCAACATATGGTAGAGAAATGAACATTACATTCTCTGGCAACAGCTCTGGTGGACATTCCTGCAGTCAGCATGCCAATTGCACGCTCCCTCAAAACTTGAGACATCTTTGGTATTGTGTTGTGTGACAAAACTGCACATTTTAGAGTGACCTTTTATTGTCCCCAGCACAAAGTGCACCTGTGTAATGATCATTCTGTTTAATCATCTTATTGATATGCCACACCTGTCAGGTGGATGGATTATCTTGGCAAATGACAATGCTCATTAACAGGGATGTAAACAAATTTGTGCACAAAATCTGACAGAAATACGTTTTTTTGGTGCGTATGGAAAATTTCTGGGATCTTTTATTTCAGCTCATGAAACATGGGACCAACACTTTACATGTTGCGTTTATATTTTTGTTCAGTATATATTTGAAGTTATTTCTGTTGGAGTTTACATTATAGGGAATAGGCTGGCTTGCAGGGTCCTCCATATAACGTCACACCACACAAAAACATTTTCCGACATGACTTTGGCATTCTTTGGAATTCTAATCGGTTTTATGTAATAACTCGAAAAATAGAAAAGAGAGGTGTAACTTTGAATTGGGACTTTGATGCATATACTAATGCAAATCCATATGTTACATGTGGTTATGTTTATGCTACCTACCCTTTAACATCATTAGTACCCTTTAACCTCATTAGTAGGAAAATCAGAACAGCCTAAATGGAACACTTAATTTGTGGAAAAAGGAAAGAATATCAATCTGAATAATTGATTTGAAGATGCCAAATTATTAATATGCTATGATTATGAATAAGATGTTTGTAATTATTATATTTAAAAAGGGTTTCAAGATATTTCCTTGGGAAGACAAAGATAATGGAAGTTCTAGCCATTTGTCATGTCAAGGGAGGTTCTCTCTACTTCTGTAGGCCCATAAGGGTATAGGCTACATGCCTAGACCGTGTCCGAAGCCTTAATGTTTGACATCAACGCCTCTTTACAATACACAGGTGTATAGTAAAACAACCCCGCTGCCGGCCTTCAAACGAGCCCGTTGTGTGTGTGTGTGCGCAACGGGAGGAAAAACCAGAGCATGTCTATGCCCATCCCATGTGCTAAGAATAGTTTGTGCAACAAACAACTCCCGACAGCCATCCATCACAGGCCGTGGCCAGGCGGGCAGGCAGGCGGGGAGAGCGAGGGGGCGGCCGGGCTGGAGCCCGATTCGCACCATTAAACCGAAAACCACCGGGTGTTTTTAGCAAGCCTAGTAAGCTGCAGTCCAGCCCGATTCGCACCATTAAACCGAAAACCACCGGGTGTTTTTAGCAAGCCTAGTAAGCTGCAGTCCAGTCATTATTGTGTGTTGTGGGGGAGGGAGCTGAGCAGAGAGAGAAAGAGAGTGTGAAAGAGAGGCGGAGAGAGATTTAGTCCAGTCGATCTCGTTTCCTGTTACTATCGTGATTTGACCTCCGTCTGACATGACATATGGGGAGGAACAAACACCAGCGCCACTGATAATTTCCTCACGGCCAGCGCTCAACCGACTTCCCAGGTTGCCCTCCTTTAATTTGTTATCCCTTGGGAGAGAAGAATGTAGGTTTGAGTGTGTATGTCTGTGTGTTCCATATAATATGAACACGATGTGTGGGGAGGGGGGCTCTTTGTCCCTGGCGCTCCGCCAGCTCTCTCTGGAGCGCGTAGGCTCGAGCTCCTGCTCTAAACAAAAAGATGCTGTGTGAAGCAGGATACTCTCCGCAGCTACGAGGGCGGGGAGTGGAGATAAACACGGATTATTATGCACACACCACTACGCATGGCTCGGTGTGTGTTACCAAAACGAAAAGAATGCTGAAAACAAATCTTAGAAGGGCCTTAAAAATACAATCTATTCACAATGATGGCTGCCCATAATCCCAGGGGGGTCCATAATTTGTCTCGTTTCAGTTAATACAATGATTACAGGTGTCTCAATAGTTGTAAATAAAATAGTAATTCTCAATTAGTGTCTTTTGATACATCACATTTCTTTGGCATTCATTACGAGAGTCATTGAGATAACACACCGAATGTAACAGAAAACCCTTTCTCCAGTCCCCCAGTTTGTATAAGTGAGTGAGTGAGTGAGTGAGTGAGTGAGTGAGTGAGTGAGTGAGTGAGTGAGTGAGTGAGTGAGTGAGTGAGTGAGAGAGAGAGAGAGAGACCGGGGCAGGGAAACTTCCAGACAGCTCCTCATAGAAAGAGAGAGAGACGCGTGCAGGCCTCCAACACTTCTCCGCACCGAATACCAGCGCGGCAAGACAGACAGGCGGAGGCCGCAGGGGCGGATAGGGGGGCTAAATAAACCGCGCAGAGAAGGGCTTTCGCTTCCCATGCCACACGATTCAACGATCCCGTAGTCAATACACAGCATCTTATTCCGTAACACACAATGTGAGAGAAGTGGACACAGTGTCACAACATGACCATGGAAAGTCAGAAACTCAATTCTGAGAAAATTCTACCACCAAGTCCCTTACTGGCTAATCTCAACATCCCAACAATTTAGCACAATATATCCGTTGTCAACAAATTATCAGTAGGGATCGGCTACATATCAATATATTATTTCCATATAGCGAACACACGCCATGACCAATGAAATACATAACCCTACAATTGGGATATTGTGTCCACGTGGTCCCGTGGCAGAGGGAGTGGGGAAGCGGAGGAGGAAACGGACGAGAGAGAGACCTCGGCTATATAGTGCACACATACACACACACACACACACACTCAGGCAGGTGCACAGATAGGAGTGTACCTGTGCCCGAGCACCTGCCTCTTTGCCCTCTGTCTCCAAGTGCCATTTTGGGTGGTGGTATAATTACAGTGCCTTCAAAAAGTATTCACACCTCTTGACTTATTCCACACTTGTGTTACAGCATGAATTCAAAATATCAGCGGTCTAAGGCACTGCATCTCAGTGCTTGAGGCGTCACTACAGACCCCTTGGTTCGATTCCAGGCTGTATCACAACCGGCCGTGATTGGGAGTCCCATAGGGCGGCGCACAATTGGCCCAGCGTCGTCCAAATTTGTTCTTAACTGACTTGCCTAGTTAAATAAATAAAATAAATGTCAAAGTGGAAGAAAAATTATATTAGTGGAAAAAAACGGGGAAAAAAAACCTAATATATCTTGATTAGATAAGCATTCAACCCCGAGTCAACACATGTTAGAATCACATTTGGCAGCGATTACAGCTGTGAGTATTTCTGGGTAAATCTAAGAGCTTTGCACACCTGGGGCCTCATTTATCAATCAAGCGTTACCACAAATCTGTGCGTAAACCATGCGTGGGATCATTTCCACGCAAAGTGTGAGATTTAACAATATTAATGTTTGCATTGTGCGTAAATTTAAGCACAACCATGACCATGTGTACACACAGTACCAAGTGGTGGAATAAGGGAACTGCTTGTCAGGCATAGAATGGGGAAAATATGTTTCAAATGTGTGAAATTGTTAGAGTAGCCTAAAAATTAAATAATTGTTCGATTTCATTGTATTTCCACTGTGAATTCATGAAACTTATCTTGACAATGTCATATAATTTGAACACATCAGTGCATTTGTTAGGTAATAATCCTTATAAAGTACAGTAATTTGTCAAATTAGAGGCAAGTGTGAAAGTTAAACCATTGTTGAAATACTATAAAAGACTGAGATAATGGGAAATATTGCTCTGTTGAAAGATTTGGCACAAGCTGCATATCGCTGACAGTGCGTTTTTAAAGGCAGGTGGGCCTTTTTTTGCAGAAAGTACAGATTGGCTCATCAGATATCCATTTTATAGGATTTTTGCGATGACTTAACAACTACTTTAAAAAAGGCAAACATGCCATTCCGGTGCACATCTAAGTGCTATCCACCCTAGGGTTTTGGCAACGGGCACTTTTCAGCAAGAGTTTGCAGATCGGCATCTCACAGCTCTCAATGAGCCGATGTTTTGTATGCAATCGTCTGTAAAACAAACAGTAGCACATACAATTTCCATACACCATCGCACAAAAGTCAAGAGGGTTTTTATTTTAAATAATAATATAATATGTTTCTAAACACTTCTACATTCATGTGGATGCTACCATGATTATGGATAGTCCTGAATGAATTGTGAATAATGATGAGTGACAAAGTTAGACGCACAAATTTCATACGCATTTTTGGGAGAGTATGATATTTGGGCGTCTGTAAAATTACACAATACATTATTTACCATTCATTTCTATTGGGCACAAAATAATCTGAAACACAACCGATGACAAGCATACCCATAACATGATGCAGCCACCACCATGCTTGAAAATATGAAGAGTGGTACTCAGTGATGTGTTGTTGGATTTGCCCCAAACATAACGCTCTGTATTCAGGACATAAAGTTCATTTCTTTGCCACATTTTTTGCAGTTTTAATTTAGTGCCTTGTTGCAAACAGGATGCATGTTTTGGAATATTTTTTATTCTGTACAGGTTTCCTTTTCACTCAGTCAATTAGGTTAGTATTGTGGAGTAACTACAATGTTGTTGATCCATCTTCAGTTTTCTCCCATCACAGTCATTAATAAAGTCAACATTGGCCTCCGGCAACTGAGGTAGGAAGGACGCCTGTATATGTTTAGTGACTGGGTGTGTTGATACACCATCCAAAGTGGAATGAATAACTTGCCTGATGAAGACCTAAGGGTCGAAACGTTGTTATAATAAAATCACCTGGGAGCATGAGCAGTAGTGTTTTCCTTTTTAATTAATAACTTCACCATGCTCAAAGGGATATTCAATGTCAGCTATATTTTGTTTTTACCCATCTACCAATAGGTGCCCTTCTTTGAGAGGCATTGGAAAACCTCCCTGGTCTTGTGGTTGAATCGGTGTTTGAAATTCACTGCTCGACTGAGGGACCTTACAGATAATTGTATGTGTGGGGTACAGAGATGAGGTAGTCATTCAAAAATCATGTTAAACACTATTATTGCACACATAGACTGAGTCCATGCAATTTATTATGTGACTTGTTAAGCAATTTCTGACTCCTGAAATTATTTAGGCTTGCCATAACAAAGTTAATTAGGGTTGAATACTTATTGACTCCAGACATGTCAGCTTTTCATTTTTAATTAATTTGTAAACATTTGTAAAAACATAATACCAGTTTTACATTATGGGGCATTGTGTGTAGGCCAGTGACAAATATTCTTAATTTAATCAATTTGAAATTCAGGCTGTAACATCAAAATGTGGAAAAGTCAAGGGATGTGAATCGTTTCTGAAGGCACTGTTTCTGTAGAGTTTTTGCCGTTGTTCTTAACCCACATCCCCCATATCGTTGCGACGTCATCAAGTTGGCCACCCCTCGGTTGGTCTGCCCTGTAAAGAGATCACGTGAGCCCGGTTGTACCTTTCACTACCCCCTACTAGTTTGATGGTTGTACCCATTAAGTGTCCCATTTATTAACAAATCACCCATATTAGCAAACGTATTTCATTTCAAACTTCACATTTCTCTAGTAGGCCTACTTATCGTAATTAATAATATCAGCAAAATGCCTGCTATAAGTGACAATCCCTCTTAATACCCCCTTCCCTGTACTGTACTGTATTCAGCACTAACAGGTGAGTCTCAAACGTCAACTAACATGGAAACCAAACCACTGTTTCCACTCCTCAAGTGACAAGACTTTCAATGTCTTTAACTGTCTCAAATGTAATATTCCCTCTTGCTTCTACTATGATTCAGTTCGCACAGACCAAAGCGTTCTCTGTCCAAAACCACCTCTTAATTTCCCCCTTTCAGGGTAGGCCTACTCATCATTGCTGAGTCATGTCATGGGACAATAGCAGGCAAGCTCTCACTGACGTTGCCTATTGGTCTATATGAAGTGATCACTTATTTGCCACAGTGAGGGGAAAAACACTGTGTCAGAAATCGCAGTTTCCCTACCTAGCTAAAGGCAGTTGGGGAAAGAGTAGGCCATGGGGTGAAGTATGGTCGGTGTGATAGTTTATTGTCCCAGCTCTAACATACACACACACAGAGAAAGGACAGAGAAAGAGAGACAGAAAGGATTGCGGTTCGAAACAGCTGTTGCATTATTTGCAGGCGGGCTCTAAACAGGGCCTCGCGCCCTCCCGCCACACAGGCGCATGCAAGTTGGTGCGGGACAATCCTCCCGTCAGCATGACAGCCAACAACGGCGACATTGTGTGGCCCGTGCTGTCACTGGAGAACAGGCGACGGCCGCTGAACCAGGCCATTCATCCAGGGCCAAATTAGGACTAAATGGACCTTTTATGTCCCCAGAGAGGCAGGATTGTAGTAACAGGGATGCGCATATTTGTCGCGTCCCATCTTATCCCAACTCCTTTCTTTGAATCAAATCAAAATGTAATTTTATTTGTCTCATGCTTCATAAATAACAGGTGTAGACTAACAGTGAAATGCTTACTTATATCCTATTATACATTTGAGGTTTGAGAAAGCCATGGCTCGATCTTTATGCAGATTTTATTTGGGAATATAATATCACCTGAATCGAATTTCTTCTTTGATGAGAGGGAGGGAGAAGTGGTGCCATGGTGTCATCATCAACATCCTCTCCCAAAATTCTAATTCGTTCAGATCATGAAAATATAGGCCAAATAAATAATCCACCTTGCACAAAAGCAACATTAGAACGAAAATATCAACACACTCAATGACGGACCAAGGAGAGACTGGGGATGGTTGACACACTTTTAATTCTGACCAGTATTCCTCATTCATTGAAAGATGAACACATTAAATTACATCAAATTAGGCTATTTATCGACATTGGCTAGGCCTATATAGGTTCAAAATATAAATAAATGTAGGCCTTGTGCCAAACATTCGGTCTCCCATTCCAGTACGAGTGTTTACAAGTCTTTCTACCCAGCGCTGTGGGTTCTATACAGTGGCATGTCTCTCTGTAGGGAAGTGATCCGTGCGCTTCGGGCCTCGACGGAACTAAAAGCTCAGTGAATCAGAGAGAAAAAAGGCTCTCCCGTTTCAGAGCAAGGTCCCGGGAGGCCAAGGCGGAGGCACAGCTTCAATCAAACCATGACGTCTCCTCCGGGAGCCGTGCAGCGCGCAGAAACACGATCAACCCCGCCTCTCCGCTGTGCGTTCACTTTTGTTCTCACACATCGCTTGAGCAGCCAAGAGCGCAGCGGTGGCTTTGGGATTGTTGTTTTATTTGGGATTGCTGTTTTATTCAGTGAATCGACAACACAAACAACAAGTGTGACAGCCTAAAACGGGCGGACTGAAGTTTAGTCTCAGCAACGCTGTAACCAGAAAACGTTGCCTAATATATTCTGGGCTACAATGAACCGCAGGACAACATAATGACAGGGGATATACCAACACAAGCTCTAAATAAAACGTCATACCTCGCCATAACTGCAGCACGATATACCATGAAATAATAAAAAACATTACGGTTATTTTTAATACCTAGGTCATAGGCCTACTGACATGATTTCTCACTCCCCCATTTAAACACTCCCCCATTTAAAATACAGAAGGTTGACTGTCCATTTCACCGAAGTACCATATCGAACCAATGTCAAGTGACACAGACGTGGTTAACTGCATGGTCACATAGGATTATATTGACATATCAGCGTATGGATTCCCCCTCGCAGATCCCATTAATTTCAGACGATTACAAAGCGGCCCAACATGGGTTTAGAAAAACGCTGAGGTTGTCTTTGTACGCCCCAGATTATCGTCTCCACGCCTCCCAGCGCGGAGCGGTTTGAGACACGGTCACAAATACGAGACCCATCAAACGGCTGGACAGTAGCCTACCATCTCCGAGTATAGACGGTGCCCTCAGGTACAGATCGAGGTAGTAGGCTATACCCTCCCAGATCCAATCCTTTATGGGGAGAAACGCTAAACTGGCCTAAAATCAGTGTCTAGGCAAACTTAATTCTAGTCCATAGGGTTATGAAGTCCCTCGGACGACCTGCCCATATGGACATGATGATAATGGTATAGTCATAGTGTATGGAGCCGATAGATCAGCCCTTCCAGCATGACGAACTTGTTACGCGTGACCTTGAGCTATTCAACCAGGCTCGCAACCCGTGATGTTTAAAAGGCTTGCCAAGAATGCAAGCTCTATAAACGTTGGGGATTCTCCCATGTCTGTTGAAGTTATTCATAAACTTTGGTGGCTACAAAATAGCGTTAACACAAAATAACTTCAAATGCTCCCCAAAACAGACAGTGTCTCTCTCTTGCTCTGTGCGCGAACGGACACCTGGGGAATGGATCAGAACGGGTGACTTCATCACGCAAGCATAGTGGAAAATGATGCACAAAATAGTCCAATGGGATGCTCTTTTTTTATTTTTACTGTAGCCAGATCAAATTGTAAAGCAGCTGTTTTTGGTTTTATGAAGTTTAGTAGCCTGGTGTGGAATCAACTCAGTGATAGAAAGTAACGGTAGGTCTGCTGCTGATTTAACGACGTTATTCACTAACACAGCTTGGTGAAGAACGGGTCATTTTCTATGGGTCATCCAGACACTTTTATCCAGACTGTCTTTCAATAATCCCACAAAGGAGGATACAACAACCACTTAAAGTGCCCATCTTTTATAAATAAAACACGTTTTCAAAATAAGGGTCACTCACGAACAATCACAATAGTTAAAGATGCTAAGTGCGCCTCATTACGCAAAGAACCGTCTAGAATAGTCCAATACGGTCTAGAATAGTCCAACAAATCGATAAGATCTTGGCTAAATAGAAGACCTCCCCCACATGCTGTGTGTGTGTATGCGCACGTGCTCTGTGCTGTGAGCAAGGCCTCTCAAGGTTTGGAGGAGGGCAAACACACCGCTTGTCACTCACGATTTATGGAACGTCCCATGGTAAGGCTTTTGGAATTGAATACCTGGTTCATATAATTTATCTTGTAGGGTACAACAAATAAATAACAATCCCTCTTAATACCCCCTTCCCTGTACTGTACTGTATTCAGCACTAAACAGGTGAGTCTCAAACGTCAACTAACATGGAAACCAAACCACTTTTCACTCCTCAAGTGACACAAGACTTTCATTTTCTTTAACTGTCTCAAATGTAATATTCCCTCTTGCTTCTACTATAATTCAGTTCGCACAGACCAAAGCCTTCTCTGTCCAAAACCACCTCTTAATTTCCCCATTTCAAGGTAGGCCAACTTATGATCATTGCTGAGTCATGTCATGGGACAATAGCAACGCAAGCACTCACTGACGTTGGCCCGCTGCCTATTGGTCTATATGAAGTGATCACTTGGGGTGGATCTCAATTGCACACTCCTTGCGTTCTCTCTTCGCCTCCTTCTCAAAACCCATTGGATGAGAAAGCTAGAGGTTCCTCCTCTCAGACCTTCCCCTCCAATGGGTTTCGTGAAGGAAGTGAGAGAGGACGCCAGAACCATGAAATTGAGATTGTCCCCATGGCCCGTTCCTCCTTGCATAGTAGCTATAGGCCTAGGCTATACGCTCAGGCAAGCGAGGTATAGCCTACTAAAGAAGTATATGCTAAACAAGATGTGGGTGTTTGAACTATACTGGTGTATTTGTATTACCAGAGAGAGGATTTGGTCGACTCCAATATTCTAGATCCTTAACTAACCTCACCAATGAGTTGGAAACAACGAGATGGGAGACATCGATCGCGTGAGCGATCCCCAATTAGTGTTCTATCACTGGCCCGAAAGACACACTTCATGCGCTGAGGAAACCTGGCACGGGGCTTTGGCTGCGTGCGCAGTAAGAACATGGACAACAGGAGTAACAATAGAGAATACAAATCTCCCAAAAAGTAGGTTAAAGGAATTTGCTGATGCAAGGTGGTGATTTAGGCCCAAAACGGCCAGGGAGGCAAAAAGCCCTGCAGCCTGTCTCCCAGATCGGGTTCACACCTGACAGAGAGATAGCCGTGGAGGACTAGTGTTTTCAGTTTCTTTCTCCACTGAGAGATCCCGTGTGTGGTTGGTAGGCCTATAACCTACGCTATAGCGTATATTGGTCTTTATGCGTCATTCGATACAGTTTCTATCTACTCCGCACATCTCGCACTCTACCCCTCGGTGTCAACTACCTCTCCTCTGTACCCCACACTCCCTCTACAAGCACTCCAAACACAGTGTTGAACCGTATGGAAACGGAACAATCCGCTCCTCTTGGCAGGGCGAGGCTGTATTCCGTAACCTTGTTTAGCGCGCGCACACACACACACACACAGATTAAGAACACTCGATTCAAAACACTCGGTATAGGCTTCGATCTTTTGAAGAAAATAAGGTTAATTTAGTAGCCTAGCCTAATTAACAAAGAACAAGTATTATCAGTCAATTTCCATCCAACCATTCTCGGAACCGTACGCTGACCAGACCACTGACGGGGAAGCCTCGTCCTGACCTTCCGACTCATCGGTCTCTCCCGGTTGACAGGACGGCCCCTGTCGCCTAGCCCAGGGCCGAATGACTAAACAACCAATGTTATTTATCAACCACATGCCACTGCCCCGCCGAAAACACAAAGACCACCCTATGCGCTATTCTTAGAAGTTGCCATTCCACTCGCTCCCCCTTCTCTCACACATGGAGATCAAATCACTCCGAACCTGTACCAGAGCTGTAGACAATTCTTTTCGTATTTGTATGCTTACACTTCTGGGTTTGACAGTCAGTTTGGAAAAAATCCATCTATGTCGCAGTCGTTGTGGTGGTGATACACTATTCACAATATAGG